>NC_051318.1:6105596-6413543 GCF_015220235.1 Choloepus didactylus
AAACAAGCAGACAGAGGCTTTGGGTAAAGACTGACCTTGGAGAGCTGGAGGGTGGCCGCAGACTGGCCCTGAAGGGGGCTTTCTGTCCCTGTTTCGGCACAGTGGAGAAAGCCTCAGCCATTTTCAGTTCCCCGTGCTCTGACCCAGACAAGGGTGGAGATAGCACAGGCAGAAAGAGAGACTATTCAAATGCTAATGACCTCTCCCTAGGGGGTCTATCTTCTCTAAGAGGAAAGGGGTGGGGCCCAGCTCTACTACCTGCCTTCCATTCAGAACCAGACCCCAGAGCCTGGGGGAAAGCAGACACTGGCCACACCTCCTTACACTAGTCTGGAGTTACAGGCTGACAAGTGCCACCTGCTGGGCAGAAAAGCACAGTGACTTGAGGCCTCACAGGGTGCATCAATCTTCTAAGATACACCCTCAGGGAAACTGGATACTGAATAGTTCTTCCTTCTGGGACCAGAGCCCATTTTGGTCTGGGAAACCCTGATTGAGGTAACCAAGGAAAACTGCCTAGACAACAGAAAACTACAACCTACACTAAGAAAAACGAAGTTATGGCCCAGTCAAAGGAACAAACTTACACTTCAACTGAGATAAAGGAACTTAAACAACTAATACTAAGTCAATTCAAAAAGTTTGAGGAAGATACGGCAAAAGGGATGGACTGTATAATGAGAACACTGGGCATACATAAGGTAGTAATTGAAAGTTCTAAAAACCAACTGGCAGAATCTATGGCAATGAAAGGCACAACATGAGATGGAAGACACAATGGAAACATAAAACAGTAGATCTCAAGAGGCAGAAGAAAACACTCAGGAACTGGAGAACAAGGCACCTGAAAGCCTACGCACAAAAGAACAGATGGGGAAAAGAATGGAAAAATATGAGCAACATCTCCGGAAACTTAAGTACAAAACAAAAATCAGGAATGTATGTGTCATTGGTGTCCCCAAAGGAGAAGAGAAGGGAAAATGGGCAGAAACAATAATAGAGGAAATAATCAATGAAAATTTCCCATCTCTTATGAAAGACATAAAATTATGGATCCAAGAAGCACAGCATACCCCAAACAGAATAAATCTCAATAGGCCCACGCCAAGACACTTAATAATTAGATTATCAAATGTCAAAGATAAAGAGAGAATCCTGAAAGCAGCAAAAGAAAAGCAATCCATCACGTACAAAGGAAGCTTGATAAGACTATGTGCGGATTTCCCAATAGAAACCATGGAGGCAAGAAGGAAGTGGGATGACATATTTAAGATACTGAAAGAGAAAAACCACCAACCAAAAATCCTATGTCTGGCAAAACTGTCCTTCAAATATGAGGGAGAGCTTAAAATATTCTCAGACAGACAATGACAGAGTTTGCGAACAAGATACCTGCTCTACAGGAAACACTAAGGAAGCACCGCAGACAGAAAGGAAAAGACAGGAGTGAAAGGTTTGGAAAACAATTTTGGTAGATAGCAGCACAGCAATGTAAGTACATGAACAAAGATGATTGTGAGTATGGTTGAAAGAGGACGGTTGGGACCATGTGGGACACCAGAACAAAAGATGAAGGATAAAGACTGGGACTGTGTAACTCAGGGAAACCTAGGGTGCTCAACACTTGTAATAAAAGGTACAAATATGTTTAAAAAAAAAAAACTCAACATTGAAATTTCTTCCTGCCGATAACCTTCCTTAACATGCTGGGTCAGAACAGGTGACACTCCTAGAAGCCCTCACGGCAGCCAGGACTTCCCCATCACTGTGTTTGTCACAGGACTTTGCAGTCACTCTCGTACTTGCCATAGATGCACCCACACTAGACCATGGCCAGGGAAGGTCCATCCTGACCGTGACTGCATCTCCAGGGCCTAGGACACATGTAAATGGAAGCTCCATTTGTTCATGGACTGAATGAATGAATGACAAAATAAATACCAATGACAAGAAATTGGGGGCTGAGAAACAGAAAACCTGGACTGGAATATTTTTCCCTTGACTTCATGTCATTAGCTCTTTGATTCCCTTCACTCACCTTCATCACCTTCACCATATTGCATGGACAATAATTTGCAAATGGCTCATTGATCTGGAGATGGGGAGTGGTGGTGGTAGTAAGTGTGGGTGGGGTCTGAGAAGGAGGAATATTAATGACTTCTAGCAGGAACATGTCCCAAAGTACATGCTTGGACAGCCCTCCCTGTTCAACTGATCAGGAAAGAGATTATTAGTGACTGAGAGGTGCAGCCTGATGGCATCTTCCACGCGAAAGTCCTTGTTGCCTGCACTAAACTGGCACGATATTCTCCCCGTCAGCTCTGCACTGGTGGGAGAGGTTGCCATGAGAAGGGGCTCACACTCACCAGCTGGCTGACCTGAGGCAGTTCATTCCCACCCAGGTGCCTGGGCCTCAGGTTCTCATCTGTAAGGTGGGTGATGGGACTGTCCACCTCCAGTTGGCCTTTCGAGGTTCTGCTTCTCCCAGTTTCAATAAAACCTTCTCAAGTGCTCTTCCCAAGCCCTGCCTCTGTGCTCTCGCAGTCCTCTTCTTCTGTAAGCGCGCCTCTCCTCAGGAACCCATTTCCAGGCTCCTTCAGGTTAGGTGGCTCCAAAGGTAGCTCCTATTCTGCCCAGGGCTCCCCTCCAGTCCTTCCCTGCTCTCTCGCTGGGGCCCGGTTCTGGGTTCCTCCCATTTACCCTGGGGGGCTCTGCCGTCCATTCCCTTCCCTGGGTGGGGGGTTGGGGGTGGGTGCAAGGCCAGTGCCCATGAGAGCAAGGCTGCGCATCCGCAAGTGCTCACAACCAACACTCCACCAAACTCTGCACATGCTTTTGATTCTCACGATAGCCCCGTTCACCCCCACTTTATAGATGAGGAAACAGAGGCTCAGAAGTTCATGGCCAAGTCAGTGACAAAAACTGGGCTTCAAAGACCATCCATCCAATTTCAGAGTCCAAATTCTTAACCATCAGACAAATTACCTTATCTTGAGAGCAAAACTTTCTTACCCATCTGTGGACCCCCAACACCTGCACAGAACATAGTAGAACTAAGTAGACCTTGAGTAGCTGGGTAGGTGGTTGAATAGAAAAACAAATGAATTAATGAACACAGGCAAAGAAGCAATAATAACACAATCACAATAACAGCATTAATAAATAATAAACTTCTACCAAGCATGGAGCTATTACAAAATGTAAGAAATCTTACCTAGGCCTCTTCGCCATCTTTCTGGTCTATAATCCTTAGCTTCTCTGCTGAACGGTGCCTAACAGTTTACTCCTGTTTTTCAACGATGGGACGTCCCAGACTGCACTCCTCCCGAGCTGAAGTGCCTCACGCAGTTCCTGACATGTACGATATGCTAAATAAAGGGGCACTGGAGCAAATGCCCCAGACAACTTTCCTGGGAGATGCCAAGTCCCAACCAAAGAGGCATCGCACGTGCCGTTTCTAAGGCCTCAGGCCGCCTTTATTTGGCTCCATCTCCAGGATCTTGTGGTCCTCACCGGGAGACAAGCGCAGAGCTGAAGACAGAACACCTGACAATGAGTTGTGCAGTTTTCCATTTATTCGGGTCACTAAGTTTTGTGGCTTTTTGTTGTTTTCCCACAGCAGGAGAAAGAGATGGAGCAGGCTGAGTAAGGAGAGAGGGAAGAGGAAGAGAAGAGGCTGAGGAGAAAGAGGAAGAGGAGGAGAAGGCAGAGGGATGGGTTAGAAGGAGGAGGAGCGGGGGAGGGAGGAGAACCCCTCCAGACGACAGCTCAGCAGGGGTGGCATGGACTGGGGGGAGCCCTCACCTTAGAGGAGGAGATAAGGGAGCAGCTTCACCGCTCATTGCCTCAGGGACCCCGAGAGTTGTCTTTGTGAAGATAAAGTGAGACAGGTGGACTATACAAGTCTAAGATCTCTCCCAGGTGTAAAACATTAGTAATTCTACAGAAAGTCCTCCTTCCAATTCTTTTCATGCCCGGAGAAGGGCTCTTACAGGTAATTTCAGTGTCTTCCAGGCAACACGGGAAGAGCCATCAGCAGAACCAGATCATTACACAGAGGGATCAGCAGGATCTGGTCTCCTCTGTCTTCTCTGGAACCCTAAGAGCTTTCCTAGCTGATTTGGTGGTGCTGACATTCTCCGTAAGAGCCAGGACCCAAGACACAACAAGCCTCCTGGGTCCTGGAGCACCCAGGGGGCCCCTCTGAAGACACAGAAAACTGGATCTTCTGCGGCATTTGGTTAGAATTTCCAAAAGCCCAGGGCTCTAAGCCACTGAGAGCTGCCCCAGGGCACCTAAGTGCTGTGGATGGTTCCAAACGCCAAACTCCCCATCGGGAGCGCCTCTCCCTTTTGGTGGCAGGCTCAGCAGACACGTCTCTCTCATCAAACAACTGCCCAACTGGCCAGTTTAATGTCGCTCTTCAGGCAAATGCAATGGGACTCACTGATCTCCTCAATGGCAATACTTTCAGGCATCGTTGAGTATCAGCATATCCTTGGGAAAAGAGTGAAATTGTATTATCTAGAATTCTTTATTCCAAACACATGAAGACTTTCTGTTACAGGAGTTGTCGGGGGAAAGTGACATGCCATGAAGAGAAGGAATATTTTAAAATAGTGAACCTGGCTCCCAAATACTTTTCAAGGTTTCTGAAAGGACTTGACTATAACATTGAATTGTGGCACAAAAGTCATTCCTGATCACATGATTTTCTTGCTATTTAACAGGGTTTAAATAGGATCACTGATCTAAAATATTCATTTGGAAAATTACTTCACAAAAACTAAAAGGATTAAATAGTTGATGCTTTCAGCTGCGGTTTGGGAGACAGCCAAATGGTATTGAAGCTTGTTCTTCATTGTCTTTTTGTTCTAAATAATCTCTATTAGGATGATTAGTGGTAATATTTAAATTAACCAAAGAAGCATTTCATTCTATTCTTATTAAATGATAATGAATTAAATCTGTAAGAACATTTTCTTTCTAAAATTTTACATAAAAATTAGATGATGTCTCCTTCACTGAGAAAATTATTTTCAGCCATTGATTTAAGTGTAATTTTTGAAATAAGCTGCATTCACAATTAACTTTTCATCTATTTTATTTGTCTTGGGGAGAGTTAATTTTTGATATGTAATAACTTGGGGCAGTGAAATATGTCCTGTGATTTATCATTTCTTAAGAACAAATGGCAAGTGCCACAAAACCAGGATTTCTGGCTGAGATTTAGGAGTAATAAAGATATTAGAACTGAAAAATACCTGGAATTTCCATTTTTAAATTATCTTCCATTTTAATGGTGCCAAGAGATGAGTTTAGGGAGTAGGACATACTAACCAAGGCTTTACCATACAAATGATTAGAACGAAAACTCAGTAAGGATTGATAAAGGTTTGGTGCTACACTAAGTATGATGAACTAGAGAAAAACAGCACAGATCTCTCCAGCAACTAAGAAGTAGCCCTTTCAGAAAAGGAAAACTGTGCAAATGAGCACAGAAGAAGTCAGCAGTGGGACAGACTGTGGGATTACGGCCATTTCCTGTAATCTGAGGCTCCCATCACCACAGGAAGTGATGATCGGGGTGTGTGGTGTCCACATGGATCTGAGAAGTCCAAATCTGGTCAAACGCAGAATCCAGCATCTCTGGGTAACTCGGGAAGCTCTGGTCTCTGTGTGGATCCATTACTGGATCTGCCACAAGTCAAACCAACACGTGTACCATGAACTTCACTAAACAGCACAGAAACTAGGGTTTGCCTTAGACATCAGTTTATCCAACTATCAATCTCTCTTGATTTACTGACCATGAACCAAATTAAAACCACACATTACCGAATGGTTTCTGATTCAGATGCATGGGTAGTTTTAAGGTCCTGTGGCCATATAAACAGAGCCTAAACCCTATATATTGAGGATGTGATCAAAGTGCCACTTACACAAACAGAACCGTTAACCAAACAGCAGATTAAGTAACACTATATGCATAGCATGGATCAGACCTGACACTCCAGTGGGCTCATCAGGCACTGTGTCTGTCTCTTTTGGAGAAAGTCAGATTTGATGAAGAATGGGGATGGGTCATTTGAGATGGACATTAACCCAGTCACCAGAAAGTCAATCAATAATATTTAGTGTGACCCTACTAGGCATAAGACACTGAGCATGATCTCATGACAATCATATCCATCATCTCCAGTGGGGGAATAAGTCATGGGAAAATCTGCTTCAACTACAAAGCCCTATAGTCACCATCTAATGTGAATGTATATATTATTACAAACACACAGATCATTCTTTTCTGGCCTCACAGATTTTCATTTTTACTTAATGAAAGAGGTTTTTCAGGCTTAGATTTTTGTCATATATCACTCTCATACACACAAAATAAGGAAAATGTTAGCAAAAGAAATTGATTGAAGTATTTATAATATAAAGACAACCACAAACAATTGTCACCTGGCTGTCAGCAATTATAGGATCATTGTGGTTTCAGAGATGCAAAAATGTGGAAAACAACAGCAAATAACGATAATAAACACTGATGTACCCACCACTGTGCTCAAGATGCAGAACAATTTCCAACACCATCAAAGCTCCCGAGTACACCTCCCAACCACACTTCCCTCTGTCCCACCCAAGATAACCATTATCCTGGATTTTGTATTTAGCATTCCCTAGTTTTTCTCTGCAGTTTTCTTACTGGGTTTTATTTTTTAGCACACAGAGGCTCGGGGAAGTCCTCCCGAAAGGAAAACCAGCTCTGTCCAGGCCAGCATGGCTCCCACCTTGCGTGGCCATGGGAAACTTTTGTTAAATGTAGCATCAATATCTGAGGAGACAGCATTCTGAGGAATTCCCTTGGGAAACATTGCCACGTCAGATACGGAAGGCAGAGAGAAAGGGTGGACAGGCAGGCTGAGGCCCGACTGTGGAAGGGCCCGAATGGCGCATGTGGGAACTTGGATTTTATCTCGAGCATACTGGACCCATCTGGTCTGTCTGAAGGAGCATGGCGCGATCTGGCCTGTGCTTCAGGAGGGCTCCTCTGGCACCAGGAAGATGCTTGATGTGTGGAGACTGGAGGTGGGAAAACTAACTAGAGCACAATTAACAGTAGCCTGGTGAAAGGTGTTGAGGGCATGAGCTAGGCCAGTGGCGGCAGTTAGAGAGGACCCGCGTGGTGGAGGAGAGACACATTTCAAAGGTGTCCTTACCAAAACAGGTGAAGGGCAAGGGGGACGAGAAGGACGCCCAAGAGGCTACTCAGATTTCAGCTTGGGTGACTAAAAAATTGGTAGTGCCAATAGAAAAAACAGGCAAGTCAGGAGGAAGAACTGACTTCTTGGAAAAAAAAAAAAATACTACATTTCGTTTGAGTCATAGAACAGGATGCAATCATTCATTCAGTCAATACAAATAATGTACTAAGTGCTGCGAAAAAGACAAAGTTCCTGATGTAGAGTAAATTAATAAGAGGCCAGATTGGCCATAAACTACTTTAATATGTTCAGGTTCAAATAAAATTTCAGAAATGAGTATCCTTAACAAAGTGATGAAAAAGAAGCTTGTCCTGAAAAATACTGTCCTACACACACACACACACACAGATATACAGTCCATGAAGAAAAAAATAGGTCAAGATAAGAAACGTTGATGTCTACAACATACAACAGAAATTAAATCGCTGCTTCTTTGCATAATACTGAATATAGACGCTTTAACGGAAGACAACATGATAGAACCAGATTCTACGTCGCTCTTGGAAGAAAACCAATTATTAGGGTTATCACCAATATGGTGATACAAGGGCCAAACCAGGGGGCTTAGGACCCCAAATCACCCCACACATGCTACAGGTGTCATCATGAAGTAAACCTATCTAATAGGGCCCCAGGGAAAGTAGCTCTACCCCACAGGAAACCTGGGTTGCAAGAGAAGGACCAAAACGTAGGACAATTTTCTTGGTTTTGTATAAATCCAAGCAACTCCAAATGAAGCAGTTCATTCACTTACTCTTTAAGAAGCTGCAAAGAGCCTGATCCCTGGAGGGAAATATGTTCATGAATGGAAGCATGGTGGGGGGATATCTGGGTGGTCTTTGCAGGAGGTGGGCACAGAAGCAGCCATTCAGGGTTATGGGTGCTGATGGCTGGAGGCAGTGAGGCAGGCACCCCGGAGGGACCACTGACGGGGCCACCAATGAGAAAAGGGAGCAGGAACGAAGCAGGGAAACAAACGACAGGCTTGCAGACCTCGTGGTCTGACTTGAGGCAAATACAGGTGAGATGCTCCTGCCTCTCTTGGAGTCCTCACACCTCTGGCTCAGGTGAGTGGCACCTTCTACCAATATCCTGAGGACCAGCTCCCCTATTCTGGCGTCTGGGGCTCTGGCTTTCATATTCTCTTTGATCATTTCTTAACTTTTCCCTAATTTTTGCCTCTTAGATTGGCTCAACCTATCTGCCCACCAAGGCATCACTGCCCTAGGCCAAACAAATTCCGGTATTTAAGATCCCTCCACCGCTAGTAGAAGTCCAACCAAGACATTCATAGACTATCAATTACTATTTTGATGGAGTCATTGGTTTCTAAAAAATTCATTTGACTTGCTGGGTTGTTCATATGACCAAATTGCTTGGTTGTTTTGTTATCATGTAGGCATAGTCAAATATATTATGTTATTAAATTGCTTCTTACTTACTTTATTTTGCACATTGAATTGTCCTGATATCTTTAACTTTTATTTTCTCTTATTACTTTTCCTTGCTCTCCTGTAAATCTTCTCAAAATTATTCGTCTTCTTCATATTTGGGAGGTACAACTTTAAACGAGTTTATATTATGCAAAAATTCTGATATAATACCAAGGCCAAAAACTCAGATGTTTCCAAATACATATACTCTCTCTGTGTGTGTGCATGCACCTGGGTGTATATGCTGTGTGTTTATAGATATATATTTGACATTACAGGGATAGAGCCTCTGGTATTTTCATCCAGTTATTTTACACCATGTAGTTACTATAATCCAATTGGCTGCATGCTCTAGGTCACTTTTTTCTTTTCTTCTCTTTTCTCTTTTTTTTTTTTTTTGATTCATCAGTGGGTGTAACATGCAGATAATCAAAAGCTTTGTTGCAATCAGGACATAGCACATCTATCATTTCCCCCTGATCTACCATATTAGATTAGTTTAAAGGATATGGCTTTAAGTGGCGCACATTAGTCATTATCCACTAAGTACCTTCTTGTCTTCAAGTTATTTGCAAATTGATTGTATCAGGGTTTCTGCCAGTGTTTTCTTAAGTATCCAAATGAAGGTCATTTATCTGCTCTGCTTGTTATAGGACTGTTGACTTCATTTCATCCTCTACTGGTGGCAGATTTCTGTTAACACCTCAAGATAAAACCTTTAGGGAACTTGGCACCTGAGTAAATAGAATGATTTAAAGCCACGGTTGGTGGCTTTGTTCTATTATTAGAGTTCCTACATATGATTTTCTGCCAGTATTTCAAATGCCTTCTGAATGACTCAAACCTCCATTGGCAGTCCTAGCTGTGTATGTATTATGGGATAAACTTAAAAGCAAGATCCTGAAAGAGCCTTCACTTATTACCTTTTATAACCAGTAAAATTGGTGGATTCTTCAGTTCTTTTACATGACCATTATATGTAATGATTAAAAAGTTGAAAATTATTTTTAAAATCCATGAATTTTTCACTTTATATATAGAATAAATTGTATGTAACACAAAGTCAATGTTATTTCATGAATTGTGAGACCGGTAGTTGTGCCGGTTTGAATGTATTATGTTCCCCAGAAAAAGCCATATTCTTTGATGCAGTCTTGTGGGGCAGACGTTTTGGTGCTGATGAGATTTGCATGGAAATGCACCCCACACAACTGTAGGTGATAACTCTGATGAGATATTCCCATGGAGGCATGGCCCCACCCATTCAGGGTGGGCCTTGATCAGTGGAGCCATATAGATGAGCTGACTCAGAGAGAAGGAAATAAGTGCAGCTTTGAGTGACGTTTTGAAGAGGAGCTATAGCCAAGAGGGACACTTGGAAGAGGGCACAGGAGCTGCAGATGAGAGACAGTTTGAAAACGGCCATTTAAAGCAGACTCTTGCTCTGGAGAAGCTGAGAGAGGACAAATATCCCAAGTGCAACTAAGAGTGACATTTTTGAGGAACTGCAGCCTAGAGAGGAATGTCCTGGGAGAAAGCCATTTTGAAACCAGAACTTTGGAGCAGACACCAGCCTCGTGCCTTCCCAGATGACAGAGGTTTTCAGGACACCATTGGCCATCCTCCAGTGAAGGTATCTGATTGCTGATGTGTTACCTTGAATATTTTATGGCCTTAAGACTGTAACTGTGTAACCAAATAAACCCCCTTTTATAAAAGCCAATCCATCTCTGGTGTTTTGCATTCCAGCAGCATTAGCAAACTAGAACAGTAGGCAATAATATGCTGTCCCTTTTTAAAGATGTGTCTGCATTTTTTAATTAATTTTTTAAATTAGTTTTTGATATATTTAGAGGAAAGCATGGTGCAAAAATAGTGAGAAGGACTTGGGAGTCTCTGGGTCTTTAGTCAAGAAAGTATAAAACTGTTTCTGACCCTAAAATGGTCATGGTCATCATTATCATCAATGTGAATCAATGAAAGCTCACGAAGGCAGGGCCCTTGAATTTATCAGTCACATCAGTCACCAATGTATCCCTAGCACTCAGAAAAGAATCTAATACATAATTGGTTTTCAAAACATATTTTTTGAATGAGTAAATAAATGAATTTATTTTAAATTCAGCAAATTCTTGAATAATCAACCAACCTGCAAAGTAATTGAGCAATTATGTTTCACCAGCTAAGAATTAAAGAGTAGCCCAGACCTCTGTTGGTTCAACTTTTTTGGTTTCTCAATGTTCCCCAAAATGTCTGTATATAATTTCTTGCCTCACCAAGGTCAGTCTAATGAACACAGATGGGACAGTCTTTGAGGCCTCGGGATTATCATGCTAAACCCAGTCCCATCTTTCAGCTGCAGAAACAGCTGTGGGGAGGCTAAGAGTTGGGAGGATGTATGGCCATGGAAATATAAATTTAAGATTTTTTTTAAAATAAATACTTGCTATTAGTGAATGTTTTCAACACATACATTTTTGGAAAATCCATATGGAGAAAAATATCATAATTTTCTAGGCACCTGCTATTTGAGACCTGGATAATTTTTACTATAAGGAAAATTCTATTATCACTCAGCAAGTGAATAACATTTCTTTTACTCCAGAAATTTTTTGCGCACCAGTTCTATACTAGGAAGACACCTTTGCTAGAGCCCAGGAGTCGATAAAAAGGAAAGGACATGGCTTCTGCCCTTGAGAAATAGACTCATAGACATTTAACTGCAATTTAACCCTCATTAATATTTATATCAGCTAGAGTGCCTTCAGCTGTAAGTAAACAGAATATCACAGAAAGTGGCTTAAGTAATAGGGGGCTATATTTTCTCAAAATATATATTAATTTGTAATTACCAGATAGTGTGCTAGACTAGAAGTGATTACTCTGTTTCAGGGGACGTCCCAGAAGAGGCCCCATCTGAGATACACTTTGAAGGATAAGTAAGAGTTTACCAAGACCAGCCACCATGTTGTACAATTCCCAAGAGCACCGTTCACCTGCACGTGTCCTCCTGGGGAAGAAGCTATTATGTTTATATCAACTAGGATACCTTCACCTGCAAGAAAACAGAATACTACAGAAACTGGCTCAGGTAACAGGGGATTCTCTTTTCTCAGAATCTAGAGGAAAGTGATCCTAGGGTGATTCAGTTCCTGGCTGTGTCATCCAGGTTTTTCTCACCGTTTCGTTCTGCTGTCCTCCGCGTGCTGGCTTCCACCCGTGGGTTTATCACCCCATGATCATGGGACGGTTCCCAAAGTTCCAGGTTGTCAGTCACATCCAAATACAGGAAGAGAGTAGAGCAGGTGAGAAGACGCTCCATGAATGTCTCTGCCCTTTTTTCCCATAGGGAGATCTTCCTTCGTAGGACATCCCACACAGAAGCCACCCCCAGGGGTGCCCATACGTCCTGTTGGCCAGAACTCACCATGTGGCCACTACAGGCAGGAACAAGGGAGATCGAGGAGGCAAGCAGATCACATTTTTAATCTCATTGTGGGCATCCGTCTCTGCTGGGAGGAAAAGGAAGGGAGGGAGAAATTCCAGAGTGTCTCCACACTGTCCTAAGCTAAAAAGGATAAGACTGTTGGTTTCCAAAGCCAAATACTAAGACTTTTCTTGTCTGCATCTTCTAAAACTCTACTTTGGTTTTAATAACTTTGAGTATTTTAGTTTTCTTTTTCTTTTTCAAGAGCACCATGCCTCTGATAAATATCCTTTTTTTATTCTAGCAAGATAGTCATGAGAAAGTATTATTATAGTTGATTTCCATCTGCAGAGGAGAAAATGGGGCATGGAGTGTTTAAGCAAAACAGCTAACAAATCATTAAAGAAAGAAGCCAAGAACACTGGTTCCTGAGCTCCTCGCTCTTAGATCAAGCTTTTTTTTTCCTATGACATCTCAAATTTTTGTATTTTCATAGTGTAATATTATGGTATGATATGATAGCAGAATGTGATACTATGATGAAGTATTTTAATTATATACTCTGCAGTACAGTTTGATACTAAAACTTAGTGCGATTTTCAATCTCTGCCATATTCCAAACTGACTTGTGTAGCCCAAGAGTGACTAGCCAGTCTGGTAGGGTCATTCATTACAGTCCCATGGGAAGCTCTGTTCAATAGGGTGCACTTGGCTCCAGAACCCCGTCCCCCACCTTCCCCAAACAGCGAAGTGCTCGAGAGAATTTAAAGAGCTGGTTCCCACTCGCAGAGGTAGAGGGGTTCCAGATATGACTGGGGTGTGGGAGCAAAGAGCATAAGGTGACCAAGAAAACAAGGCATCTGCTTGGACTCCTTTCCCTCCTTTTTCCCTCTGGTCTGCACCTGTCCACACAGAGTAACAAATCACCAGCAAGTCAAAGGAAGACTCTGTGCCAAGAGATAAGACAAGCCTTATCCAAGATGTACTTCAGGCCTGAGAAGAGAGTCTCTGAGATGGGCTCCCACTCAAGATCAATAGACCTAACATTTGATGGCAGCTGACGTGACCGCCTGGTGAGCGAGACTCTGGCTATAATTACAAGGTTCAGCTGGGTAGATTGCAGGAGAAATTCTTCATGAACTAAATAGGGTTGGCACCCTTACAAAGCTCATTTCCAGCATATTTCTGACACTGAGGGACAATTCAAAGGTGGTGCCTTTGAAGTTATAGTAGAAACCAGAATAACTGGGTCATTTCATTCTGGGCTGTTCAAAGGTTGCTCTTCTATGTCAGACAAGGCTCTAAACAGCTCCCCACGTGTACAGCTGTAACTCAGGGCTGTGGCTGTTTACTTGACCTCATTTCCCACCATGAAGAATAAGCTAGTAGGCAAGTAAAAATAGCATTTCCCCAAAGCAAGCACATTTTGATCAGGGTAGAAGTGAATCAAGAAGACCCCTGGAGCTTACATCTAGAGAAGGAAAGAGGTCAGTGATCGACTTTGCATAAGATACTATCAAGAAATTTTTAAAAAGTGGAGCCAGAGGAAATGTTGGAATGTCATGTTCCTGAGTTATAGGATATTCAGTATATTTTTATCATGCAAATTGTTGTGAAGTTGCTCAAAAAAAATGTTTCAGGATAGGCAGTTGAGCTTTCTGGCTGAGCCATGTACACCTGAAAATTCAAAGATTGTATTAGGCTACATATTGATATAGTTTCTTTTAATGAAATTGAAAAGATATTAAAATTGAAATTCAAATATAAATTTAATTTAGTTTATATTTTTGCAATAACTGTTGCTTCACAGGCAATTGTAAGAAAGAATACAGAGAGCAACATGTACCCTTTATCAAGTTTCCCCCAATGATTATTTCTTGCAAAACTCTAGTCCAGTATCACACCCAGGATACCCGACACTGACACAGTCAGTCCTTCCCCCTTGTCCAGACTTCCCCCGTTTCACACGCACTTGGGTGTGTGTGCGGTTGTAGGGAATCTTAGCCATATATAGCCATCACCACCCTCAAAATACAGAACAGTTCCATCACCAAAAGGACCGCTCACGCTGCGCTTGATGTCGTGTTTTAACTACCTGCAAAGGAAAGGTAAGAACTGTGTCGTTAGTTGAATTAAGTAGGAGAAATAAGCTAACAAAACCAATGCATCTTTTAAAAACACTCATTTGTAAGTTCTTTCATTTTTGACTATGTCCACTTTTCCCCCTAGACTGTTTTGAAAATATAATTAATCCAACCTTAAACAGTTCTGATATTATCACCTGGTCATTTTAAGCTATATACTTAGCTGCTAATCCATTATTTCCATCATAAAACATATGACCCATCAACTATATGCCTGGATATCTATCCTATAGAAATGAAGTCTTATGTGCACACAAAACCTGTATCCAAATTTGTAGCAGCTGCATTTGTAATCGCCAGAAGCCAGAAACAGCCCGGATGTCCATCGATGGGTGAGTGGTTAAACCAAATGTACAGTCCATCACAGCACCGAGCAGCACTCGGCAACAGAAAGGAACAAACACTGACACACACCACAGCTGGGTGGACCTCAAGGGCCGCCTGCTGTGAGAACACAGCCCGTCTCACAAGGCTGCATCCTACAGGATCCCATTCATAAAACATTCTCAAGATGCAAAATCATAGTGATGGAGAACGGACCAGCGATTGCCAGAGGCTGGAGGGGGCAGCACAAAGGGGTTTCTTTGTGGTGAGGGGGTGTCTCTGTATCCAGACTGTGGTGGAGGACACACTAATCTACACATGGGATAAAATTTCAGAGAACCAAACACCACCACCAATACCAGCCCCAAAATGTTTGCATGTAAAAACTGGTGAAATCTGAAGTAGGCGTGTGGTGGATTTGTGGTATTGTCCCCATAGCAGCTTTCTGGTTTTGATAACATAGTATGGTTATGTAAGGTGCTGTCACTTGGGGAAGCTGGAGCAAGGATACAGCAGGAAGCCTCTGTACTAATTTTTTTAAATGCAATTTTATTCAGATATATTTCCATAACGTACAATCCTCCAAAGTTGTACTTATTTTGTAACTTCTTGTTAGTCTTAATTATTTTGAAATAAAGGTAAAAACAAAAAATCAGTTCCCCCAATTCAGACAGATTAAATAACTTTACCTTAAAAAAAAAAAAAAAAACCAAGCTGTAAAAGGCCATAGTGAGATTTGAACCACAGGACTTCAGAACCAAATTTAAGGTTCTTTACTGTATACCACAGGGCTCCTACGTGCCATGTGCTTAGCTTGAGCTGATAAACAGCAGGTGATTAAGTGAAGGTTGTCCAAGCGGAAGGAACACCTTGCTCAAAGCCAGGAGCTAAACAAGGGCAAGGAAACAAGTAGAAACCCCCGAAGGCAGATGACCAGGGGGAAGCAGAGGGAGAAAGGGACTGGAGCTGGGAGGTGCAAGAACAGGGCGGTGATCATGGGCTGTGAACAAGATGCTGCATTCAGGACAGAGCGATTCCTGATGACGGCCAACCCTAGAAGAAGCTGAACGAGTGAGGGGCTGCGATGTAGTGCGAGTAAAGGTCAGTGAGTTTGAGATGTCAAAGAACTGCGAGACCGGGGGTCAAATGAGAGGTCCATATGGTCGTTCAGGTAAGTCAGGACCATGCAGGATGGGGTGGAGCAGACAGGAGCTTCTATCCCCCACTGATAGAAGCTTCCTGGAGGTGAGGGCTCTGTTTTATCCATCTTTGCCTATCCCACAGAGCCTACAATAGTGCCTTGGACTTAGAGCTCCAGTAATTTTTCCTAAAAAATGAATGAATGTTCTATACCTTCAGATCCAGAAACAGTTAGTGAACCTTAGTTAGCACCTACTTTCCCCAAAAGGGAGTAGTTTTGGTTGATCAATTCAATACCAGACAACCATTAAATTCAATTTAAAAAAACCAGTGGTTCATCGTCGGGCATGGTGGAGATGGCACCTCCTGTCAATTGTGTGTAACTGGTCATCTTACATGTGACATGGGATAAAGGAAATATTGACCCCTAGATTTCCAAGATCACTAACATCCTCTCATACACACCCCTTTCCTCCAGGGAATTAAAACTGCATGGTGGTACGTGCAGCTGATTCATCTTGGCTTGTCAATATGGTGGCCACGACACCCATGTGACCCCCAGAGATCTAAATGTAGTT
Organism: Choloepus didactylus; assembly: GCF_015220235.1. Taxonomy (NCBI): domain Eukaryota; kingdom Metazoa; phylum Chordata; class Mammalia; order Pilosa; family Megalonychidae; genus Choloepus; species Choloepus didactylus. The sequence goes on from NC_051318.1 coordinate 6,121,908, forward strand.
CAGTTTCTTAAATTTATAATTTGAAATTAAGTTCCTCAATTGCACCTGCCACATTTAAGGGGCACGATAACTCCAAGTAGCTCATGGTTCCTGTTCTAGACAATTTTCCCATCATCTCAGAAAGTTCTGATGGACAGCATTGCCTGGAGCAGCAAAAAATGCCCCACTCCTTGGTCTTCTATCATGTCACTTTGGGAGGTACAGCACTCCACGTCTCAGACGGGGCCCTGGCACCTCAAATGAGGAGAGCAGCGTTTATCAGGGGTACTTCTCAGCACAATTATGTGAAATCCAACTACAGTGGGAACCCAGTATCCCTTAAATGAACATATCAAATTTTATTATTATGCTACTGCTCTACCACATCACATGTTTAATGTGGTATAACGTGCAGATGAAGAATGGGTCCCCCAAGATGTTCAGATCCCAATCCCAGAATCTGTGCTTACATCATGTTACGTGAAAAGGGCAATTAAGATTGCAGATGGAGTTAGTTGTTCATCAGTTTACCTTGAAATGAGTTTATCTTGGACTATCTGGATGGGCCAAAGTAATCACAAGGGTCCCTAAAGGTGGAAGAAGGAAGCAGAAAATCCATGTCAGAGTGAGAAAGACTTGGACGGCCTTTCCTGCCCCTGAAGACGGAAGGGGCCAGAAGCCAAGGACTGTGGGTGGCCATTAGAAGCTGGAAAAGGCAAGAAAATGTAGAGATCCTCCCTGGAGTTTCCAGAAGGAATGCAGCCCTGCCCACACTTTGGTTTCAGCCTGCTCAGAGTGAACTTGAACTTCTGACTTCCAGGAGCGTAAGCTAATAATCTTGGGTTGTTGTAAGACACTAAATTTACGGTGATTTGCTATAGCAGCAATAGGAGACTAATACAAAAGCTTCCTAAAATTTGATATTAATGGTGCAATTTTTATTTCATATTTAATTATTTATTTACTAATTTAGGTGGGGGTAGGGAGGCAGATTTTTAAAAGAGTTATTGATACCTGAACTCACAGAAATTTCTTTCCTAAGACTCTGAAGCTTTGTAATTGGCCACTTGACCCAAAACATTGCCAGTGGTTGTGGGAGGCCGGGCAGGGGAGAGGCGGGCCGGAGAGCAGCCTCCGTGCAGAGTGCAGTGTGCTCCTTGCCTGAAAATGACACCAAGTGTCTCAGTGCTGAGAATAAAATCAACTCACCTATTTTGCTCAGGAAAAGCACAAGGAATTAATAGAGTCTTTAAGAACAAATTTATAATATCAAGAACATAATTATTTTCTTGTGTCATATCAGTGAGACAGATACCATCACTTGAGATTTTATTTTCCGTAATATTGAATTTAGTATGAAAATAGGAAGCTGGACCTAACACATTTGGGATGAGAAGATATTTGTAGGGACTTCTGCTAAAATTCAGTCTAGGGTTCCTATATGAACTGCCATTATAAGACCCCCATAATGGAGGGAGACCCACCCTGACGGTGCTGGCCACACCTCAACCCACAATTCCCTCTTTGAAGGGTCCTGTTTACAGTGGGCTCCCACTCCCAGGAACGTGGATAAGAACATGTCCAAACTGAGTCACACACCCATGCTCCTTCCATGCCTGCCTGAAATTTCCACATTGTTTATTTCATGCAAGGCCTTTAAATGCTAAGGTGCAATATGGAATTAAGAAAAGGAGGAAAAGCCAGCAAAAAAATGGAAAAGCACTGGAAGGGGACTGATCGATGGCAGAGGACACCAGACAGCAGGTCACCTCGGTGAAGCTGCCACAGGGGTGAGAGCCAGTGTTGTGGTCAGTGCTGCTTGGATGTCCTTCCCAGAGCCCTGTTTCTCTGTGTCCTGCTTGCAGCCTTGGAGACCTCAGACGCCGGTGTCCAGGCCCATATGACCGGCCTCCCAGACACCTCCAACCCCACAGGTCCCAAACCGAGCAACTCATGTTTCCACCCAAGCCGGCTCCTCCCCAGACTTTCCCTGGCCCATCCATGCCAGCAGGACCCCACGACCCAAGGACCCCACCCTCTTCTGCACCCCCAGGCTGTGGCCGGGCCGGAGGGTGCCGCCACCTCTGGGTCTTGCATCACCCAAACCCCAGCTCCACGGCCGGGGCCTCCTTCACCCCTTCCGTTCTCATCTCTCACCGGTCAGTTAAAATAATTTATAACCACAAAAAATCACCTTGATTCTTTCACTTAAACAGCTTTTTTGTGTGCCTGCTCCCTGAAAATCACTGTGGGGAAGCCTGCCATTGATGCTAAGGGGTCCTCAATCCGTAAAGAAGAAAACAACAGTAACAGATGACAATGAGAAGAGTAAGGGCCCCTCCCACGATCCATGCATTGTTCCGGGTGCTTTCCATGCATTGTCCCAACCAGGTCGGAATCATGCTCATCTTACAGGTGAGCAGACTGTGCCTCAGAGAAGTCAGGAACTTGCCGAGATCTTGCAGTGCTGACTGCAGGGTGAAGCCGAGAGGAGAGCCACAGCCCTGAAAATGGCATTTATATTCCTTCGACAGCCTCGGGCTCTTTCTCCCTAATAGGTCTTGGCCCTATGCTCCCTAGTTCCTCTTACAAATAAAATATCTGAAGCTAATGAGCATTACTACCCAGGGGGGCTGTGAGCGTGAAGTGAAATAAAGCCTGCACATACCTGCCACGGTGCCTGCATTTGCAGCCCCTCAAGAAGGCGTCAGGGTGGCACAATGGCTAAGAGTGTGGACTTTGGTCAAGTCACTCAACTTCTCGTAGCTCAGCCCCTTCACAGGTGAATTGGGGATAATAAAATAATAATACCCATTTCACAGACTTACCGTGGGATCCAATTAAATAATGAGTGTAAAAAGGAGGCAGCCTAATTTAGCACACACTCAATAAACTAGCTTTCAGCTATCATCTTGCTGTCTTCCCTAGAAAGGCAGAGTTGCAATAAAAGTCCTATACTGAAATAGGAAATCAATGCCTGGTTTTAATTTATTACATTTATACACACACCAGTATATTTTGCCAGAGGATCATTTGTTCATCATCTGAACAGAAAGACATCAAATCATGGGATTTGGGAGCTCAGAGAAAACCTTAGCTGAAACCTAGATCAGTTTGGCCAAGTTTAAGATGGAATAGAAATTCATAAAAGGGAAATTGACTTCCCAAGCTTGCAAAGCTTGTTTAAAGCAGATGCAAGCATAGAATCTAGATCTCTAGGCTTATAATCCCACATTCTTTCAACTGCCAAGAAATCCACAACCTTTTAGAGATCAGTTCGGCACCATTACATACGTTAGAGATTCTAGAATTAATCACTAGTAATATCGTTTCCAAGTCTTTAACTGATTATATTTAAGTAAACTATCTACAGCTAAGTTTAAAATTCAAATAAGAACAAATGTATATATTACTGAACATAAGTCTAAATTTCCTAAAAAGGTTGAACATAAAATATGAATAGTCTCATTGAGTTAAAGTTTTTAAGGCTAAGTAAGTTTTATAAAACCTCTCATTAAATTCTGAATGCAGTGATCATTGGTTAAAGTAAGAGTTGTCAATAAAAACTTTGAAAAATAAAGATTTTTAAACCCTGAATCAGGCATGGTTTCAGCCCTCAGGGGGATGCCATTTGCCAATTTCCAAATAGGTCAGCTCACAGAAGGGCTTATTGTGTGATCTTCAACTTTAATATTTTGGAGTTAATAGTTTTAAACGTGACAAAGGTTAATCTTGATTAATACGATTGACATGCTCATTCATCGGATAACTGTTGATTGAGTACTTACTTTCCTCCAGACGCGATGCTAAGAGCTAGAGCTGTAACAGTGAGATAAAATCCACTCTCTGTCTTCAAGGGTCTTTAAAGGTACAATAAAAGAAGCAGACAAATGATTGAGAAATGAAATCCAGGACAGTGGATACTGACAGCTAACATTTAGGATAACTGATATCAATAACTAGTGTTTAGTAAACACATATGATGTGCCAGGCAATATGCTAAACACTTTTAGGTTGTTTCACAAAACCCTATTAGCTTCATTTTCTGAACCTGGAAATGGAGGAAAGGGACTTGCTAGAACCCTGGTCTGCTGACTCCAAAGCCCTATCTGTTAACAAGGACAATGGCTCCTAAGTAACTGATGGAGGACATATACATGGTGCAAGAGCAGCCCATAGGAGGGACTCCTGACCCAGTCTTGGGAGATCAACAGCCACTTCCTGGAGAAGATAACATATGCATTGCAAGATGAAGGTAAATGGGACTGTGCCGGGTGGAGAAGGATAAGAAAGACCTTTCAGGTGGATGAGCGGGGAGAGAGGACCCGCCTCCCTCTGCCCTAAGGACTGCCTGTGACCTTCAGGTGCCCTCAGCTCTGGGCAGCCTTGTCTCTCATGCTCTCCAGTCCTAGGCTTCAAGGACCAAGCTCGCTTTTCCTGCTGGTGTCTGGGCCAGCGGCTCTCCTGCCTAGATCAGAAGAACTCTGCTCCCAGCTGATGCGTGGTCATTTAGACTTGGGTGCTCCACCCTCCATGGGCTCCACCCAGGCCCTTCAGTTGGGAATCAGGTCCCTCCCACGCACATCTCCGGTGCCCTGTGTTTCTGTCATGGCGGGACTAAGTCCACCACTAAACCCATGTTCGAGCATCTGCCTCCTCCACGAGACTGGAAGCTCCATTCGGCACAGTCTGATTTACTCATCGCTGTGATCCCAGAGTCTAGCACCAGGCATAAGGTAGGTGCTCAATTTGTTGAATGAATCAAAAGATCTAATTCTGTGGAGTAACATCCCCATCTTGTGGCCTTGTAGAAGACTCCGCTTAAGTTATGATACCGGACTGTGTTTTCAAAACCAAAAACAAAAAGTGAGCTCTCGTGATCCTTTCTGTACACCCTGAATGAAATTAAAGTAAAAGTGAGATACCATCTGCAAGTTCAATGTTTCCTACCTTTAGGTGGCACAAAGCAAGAGAAATATTTGGAAGGGAATAAATCTGAGTGTACAGTTGTAACTGGAATTGAAATAACATCAACCCAGATAAGCCAATTGCCCTGTCTACTTCCATTTCTGAAACAAAGCATTTTATTCATGTTTACCATCTGGAAGGACATTTTCCAGGCACATATTTCCCCTTGGATTGAGTTATTCTTGGTCAGCTTCACCGCCTTCTTCAAACTGTAGAACTTCAGGTGGACAGAGATGGCAGATATTACAGAGACAATATCTGGGCACTCCCTGGCCCAGAACCCAAAACAGCTGACTGCTGGCCCCACCTCATGCTGCCACTGTTAAATCACAGTTGGGTTTGTTAATCATAAAGCAATGATTGGTCGGTGTGGCCATGGAATGGAATGATGGTATGTTATTTTTATTTATTATGGACTCAGATCATAATTAGTATACACTTCCTTCCTCCTTTAGAAGCAGTCCGGAAGAAAATGACAGCTCAAAAGATAAAGTTATGCCCAAAGTGTGGTGCTTTAAAAATGCTGCAGAAAAAGAGCAACAATATTAAAGTTTTATAGAGAAATTAGAATTAAAATGGAAATTTTTACATACAGAAACATTAAACTTTGACAGACAAGTGTGTCTATAGAGAGAAAATGCTCAACTGATATTCAAGATGACTGTGTCTAAAGCTCACAAGTTCATGTTCCTTTGCAAAGACAAAAGTGAAACCCATACTTGTTGCCAGCCTCTTACCCTAAAACCTCCTTTTGAAGATTTGTCGAATGGGTGACTTCACTTCTCAGACACTCTCCCAGGAGTGGATGCTTTCTCAGTCTTTTCATCTCGTAGAAATCTCTGGTATAATGATAAGCCACCGGTGAAGTCCAAACAGCACAGCATTTGGAGTTGGAAAAAAAAGGACTTTGGGGTACTTGGATCCCTTCTTTATCTGGTTGCCCTTTCTAGGTTTCCTAATCTTAGGGAAATGAGAGTGACACCTATTTCACAACGCTGGTGTGAGAATTCAGTGAGACACTATATTTGAAAACGTCTGGGACACGGTGGGTGGTCTGACACGTCGATTACCCACAGGGGCTCCACCAACCTCCCTAGAGCCCGCGGTGCCCCTTCCACACAAGAACCTCAGCCTCTGCAGTTGCCCGTTGAGACCTCACATTGATTTAGGGAGCTCTTTGCTACTATATCCAAACAATTTTGGAAGCCCTAACCAGTCCAGCAAAACAGTTTCCCTCATTTTTATCTCCTAAGCAAACCAAATCTGGCACTTTTCTGGCCCCGGGGCCTGGTTTGTTTAAGCCCAGCTTTCAAAGTTCAATGGCTCTTTAAGTTCCCATTAATGTAGAGGAAGCAAACAGGCCCGAATGAAAACACTCCTCATTTATTTTTCAGGTAGAGACAATCAACCAACAGTGAGATTCATTCATTCAATGCTCCACAAATATTTATTGAGTGCCTACCCTATTTAATTTTAATAAAATATAATGCCAGGTGTTCAGAATATTTGGAGACTGGTCAAGTTCATATAAATTGTAAATATTTTTACTCCCTCTTCTGATCATTCCCCAGGAAAGAAATGCAGCAAGCCAGCACACCCACACTGCCTGTGAGGAGCCCAGAAAGGACCGGGCCCTTCGAGGTGAGGGCCTCCCCTCCTCCCCGCGGCTCCTCTCGCCGTTGCCTCTGGAAACGGGCACCTCCGGGCCACAGGGCACGTTTAGAATGATGAGGACGTTCTCTTCACCACACACTCTGCCCTTAACCAACAGCACGAAGTCAACAAATAAACTGACAACAGGTGAATGTTCTCTTATCGCTTGCCACAGAGATTAAAAAAAAAAAAAATTTGACTGAAGGAACAAATGAAGCCACCTGTTCTGAAAGTTAAACGATAATTAGGAACCAAAGGATGTGAAATGCTGTGCATTCACTGAGTTCCTGTTAAATACTACTTGGTATTTAACTACAAATTGGCACACAGAACCGATTGCTAATGAGCAAAGCCCCTACTCTGTAAAATAGGGGTGGAGTGGCCCCTTCTGCTCACCGGAGGGCCTGGGGACTGATGGGGGACTGATGGAGGGGACTGATGGAGGGGACCGATGGGGTACTGATGGAGGACTGATGGAGGGGACCGATGGGGGACCGATGGAGGACTGATGGAGGGACTGATGGGGTACTGATGGGGGACCAATGGGGGACTGAAGGAGGGGACCGATGGGGGGTGGATGGGGGACTGATGGAGGGGACCAATGGGGGACCAATGGGGGATGGATGGGGGACCAATGGAGGGGACCGATGGGGGACCGATGGAGGGGACTGATGGAGGGGACCAATGGGGGACCGATGGGGGACTGATGGAGGGGACCGATGGGGGACAGATGGGGGACTGATGGGGGACAGATGGGGGACTGATGGAGGGGACCAATGGGGGACCGATGGGGGACGGATGGGGGACCGATGGAGGGGACGGATGGGGGACCGATGGAGGGGACCGATGGCGGGGACCGATGGGGGACCAATGGGGGACTGATGGAGGGGACTGATGGGGGACCAATGGGGGACTGATGGGTGACCGACAGGGGACTGACAGGGGACCGATGGGGGACTGATGGGGGACCGATGGGGGACTGATGGAGGGGAATGATGGGGGACTGATGGAGGGGACTGATGGGGGACCGATGGGGGACCGATTGGGGACTGATGGAGGGGACCGATGGGGGACTGATGGGGGACTGATGGAGGGGACTGATGGGGGACCGATGGGGGACTGGACTGATGGAGGCAACTGTGCCATGCCCAGGGAAGGGCACCCCTAGTGGTCCATGCGCTTTACTGCATATTTTTGGTCCCAGAAATCTCTCCCACCTTCCATATTGTTTGGTTTCAGAGGACTGGAGAGGGGATAATGGAAGATAACAGAGCCCACCCCCTGGACGTCCACATCCTAACCCTCAAAACCCGCGAATATGGTAACTCACACGATAAGAGGGACTTTGACCTGTGCTTGGACATCTGGAGTCGGGCATCATCCTGGACTATCCAGTTGAGCCTACTGTAATTACGGGATCCATGTAAGCTCCAAGGAGGGTGAGAGTCAGTAGCACGAGATGTGATGACAAAAGCAGGAGGTCAGAGTGATGCCGGGCCATGAGCCAAGCCTGCGGGAACTGGAAGAGGCAGGGAAACAGATTCTCTCCTGGAGCCCCCAGGAGGACCCAGCCAGCCAACGCCTTGAGTTAGCCCACTCAAAGCTTTTGGACTTCTGATCCCCAGAACTAAATGATGATAAATTCGTGTTATTTTAAGGCACTACGTCTGTGGTAATTTGCTACAGCAGCCGTAGGACACTCACACAAGCAAGAAGCAATGTTCTGCAGAAGAAAGAGCAAAGGACTGAGCGGAGAAGACTTGCCTCTGATTTCGGATCTGCCCCTTCCAGCTGTGAGACCTTAATCAGGCCACTTTGCCTCTCTGGACCTCTCTGGACCTCCGTGTGCCCGTCTGTCAGAGGGTGTAAGACTAACGCTTTCCTCTGGTCACGTTGAGCTCTGAGAGCCTGTGAAGAACACGGAGGAAAGCATACAGAGCCACTTAAGCCGACAGCCTCCTTGTGCTCCTGGTGATATTCTATTTAATTTCATTCACATTCTCCCTGCCACACCATCCCTCAAATGACCCTGCAGTCGGATCTTAAAGCACAGACTCAGCAGTACACACAGTGGTGCATAACATGTGCTTCGAAGCCTGGGCTGTATTTGCCTGGTACACAAGAGTTGTTAAAGAACACATGCTACCTTGGGTAGGTTTATTTTGGACAAAGAGCTTCTTAGTTCTGGCCAAACATATGGCTTGGTTATTCCACTGACACCCAGTGAGTGTTTCTCTTCTCCTTTCTGACGCAGTAATTTTAATAAAAGCCCCATGCCAGCCCTCTGCCCAGCTGGCAAGGCAGCCTCACCCGTCTCCCTCCTCCTGACCGACTGTTGAACATGGATGCCTTCCAGGGACTGTAAATCATCATTTCATCTTCTCAGCCTTTCTGCTTTTGCTCCAGGTAACTATTGCACAATGTTGTACATTTAGAAACATGATGCTAGCTATTTCTTATTTTGACATCGAGATGTCACGTGCCTTCAATTTTCCAACAAAATACATCCCTCTTTGCACCACTCCCCAGTCTAGATACAGAAGAGAAGATTAAATGGATTAAAGGAATCCCACTTTTTATCTGTACCACTTTCTTCAAAATAAACAGGCCACCCCAGGCGCCTAAAACTGGAAGGACAGCCAAGGAATGCTTTGCCCTTCACTAGCTCTATGCAAAGGAATTTTTATCTGAAACTGAGCTGCTAATTGCTTTCAACCTGCCAGATTCTGTGAGGACATTTTCACCAAAGTCAAAATAGAAAGCAAAATCTTCTGAGTACACAATTAAGAATTGGATTCCAGCTACTTAGCAATTCTGACACAAGAGTGGTCACTGTATTTTTTTAACTGGACAGAGGATTGTGCCTTCCCTTTGTGAATTTAGCAAGTATAAGGACAAGGGAGAGTGATATTTTTAAATCCTTTCTCTTAGACTTGTAAAGGGACAGGTTTTCTATACTCACCTTGGTGCTGATTCTGATGCCTCGGAAGCTTGAACAATAGGATGGGACCTTCAAAAATGTGACTTAAGGTGAAGATGATAGAAATTATTTTAGCATATGAAACACAAGAGCTGTGCTTGATTAACCTTCCGAGTGAAGAAAGGTGGGCACTTGGCAATACTCCTCCTGAAGGCCAGGCCAGGAGGAGTCCTTTTCTCTCTCTCCCTCTTTCTACCTACAGGATCCAAAGCACTGCCTTTGTCCTCTCTTCACCCTCCAATCTAGCTCCATCATGTAGTGGACGCAGATGAAGAAGAGAAAATCAAATCACCCACACCGGAGGCCAGAGACAAAAGGCAGAACTTTGGAGTCACGAGACACAAGAAAAATTCAACAATATCTTCTTTACAGGAAGTCATCTCCCTGAAAAGGGTTGTGTATTAGTGGAAGTAATTTTATTTTTCTATTTTTACATTGCTATGTCAAAAACGATATGAATTGAGAAAACAGGACTCATATATTTAAAAAATCTTCCCTCGGTTTTTGTGACTCACTGTCCCTGAGAGAAATCAAGTGTTACCCATGAATTACTTTTGTAAAGGTCAAGGCTCTTGGGTACAAGTAAAGGAGACCAAATATCACCAACATATTGAAGCAGAAAAGGCATTTACTAAAAGGATATTGTGGTGGTTTGGAGCTGTATGTACTCCAGAAAAACATGTTCTTAAACTTAATCCATTCCTGTGAGTGAGAACCCATTGCCACCAGATGCTTCTAAATTTTGACGCTAACCACTGCCATTGCTGGACTCTCAGGGCCAACATCAAACTAGCGCCATGAACTATTTCTCAACTGCCTACGCATCTTGATTCATTCTCCCAGGGACATTCTAATGGTGAAGCCTTGGTAAATGGACACACCCAGCACCAGGGCCCAAAAGATGCATCTGGCATTTCAGCTTCTATAATAGGAGATAAGGCTTCCCTTCCACCAGGACTCACACTTTGGAGAATTCCTCACAAGTAGAAGGGCATTTGGATGCTAGGTAGCCAAATATACACTGTTCTAGTTTGCTAATGCTGCGGAAGGCAAAACACCAGAGATGGATTGGCTTTTATAAAAAGGGGGTTTATTTAGCTACACAGTTACAGTCTTAAGGCAATAAAGTGTCCAAGGTAACACATCAGTAATCGGGTACCTTCACTGGAGGATGGCCAATGGCGTCCGGAAAACCTCTGTTAGCTGGGAAGGCACGTGGCTGGCGTCTGCTCCAAAGTTCTGGTTTCAAAATGGCTTTCTCCCAGGACATTCCTCTCTAGCAAGCTTGCTCCTCTTCAAAACATCACTCACAGCTGCACTGAGTTCCATCTCTTTGAGTCAGCATGTTTATATGGCTCCACTGATCAAGGCCCACCCGGAATGGGTGGGGCCATGGCTCCATGGAAATATCCCATCAGTTATCATCTACAGTTGGGTGGGGCGCATCTCCATGCAAACAACCTAATCCAAACATTCCAACTTAATCCCCACTATTATGTCTGCCCCACAAGATTGCATCAAAGAACATGGCTTTTTCTGGGGGACATAATACATTCAAACTGGCGCACACACACACACACACACACACACACACACACACACATCGGCTGTCTAGCACAGTCTATTAGTCTTTTCACCTGCTGTACACATATACCCTTCACTCAGAAATGCACCCACCTCATATAATGCAATGTTCCTCACACAATCAAAACACTTTCAACTCTGCCCAATAAAGAAAGGCAGCCCTATGCCTTGTCGGTTACTGCTTCTAGCTCAAAGTTTAAGACTTCTGAGTGATGCTCTCTTTTCCTCTATTTCTGTTGGATCCCTTCCTAATAGTCTGCAGCCTATCAGCTAAAATGTAAAGTATACAAAAGAAAAAAATTTACTGAAAGAGGGTATGGAAAGGAGTAAGGAAAAAAAGAAAATAAAGTTATGTGCTACAAATCTATGGATAACATGGCAAGGCAGGAAATGCTAGTCGTGGGGTTGAGGTTGGTATTTGATTACTCCCCCCGATGGTGAGGTCTGTATCCCTTCTCCTCCACCAGCACCCTAACTGGTCTGGGTCCTTAGCCACGTTGATGAACCAAACCTTCCTTCCTCCCTGGAGGCTCTCAGCCCTGGTGGGCCTGGCCTATAATGGGCTGTCGTACTTTTTCATTAGCTTTGTGTACTCGATAGAGTGATCGTAGGATGCTTACCAGGGAATTATCCATATTCACTTCTTCTCAGCCCTATCTTCTGTCAGTAGTCAAATCAACATCCCAGCTGACACAATAGCCCCCATCTCCTCTGCACCTGGAGCTGTTCACATTGTCCTCCAGACTGCCAAATCCACCCAAGACTTCTGGCCCCAACTATAAGGATTAGGCTCCAACTACAGGGTTAGAGGGAAGAGTCTACACAAGACCACCCATCCATCTGATACCAACTCAAGTTCAGGGATCTCCCAAAACTGCTCTCGGTTACAGTAATTCACAAGAAAGACTCACAGAACTCACTGAAACTATTATGTTTATGGATATGCTTTATTAAAGTGAAAGGATACAAAATAGAACAAGCTAAAGGAAGAGACCATCGGGCAAAGTCTGGGAGGGATTCAAACGCGAAGCTTCCCTTGTCCTCAGGTCATGTGTTCTAGTTTGCTAATGCTGCCAGAATGCCAAACACCAGAAATGGATCGGCTTTTATAAAGGGGGTTTATTTGGTTACACAGTTACAGTCTTAAGGCCATAAAGTGTCCAAGGTAACACATCAGCAATCAGGTACCTTCACTGGAAGATGGTCAGTGGCATCCGGAAAACCTCTGTTAGCTGGGAAGGCACGTGGCTGGCATCTGCTCCAAAGTTCTGGTTTCAAAATGGCTTTCTCCCAGGATGTTCCTCTCTAGGCTTCAGCTCCTCAAAAATGTCACTCTTAGTTGCACTTGGGGTATCTGTCCTCTCTTAGCTTCTCCGGAGCAAAAGTCTGCTTTCAACAGCCATCTGCAAACTTTCTCTCATCTGCAGCTTCTGTGCTTTCTTCAAAGTGTCCCTCTTGGCTGTAGCTCCTCTTCAAAACATCACTCACAGCTGCACTGAGTTCCCTCTGTCCGTCAGCGCATTTATATGGCTCCAGTGACTCAACTTAGACCCACCCCGATTGGGTGGAGCAACACCTCCATGGAAATTATCCAATCAGAGTTATCACCTACAGTTGGGTGGGGCGCATCTCCAAAGAAACAGTCAAAGAATTACAATCTAATGAACATTGATAACATCTACCCACACAAGATTACATCAAAGATAATGGCCTTTGGGGGACACAATATATTCAAACTGGCACACCATGTTACTCTGCCAGCATTGATAGGTGGCCATCACATGGAGTACTGCCAACCCAGGAACCTCATCCAGCTTCAGTGTCCAAGATTCATTGGGGTGTCATTACATAGGCATGATTGACTGACTGATTTCCCATGTGGTTGAACTCAGTCTCTAGACCAATGAAGCCATGTGACTCAAAGCTCCCACCCAAAGTCCTATGGTTGGTGTTTCAGGCATGGCCAGTCCCCACTCCAAGACTATCAGATGTGGCCAGCCTCACCGTGTGTCATCTCACCAGCATAACCATGAATAACAAAGACCCTCCTGTTACTCAGGGAATGCCAATGGTTTACAGGTTATCCCCAGGACCCTGGGACAAAGACCAGACATCCCTGTGGACAAGGCCAAAATTTTTACTACACACCCTGTCCTCCTAGAAGCATGAGTGGTCCAAATGGCCAAACTTAGCTTCTAATTCAACTGAAAATCATTGTTGTGTCTCCTGTAAAAGCAGTTCTCCTTGGGGTACTAAAATCACTAAACTAACAGAATCCAGAGTCATAGAGATAGGAAACAAAATATTTATGAGTGGGTCATCAGCTATATTACACAGAAGATCTACCCACCCCACCACTCCCCACCTTCTAAGTCTCTCCTGGACGTGCGCATTCTGACGACAGGAGAAAGAGCACTACACTTCAGTGCTTGTCCAGAGTACATTCTGAATTCTGTGAGACAGTATCCAACTTCACAGGGTTTGGGCATTATAATTGAGTATTCAATAGTCTGTAGCACCATTCTAGAAAGCTAACGGCTTCTAGTGATGGGTATGTGCTGAGGCCCGTGAGTTCCATGGGCATAAAATTGTTTCTTTTACTGCAACTTAAATTCCAATAGGCCCTTCCTACCATAATAGTCCTTACTGCATGAGTCAGGAAACTAATTTAGATACCTGCCAATGTCTGAGCATCTCTATTCCAACTCCATAAAATATCATTCTTCTTTGTACTTATATTTATAAACACACATATATACAACTGAGTTTATAGGATCTAGGTAAATAATCATGTACAGAAACACGCTGGACTACTCTGAGTTAGACCTGGGTCAAAACTCTAATTATTATCTATTATATGGCTCTTTTAAACTCCCCTTCTTCCTGGTAGACCTCAGTGGAATTTGGGATCCCAGAAGCTAGTCTGAGCTTAGAGCTATTGTGAATTCTTTCCTGGATCTTTCCTGGAATATCTGGGTATCTCCCTTTCCCAGAGCCCAGTAACCCTGGTAAACGGCTACCTGCCCTTCAAGGAAAACTGGAAGGAGAGTAAATAGTACATACTCATGACTTCCTAGCAGGTCCTTTCTGACGTGCCTTCACTCAAAGGGCACCAGGTCTGTGTTGTGACTCAAGTCTAGGAATTGGAAAGGAGCCACAGCTCTCTATCATAGAGGCTCAAGGCAGGCTTTTTTTTTTTTTTTAACCACATCTACAGATTTTTTTTTTTAATTTATTTAAATATATTACAAAAGACTGTATGAACTTCCCGTTAGGGATCCCATGGCCAATCACCTACAACCAAAATCCATGTGGGGCACACCCTTTCATCTGAGCATTAGCCCAGCTGCCCACAAAAATATCCACTCCAAGTTGCCTCTGCCAACTAAGTGCCGTTACTTGGCTTGCACACTCTGGGTGCTCCCCATCCCCAGTGAGTTTATGAGCCCACTTCCCCTGCAGCATCTCCCGTCAGCATCTTGGCCTACAGAAAAGGACCCCTGAGCCACATTTCCAAGATGCTCATGCTCCCCTTGTCAACGTGTTTCTTCTGAGACCTCTCAGAGGGCACAGCTTTGGGAGCCACACTCCATTAATCCACTCAAGCACTCCCATCTCTTGTAGTCATATTCTATGCTACACTTAATATTTTCTGACGGATCAAGTTTATTTTCTCCAGATCTCTGTTGAGGCCAGTTTTCATTCAAGTAGCCAGGTAGACAGTTAAAACTATTTCCGGCTGCTTGGGCTAGCACCCAGACTCTGCTATTTCTGGGATGCAGGCCTGTACTGATCAATTCAGCCTGATCTATAGCAATGTTCTCCCTGCTTGGCAGACTGTCCTCAGAATTCCCTGCCACGCATACTCTGCAGATATGAATTAGCAAGTCCTGTGATTGTTTTCTTACATCAACCTTCTCCTCCTAGGGTTGACTTTGTAGTTTCTCAAGCCCCCACATTCCTCACTCACACACACCCCAACACACATGCTGGCTACAGGCCTAGAGACAACTCTGGGGTGGTAAGCATGAACAGGATAACTGCTTCTCACAAGGCAACCCTACAGGCAAACTACCATGAAGCTCAATGACGCTTGCAAAAATATTTCTGAATATTTTTTACAGAATTCTTAGGTGTGCTGAATTGGGAGAGTTTCTCTGACAGCTAGACCACCATATTCCTCAAAATCTCTCCTACAACTTGATGCCAGTGGTTATGCTCCATTCTGGAAACCTTCCCTGTGCTTCTATGTCATTTCATTTCCTAATTTTGCTTCTCCTCCTCAGTTTTGACCATTTCTCATGATTCCAAGATCATCTTTCCTTCCCTGTCCTCTTCTCTCTTCTCTTCCCAAACTTTCAACTATAATCAGTTATTGAAGTATTTTTCATCCTTAGCTAAATCCCTGGGCTTTCCTCTCTCTGGTCTCTGATTCCACATTTCCAACAATGTGCCAGACAGCTCAAACATGGCACTGCACCATCATCCTTCTAAGACTCCACTCCTCTTCTTCCCCAGGAACAGTGCACCATCACCCAAGATTAGGTCCTTGGAATCATATTTTAATTCCCCTCCCTTTATCCTCACATCCCATCTATTATTAATTGCCAGTTCCTATGAAACAGCTCCATCAAGTCTCTAGAGTCCATTCCATCTCTTTGATTTTATCACTTTCTGCTCAAAAATTTTCAAAGTCTTCCTGTTGCCTGAAGGAGAAATCCTAGTTCCAGGCTATCGATGATCTACTCAACCTTCTCCCAGCCCCATCATTCTCCAAATACATCTCTAATTTACTCATGACCCTCAACCTATACCCCTAACATAATCTCAAGGGCCTGGGGTCTCTCATATTCACCCTTCGTATATTCAACTCATCATCCTTGGTCCTGCTGTTCCCTCTGCCTCTCACATCTCAAGCTTCCCTCCCCACCGAACTAGGAAAGAGGCCACAAACCAGAGAACAGATAAGAGAACCAGAGGACAGATAAGGGAACCAGGGAACAGAGGATAGAGAAGAGAACCAGGGGACAGATAAGGGAACCAGAGGATAGAGAAGAGAACCAGAGGATAGAGAAGAGAACCAGAAGACAGATAAGAGAACCAGGGAACAGATAAGAAAACCAGAGGATAGAGAAGAGAACCAGGGGACAGAGAAGAGAACCAGAGGACAGATTAGAGAACCAGAGGACAGGTAAGAGAACCAGGGAATTGATAAGGGAAACAGAGGACAGATAAGAGAACCAGGGAACAGATAAGAGAACCAGAGGATAGAGACAAGACCCAGAAGACAGATAAGAGAACCAGGGGACAGATTAGAGAACCAGAGGACAGATAAGAGAACCAGGGAATAGATAAGAGAACCAGGGGATAGATAAGAGAACCAGAGCACAGATAAGAGAACCAGGGGAGAAGATACAACAGTTGGATGCTGGTAATGTCCTTGAGAGGGCATCCTGGGCCCAGCCTCCCCCTTCCCTGGCTAAGTCCCAGGGGTGTGGGGAGAGAAGATGATAAAATCCCCTGGATAGATGCTGGAAGACTGAGAGAAGAGGGAATCTGTACCTTGTTCCCAGCAGAACCCTGAAAATTGGCAAGATTCCAGTGTTCTCAAGCTCAGCATCACGAGTGCAAAGAGTAGACATGGCAGTGGAGTGGCAAATCTAGAAAGAGGAAACCAGGTGACTCAGGGGTAGCTGGAGAGCCCCCAGCAGTGTCGAAACGTGAGAATGATGTTTACTGCACAGCAGAGCAGCAAACAGCATGGAAGATGTGACTCTGCATGGACACCCCTCCGTGGCTGAAGGGGGAGACACAGCCCCCTCCACCCCCCACCAGGGGCAAAATGACCAAATAACAGCTGGAGATGAAAACGTCTCAGCGGATGCCAGTCTGGTGGATGGCAAAGACCACTTCCCCTTCTCCCAATCCCCTCTCCTTTTCCTGAATGAATACAGCCCCCGTGAATACAGACAGTGGTAGGGGGAGTGGATGCAAACTTGAAGTAAGATGTAATTTCTGCTCCCTAGCAGAATGGGGACAACAAACAGAAATTAAACTCAGACAAATATAAATATAATCATTTGTTAACCACCTTGTTTTGCATTTGAGATTCCTATCTGCATATTTATGTGTGTGTGTATATATGTAGATACATACATATATACACATATATGTTTTTCAGTCATAGATCACTGATGTACTTACAAATACTGTGATGAAAAAAATATGTCAGTAGGAGGCCCTGGAAGGCATAGCGTTCTGCCTACTCCTACATACAAAAATCATGCAGTCCAACTAACCAACAGAAACGCGAAACGTTCTCTGTGGGAAACACTACCCTAAGACCTCCAGAAAATCACTTTCACAACCTTTCTTGGAAACTCATGGAAGAATGTATTATAAATAATAGAATCCGGCAGCACTGGAGGCAATTTGTAAGTTTCATTCTATGATGAAGTAGTGCAGGTGGAAATTTGGGAATGGACTAAATAAGATGACCTTAGAGGTGACTTCAAAACAGCAACCTTCATTACATTTTTAAATTCTGCTTTTCCAAATCCCTGTATAATTGCAGAGCATTTAAATTGTCAGTTGCAGGAAAAGATCAGATCAAAATATTCAAGGTTTATGTATATATCAAAAAGCAGAATGTTAAAATACATAAGCATGTAAATAAATGCACATAATACGTTATATATTTCTATTTCTTAAACTTCTATAGTTATATTTTATCTTTTTTAAGTATTTTGATTGCATGAATCCATGGGAGACTTACTGATTTCTATAAAATCATTGGCAAAAGCAGCTTTTTGATGTAGAAAACCAGCAGAAAAAATATGAGCATATCTCATTATAAAGGGACAGGAACTATAAATGGAAAAAGTTGAAGCCAAGTCAAGGGAATTCTCCAAGCTCTTCTTTCAAAAATAACTCTTAAATGTGTTTCATTGCAATTCCGTTGCACAACATAATACTTTGTTCCTAAGGGATTCCCTTTTGCATAGTATCTAAATAAACTGGCTGAAAACTTTGCTGAGATTGGATTTAATCACCAGACCTAATTCTTCAGTAAAGGAAATTAGCCAAATAACTGGGGAAAATTGCTGACTGGAATGCAGGCCTGTGCGATCTTGCTAACTACAAGGGACATTTTTGATTAATTGAAAGGACAAGCACTTCATCTTAAAATATCTAAAAATGAGACACATAGAGCTAAATAAATCTTTAATGCTGTTGGATAGCTCTCTCCCAATACCCCCCGGAACACCTTTTCACGCATAGCAATATGAAGTAGCAAGAAGAGTATTTTCACAGATGCCTTTCTACTCCTAAAATAAAATATAACGGTCTTTTAGAGCCTACAGAGTAGTCATTTCTATGGTTCATAACAACAATTTCTTACAAGTTCAGGGCTGCAAAGGTTAACGACTGTAATTGGTCACAGTACTCGGGTATAGCACAGTTAGTGTTGGCAAGAAACTCTTATGTGAAAAATCATCTAGGAGTTTCCAGGTGGAGCTGTGTTTCTTCTCACAAGATGAATTACCTTCACAGCAAAGAACTGCCATGATTTTACATGCTATTTCAAACATGAAAACATGTTAACTCTTCCCATTTCAAAGTTACCCTGCAATGGGCAACAATTAGTATACTTGTAAAAAGTAGACAATGAGATTTACTGATACTAGTAATTCAATGCCACATTAAAGTCATGTTTATTATTACGATTCTAACAGATCTTGAAATCGACCTTCAGCCTGTAACAGGTATGTTTTGCTTTCTTGCCAATGTAGTGTAGAATATTATATGATACGTTCAAATATGTTTCTTAAATAATGAAAGAGGTAAAAGAAGGATTTTGGCTAAGATGTTCCTGCAGGACTTCTTTTGCTTCATGAAAGAAGCAAGGAGGAAGTTATTTAAAGGGACATAATATTGTTGTTGTCAAAGTCACACACATACCCTGATTGGAAGGAAAATCATGACAGGGGCTTGATGCTGCAGACAGAAACCCAGCACGCCTCACTTTCCTTTCTCTCCTCGCTTTGGCCTAGAGGGAGAGAACAGGGGTTTCTCTATCCTCAGAGCTGCCTGGAATACATCTGGGGTTGAGGGTCATTTTATGTAAATTTAAATATAGTTGTAGATATAGATACACAGTCATGTGTATATGTTTGTATGCATTTATTATATACATTTATATAATATATTTATAATAAAAGTAATTCATGTTCCTTCAGTTGAAAATTAGCAAATATACAAAATAGAAATTATCCATTGCCCTGCAACTAATCACTGATAAACTTTACTCCATTTCCTTCATAACTTTTCTCAAAGCATATTTTTATAAAGTTGTGATCATTGTACACAGTTGCTTTAATGTCCTGTTTTCTTTACTCATAAAACAAATACTGTGATGTTAATAAAATATTTCAAAACGTCCCTTAATTGTATTCACTTTCATTATAACATCATTTAACCATTCAACTACTGTTGGGCTTTTAGATTGATTATCAGTTATCCCTGTCATAAATATGTTGAGTTTATATGCTATGAACCCATGTATTTTTTGTTACTCGTAACTCTTGTTTTGCTCCATGTCTCAGCTTGCCAGGGCTGCTGTAACAACCACCACACGCTGTCTGCTTAACAGCAGGGATTTATTGGCTCGTGGTTTGGGCGGCCTCCTTGGGGCTCCCTGGCCTGCGCCTCTGCCTCCTTCCCCCAGCGACGTCCTCTCCTGTGTCTGCTCTCCCCGTCTCCACTGACTTCCAGCTTCTTCCTGGGGCCTTCTCCTTCCACCGCGTACGAATCTCTTCTCTCTCTGAGGCCCCGTTAATGTGGATAAGGGCCCACCCTAGTCACTGTGGCCACCCCTTCACTAAGAATAGCAGCTTCCAAAGGTCCGCCTTAGGAGGGGCTCACGCACAGGAACATGGATTAAGAACCTGCCTTTCGTTCGGACATGATCCCATCTGCCACTCTCGGAGACCCTGCCGATTTTAGGCATCCAGGCTCTGCCTCAGGGAAAGGGTGACATGGAAGGTTAAGAGTTAATGCTCCCCCTCAGGGGTTTAAATGAGATTTTTGGAACTCACAGCAAAGACTAAGCAAAAGATCACCTTTGAGTCTCAAAAGCCTGGCTTTTTGAGTATCAAATGAAATTTTGATTATTTATGATGTTCCATTTACACCATAGACAATACATTTGAGAGCTTGTGAAACTGGCTTCAAAGCCAGGTTAGAAAGGATGAAAATATTGGGAAGAGAGAATATGAGGGGAGGGTGGTAGGGCTGGATGGTGAAGGTCTCTGAGAAGGGACCTGCCTTTGAGCACCACAAGCCCCAAACACTATAGTGGGTGGTGGCAGGCGGGTAATTCCTGGAACTTGCTATCCTAAATCAGCTATATTACCACCCTGCATTGGGTAGGATTAGGTTTGACTGCATATAACAGAAACACCCACGGTAAATAATAGCAACAGTTAAACATGACAGAAATTAACTTTTCTCATGTAAATTCAGGGGCCAGTCTAGGATCCTTTCAGCTCTCCATTCTACAATCCCTAGAGTATGAACTTTGTCCTCATGTTCTAGGATGGAGCTGGAAATCCAGATGTTACATTCACATTCTAGTATGACAGCAGAATAAAGGGCACTTAAGACTTCCCAGAGGTACCTATTATATTTTTATATGTGTATGTATGTACGTATGTATGTATATCACTGGCCAGGATTTAGTCCCCTGGTCACATCTAAGACTGGAGAAAAGCTAGGTATATGGCCGCACCAAGTAAAATTAGAAAAAAAAAAAAAAGTGGAAAATGAATATCAGGGCAAGCAATTAGCTCTCTATTCTATTCATAGATAAAAATGAGGTGTCTATTTACCTGCCTAAATGGAAATAAAAATGAGCAAATATTAAAGTCTTTCTCACAGAATTTTTTCTAATTCTAGCCCTTTGTCCTACCTTTTCCTTTAAGCTGCAGTGCCCAAGCCCCTGCATGTGAAGCTCTGTTTTTGACACATACAACACATTCTGACTCTGAAGCATGCTCACAAGAGCGTGGCCCTGTCATCATCTCCCTCTGGCCTCTGGGGCTTTGGACAGTCTGTTTTCTTTCCCTGGGAGGCTCGACCTCCCCTTTCAGCCTTTCTCATGTCTGATTTTGGGGGCTCTGTTCTGTTACTTTACCTGCAAATTTCCACAGCACAGAGCCTGCTTCCTTATAAGCCTTTGGGATTTGTAATAATGTTGTTTGATCTATCTTAAACCAAGAAGATGGTATTTTCCTTCTAATGAGGGCCCACATCTCTTATTTCTTGCAGGATCAAATCAGGGTTAGAACTTAAGATGGCAACATATTCAGAGCCAGTTTGAGTTTCTGTGGTGGGAAAGTAAGTCTTGAAGTCTGGGCAATGCCACAAGAATTCAAGGTTACTAGTCCCTCTTTGGTGTCCTCCTTGATCCTAAAAGAGGAACAGAATTTGAGACAGCCAACCTAGGTCACCTAACTAGGCCAGGTACTACCCCTAACTGCACAACACTAGAGCATCTCTAGTACTCCATCGGACACACAGAACTCAGCTGCCTTGCAGCTTAAAAGTGGCAAATATTCCTGACCACTAGCGTTTAGGACACTTGTAAAGCTCTTGCTTCCCTGCACTGGGACCTTTGTCTCAATCAGGGAAAAGCTAGTCCTGTGCAGTTTGCTGAAGCAGCCTCGGCCTGAAGGCCCAACACAGTCAAAGGCCAGTGTCTACTCAAGAAACAGCTACTCACCTGCGGCATGGACAAGCCACCATAAGCTGCAGTCACCTGCCAAACTCAGAATGCCATGTGACCCCTTAGAGCTTCATTCCCAGCCTGTGGAAGTTAAAAGCCAAATGCAAAAGTAAAAAAAATCTGCTTGACCTTACTAAAAGAAGCGTCTAGAAAGCTGTAAGGTCAATATATTCCCAATCCTCAACTAAAGTTCAAGACCCATAGCTGCATATCCTAGATGCACAAAATCTCCCAAAACCTTCCCCCTCACATTTTGTCCCTTTTGATTTCTCAATTCTCCTGGTAAATATGCCAAATTTTGGGGTCTCTAAGGGCACCTCCCCAATAAATAGCCACCTTCTTCTCCACTCAGCTTAGAACAAGTTGAGAAGTACAACAAAACAGAAAAGGAGGCCACAGTATCACTTGTTACTGATAAGAGATCAGTCTGGAGGACAAGGTTTGCTCTGTGGGCTGGTTGACCTGGTGTGGAAACCCCAGAGGGAAGCAGACTGACATCCCTGTCCCAGACAGTGCTGGACTCGGTGGGCCTCCCTACATGTAAGAATGCTGACTAGTTAAGAGTTTCAGCTTGGAACATACACTCTCTTTGGGCAGGCTCATTCCCAGCAGAAAGCAAGCTGGAGATAAGTCAAGCATGTTCAGTTGTTTTTCCCAAATCTGAAAATCAAGTAAGATATTCCAATTCTCTAGGAGTTGGATGAAAAAACGATGGCAAGAGGCCTGGAGTTACGTTGATGGAACACATTTCACCGAAGGGAGCATCGGGAATGGAGATGAAAAATTCCTTGCTAATAATACTTGCAAACACACTTTGCTTACTGGTTTTTGTATTTCCAGTAACTTTTCTCAAGATATTTGTGGAATTCTGATATTATCATATTTTGTTCTCAGTACCACGTTGCACTGCAATTTAGTAAGTTCCATTTGTGGCTTTGCATTCACAATATTAATGTTAATCCTTTAGATTTGGTATCAAAACATCAATTTTAGAATTCAGTCTGCAACCCATAATTTTGGGGTGTATTCATAGTTATCTAGAAATTGACTCCTCAGAAGACTGTAGGCTAAACTATTCCCTGCCAAATAGTTTGTCCCGAGACCCTACTGCAGTTGGCATAAGGAAATTAGATCATATGTGGGTGCAAATACATCCAAAAAATGACCTGGGAGAAAATTCTTCACTGTTCAGATGGGTTCTGTTATCAACTAGAGAATCCAATCTTTGCAAGGCAGGAGGTGGGGGATGAGGCAAGATTAGGCAATTTTTCTCTTGGGTGACATGAACAAGTTGTCTTTCAACAATTCACAAAAGATTTTCACCCAACCTGTGGGTAAAGGCAGCAGACACCTGTATTATGTGCCCAACTTATCTAGCAAAGCATTATACTATTTGTGGTTCAAGTCATGAATCCATCTATCTCATTGTGTTGACTTCTTTTCCCATGAAGTGTTTCGACTTTTTATAAATTCATGCCAAATGAGGCAATGAATAGACTTGAGTTGTACATCCTTGAAACTGGGTTTATTTTAGGGGAAAAATAACCCAAAATTAACACCAAACACTGCAGGAGAATTTCTCAGCTATGCTTTGATGCATATGAAACTTATTTCTCAGGCTATAACGCACGGGCATCATGCTTTAAAATTCTTTGGCTTCATTTACATTCTCATTGATACAACTAAATATAACTTAATTCAATGATACATGTTCAATGTCTGTGCTTTAATTAGCTTAAAAATGCCATAAAATAACACAAATTATCCCATAAGTGAGCCTTATTTTCAAAATAATATTTCTGTAAAGCTGCAGTAGTCAAGAAAATGTGGTACTGGTGAAAGGATTGACAAATAGTTGAAGAGAACAGAATACAGAATTCAGAAATAGACCCACACTTAAACGGTCATTCGATTGTCCCTAAAGATGTCAAAACAATTCAAAGAGAAAGAAAAATAACTCTTGGTTCCAAATGTGTTAGAATAACTGGAAAATGATATTGAAAAATAATAAGGCTCACATCAAAAACAAAATTTCATTTGGGATGGATCATAGACCTAAATGTAAAAGCTAAAAAATTCTTAAGTCTTTAGAAGAAAATTTAGAATATTTTCATGGTATTCTTAGATAGGAAATGGGTTTCTTAGGACAAATAACACAGTAATTATAAAATAAAAATTGATAAATTAGGCTTCATTAAAATCAAAATTTTCTACTAATTGAAAGATACATTAAGAAAATGAAGAGGCAAGCCAAAGCCTGAGAGAGAATCTTTATAAAATAAATATTTAACAAAGGACTGGTATTCAATATGATAAAGAACTCGTACAACTCAAAAAATTAAGGAAAAAAAAGTTAAAGTAAATGGACAAAATATTTGAATGAACATTTCTTAGAGAGATATTTGAATGGCCAAAAAGCATATGAAAAAAGTGTTCAATGTCATTAGACATCAGAGAAATGAAGTTAAAAAATCACAGTAAGATATCTTAACACACTCACAAGAATGGCTAAAATTTAAAAAGAACAGCAATACAAAATGTTGGCAAGGATTTGGAGCAACTAAACTCTCCAGCATTGTTGATGCGAGTGTTAAATAACATAAGAACTTTTGAAAAATAACACAAGAACTTTTGGTAAAGGTCTGGCTATTTCTTATGAAACTTAAAATACCTCTGCTTTATGACCCAGCAATTCTATTCATAGGTATTGACATGTCCACAAAATGACTTCTACCATGTTCATAGCAACTTTATTCATAAAAGTCAAAAACTGGAAACAGCCAGTTACCCAGCAATAGAAAAATGAAGAAACAAACTGGGTACGTTCCTTCAATGGAATAATATTCAGCGATAAGGAATGAACTGACACACACATGCATGAATTTTAAAAAACAGATGGCTGATGAAAATAAGTCTTACATAAAATAGCACATGCTGTATAATTCATTTATATGAAGTTCTAGGACAGGCAAAATTAATCTACTGTGGAAAAAATATCAGAGCAAGGGTCACCTCTGGGGGAGTGACTTCCTGGAAAGGGACATGAGGTAGCTTCAACGGGTGAAGGTTAGGCTCTGCATCGTTCCTTCCTAGGGGTCTGAGTTTTGCACAGGTCTATGTTATTTGTTGGAACTCTGGATTTTTTGCATTTCACTGAATGTAAACTTACCTTAAAAGAAAAAAAAAAACCGTAAACAAATCTTGAACTTTAATGCTATGCATGCTAACAGACTTTGGAGGAAATGTACTGATATCTGTAACTTACTTTTAAATGCATCAAAAAATAGACAACTAATGGATACAGGGATGGATAAAGGACAGAGCACATTACCATCAAATATTAATCACACAATATTAATATGAAGACTGTCAATTTTTTTCAAATTTTGTTATGTTTAGAACTTTAATAACAAATTATTAGGAAAATCAAAAACAAAGCAAGAATGCTGTTTTGAAGGAGACACTGAAAATGCGAAAGGAAGGACCGACGACATTGTAAGCTGTTCTGACAGGTCAGAATGGGTGGCATTGGAGGCACAGGGGCAGGGGTTCGACTCACAAAGCGGGATGGACAGCTCCCCTACTGTGTCAGGGGAGAAGCATAGATACAGATGCAGGTCAGTTTGGTTTGGGCAGCTGTGATGATGTCATCTACTGGGAATGAAGGTTTGAGGGCATTGTGGAAACTAGGCCCTGGCCAGAGAAACATCATCACTTGTTGGCAGTATGGAGGGTCTATTTTTTTGGTTAGTGGCTGTGAATGTATTAGAGTGGAGGCCCGTGCTCAGCTGCCTGGATCCAGCTTCCCATTTGCAAAGCAGGATAGTGCCTAAGCTCGTAGATTCTTAGGCGAATTAAATGAAAGAATGCCTGCAAAGGACCTACAGAGCACCTCGCATTAAAGTACTTCCTGTTATTCTGGATGGATTGTGTGACGTTCTTTCCATGCCTACCTCTAGTGATTATTTTGCACAGCTGTTCTTCAGCAAGTTGTTGAATTTCTTATGTTGTATTAAAGGTGAGGTAACTTGAGTGGGCAATCAGCTAATCAAAACAACTGCAACAGACACGCCAGCTTTTCCTAGCCTCTAAGGCACCATATGGTATGTTTGTCACCAGCATCAGTGCCATTTAGACGTGAGCTAAGATTTACAGGGATCACTATTTTTGCAATGTTACCAAGGCCAATTTATTGTGAAGTCTTACACTCCACCATCAAACTGATAAAGAACAACTAGTGATAACACTCCCAGATTTCCAAAGGTCTTGTAAAGAGGAAAGAAACCTGGGCAAACAGCTAGAGATAGTTCATTAATATGAAAAATATGAAATGATTGTGTTTTACCTGGGAACTATGCAAAAAGCAAATTGCTGCCAGGGGCTGATCTTTATTTTTTAAGGATTTCATTTAGTGATTTAGAATGCTATAATTGGAAAACAACATTTAAAGTCTTACTATTCAATTTCAATATATCTCAGAGTTTAAAACAACACATTCAAAAACACAGTGTGGTGGTTTGAGCTGCATGTACCCCAGAAAAACATGTTCTTAAGCCATTTCTGTGGGTGTGAATCCATTGTAAGCAGGACTTTTTGATGAAGTTCCTTCAGTTAAGGTGTGACCCACCTCAATCAGGACGGGTCTTAATCCTATTACTGCAGTCCTTTAAAAGGAGAATGAAAATCAGACAGAGAGAGAAAGCCAGGAGAGGCCACCAGGTTACTGCCACGTGACAGAGGAGCCAAGGACCAAGGGTTGCTGGCAGCCAGCCCCAGAACATCAGTCTTCAGGAAGAAAGCATCACTTTGATGACGCCTTCATTTGAACTTTCTCTTAGCCTTAAAACTGAGAGCTAATAAATGCCCAGTGCTTAAAACAACTCATTGCATGGAATCTGCTTGAGCAGCCAAGGAAACAAAAACACATGGCAGGAAGTTTTGTTGTGATGTCTACTGCTTCAAATACTAGGGGAAAATTGTATTTATATTATAGAAACATAAAATCATAGATGTGAAAGAACTGTAATAAGACAGTGATTTACACGCAGGAATCACAGCCTTGGGTTAAAAACTTAACTTCAAGACCTCCACCACCAGCTACAATGGAGTGACTGATACTGGACTTGCCACCCCACTGTAAGCAACTGGAAAACTGGACAAAACACATAAAGCAACCCTATGACAGACACTGGACAGCAGGCATATGAGACTGTGATGCATGAGACAAAAGAAACCACTTATGTAAACTCTACAATCACCCCTGCTTTCTGCCTGGAGGCACTTTCCAGACTGTAGAGCAGGAAGGGAAAATCCAAGCAGCCAATTGTAATCTCACTGCTTTACGGAGAAAAAAGCAGAATTCAGAGGCTGAGGTGGGTGGATATGGAGGGCAGAGCTATAAAGAGAAAGGAGTTACACAAAAACAGAACACCAGAAATCTACATAGGGTAGGCCTTGAATCTCTGGCTGATTACTAAGCCGCATATGCAGAGGGTTACATTTCACAAGGCCAAGAAGAAAAATATATATATGACTGGGCAAAGAAAACTACTGGGAAGTGCAAACTGAGCAATTTCCCAGGGCCAACACAGGGCTGGGAGGAATCTGAGTTCTGGTGACACAAGGTGGAAGCTCCTCACTGAATTCCAGGGTATTCAGCAGAGACACCAGAAAGAAGTATAAAACTAAACTAGCCATACAGTACCACTCTAGGCCCACCCTAAACTAACAAGCTAAACAGGAACAGGACAAGGATCAAGCTGCTAATCAAATAACTTCCTGCCAAAGCAAAATTCAACAGTGTTCAAAGAAAAATAAAATTCAGACACTCAACGAAGTAACATTATAAGGTAATACTCAAAATGGCCAGCATTCAAAAGAGAAATCACTGTACATGCAAAAAAGGCACAAAATGTGACATAGAACCAGGAAAAATAACAGTCAACAGAAACAGATCCAGAAATGACAGATTTGATGGAATTAGGAGACAAGGACTAAAAAAGAGCTCTCATAAAATATGTTCAAAAGATTTAAAGAAAAACATGAACATATGCAGAAGAGAAATGGAAAGTAGAAAAATGAGGCAAATGTAACATCCAAAAATGAAAAATTCAATATTTAAAGAAAATTTCACGAGATGGGTTTAAGAGATCAGACGGCACAGAAGAGTGAACCTAAAGGCAAAGAAACTATTTGAACTCAATGACAGTGAGAAAGATGCTGGGGAGAAAAGACTCCATGATGTGGGACACTATCAAATGGTCAAATACACATGTAAACAGAGTCCAGAAAGGGAGGGGGGGCTGGGGGGGGGGGTCAGAAAATTTTCAAGAAAAATAGCAAAATTTTTCTAAATTTTATAAAATCTACAACCTAACAAATCCACACATAACAATCTCAAAGCAGGATAAACATACACACAAAAAAAATCACATTAAAACACATCTTAATAAAACTGCTAGAAACTAGTCAAAAAGAGAAAATGAAAATCTCACAAGCAGGCAGAGGAAGTAAAATAAATTAAAAAACGTAGAGGGTAAAAAGATTAGAATGACTGCAGACCTATCTTCAGAAGCAATGCAAACCAGAAGACAAATGACATTTTTTAAATTCAGAAGGAAAAAAAAGACATCAAACTACAAATGTATATCCAATTGAAATACTTTCCAAAAATTAATGGAAAATAAAGGAATTTTAGTTGCCACTCCACCCACACCCCCACCAAAAAAAGAAAAAAAAAAAAAAAATCTGAGAAAACTCACCAGCAGACCTGCTTTATATAAAATGACAAATGAATTTCTTCTGGCTGAAGGAAAATGACACCAAACTGAAATCTGAATGTATAAGAAGCAATAAAGAAAAGAAGGAGTGGAGGGCTATTTCTAGTAATGGAAACATGAAGCTGTTGAGAAATTTTCCCTCTGCAGAAAAATATAAAAGTGGACAAAACTGCCAAAAAGCAACCAATTCAGGGCACTGAAAATTGACCCAAGTCAGACAACAAAATATGTTCAGTACGATAAAAATGGCAGCAAGCCTACGGCCTTCTATGCCTGGACTGTTACCATGCACCTGTCTCCCACAGCTTTGTCAGTAAAAACTGTAATCCATGACTTTGCTCACTAAATGTGGCAGATTAGGTTCAAACAGGATGGGGAAAACCCACAGCTCTGTTAGCGCAAGGTTGCAGGCGTTGCCCATGGTGACTGACAGACCAGTCAGAGATTAAACTAGGAGATCCTGGAAGTGAAAGCTCCATAAGGGGCTACCACAAAATCTCCACACATCCCTGACTGACTGCTAAATGAGAAAAGTGAAAACAAAGGAATACTGAGACCTGGTTGTGACCCTGAATATGTTCTTCACCCAAGTTTAGCTTGGTAGCCTTACAGTCCCAAGGCATTTGAGCCCAAACTCTGCCAAAATCAGACAGGATAGTTAAGAATCATTGCAAAAAAAACACAAGGCATGATTAAGTAAACTCAATTTATTTAACCCACAGCTCTTCCAATAAAAACTGTATTTAAATGTTGATACCGGGAAATATTCAGAAGAATTACTGATCAAAGTTAGAATATCATGCCTTCCAATCCATCCTCCATGAACTTCTTATAAAGTGCCATAAATTTGGCCACAAATGCTTCCAAGTGATAAATGGCTTTACTCCCAAGCTGAAGACGGTGTTCATAGTAAGCCGCCATCTGGGCCACTTCCCCTTTCAGTTGTCCATCACAATTGTGTAAAAGTTCTGAGAGAAGGCCCTGAAGAAAGATAACTAGTAATTTAAAAAGTAAACACTGAAAAAAATATGAGCTGAAAATGTTTCATTGCTCTCATTCAAACAGGAAAATCAAAGTTAGGTTGCCTATGTTCTTTTTTATACATGTAAAACATTCAATTGTTTCATGTGAACCAGAGTCTTCATCCAAAAGCAAAAGGTTTCATAGCTTTTCTATAATGTGAAAATGTGGTGGTGATCTACCACATCCAAATATTTACCTGCACAAGGATATAAGGATATAAGTACAAAGATGCTCACCAAGGCATTTTTTAGAATAATAATAACCTGTAGACAACTTCAAGGTCTACCTACAGGGGTCACATTTGATAAATTCTTTCTATATTCATACAATGAAATATTACCCATCCACTTAAAAAGAATGAAACCCTGTACTATCATGAAAGAATGTCCATTTTATCATGGTGAATAAAAAAAACAGTTGCAGAACACTGTGAAACTACACACACACACACACACACACACACAATGGTTTGCTTTCTGGAAATGGAAGGGTGGATCTTCACTTTTCCCTTTGTATATTCAGCATCATTTAAATCTTTTCGTGTATCACCACATAATTTTAGTAAAGATAAACAAACAAACAACCCTGAATCCCCTAATATCTGTACAGTCAATCTAGCCAGCTAGCTAGGAAGCTGACAGGCCAAACTTGAAGCCAGGGCCTACAACACCGTACACAGTCTGGACTCGGCCCATCTCTTAGAACCTGACTCCTTACCACGCTTTCCCACATGCACTGAGCCTCACTGTCTGAAACACTTACACCCCAGCTATTGAAAGGGTTGCCTCCCTTTAATCCTCCAGGTCTTAGCTTAAACAGAATTTCCTCACTTCCTCAGAAAAGCCATTTCCACTCTAAATTAGCACCACCCTCCATTACATCATTATTGCCTTGCTCTTTCCTTTACAGCATTTATTCTGAAATCCTCCTACTTCTTTACTGTGTCCTACTTCACCCCACTAGACTATAACTTCCCTGAAGGCAGGGCACTCACCTGTCTCCTTCAACACTACCCTAAATGGTGCCTGGCACACGGTAGAGGCACAGTAAATATCTATCGATGTAGTGAGCTGGAACAGGAGGAGGTGACAGAAGCCCTGTGACCACACAGCCAATCCAATGTCCAAGTCATACAGTTACAAACAGTTCATGATCTGAAATTGAGTTACCTTCATTATTATCTCAGGAGGAATACAATGAGTTACAAGCTCGTAGAGTCTGCCACGGACTTCAAGGAGCCTATGTAAAGACAAAATCAATAGTATTTTGTGATTAAAAGAGGTGATTTTTCCAAGTACCTACTGTGCAGTTTTACCTTATGAATTGAATAAGCAATCTAATACAGGCACATTTTCTTAAATGGTTTACCATGGAATACACATATAGAAGCTTCTCCTTATTTCAGTTCCAATTATATTCACAGCGTCTAAGCCCTTAACCCACCTAGGCCCTTCTTAACTCTTTTTTGGAAGAGAAAAGGGTGAAGGAAGGAAATGAACATGTGACATTTTAAAATAGCAAGAAAAAAAGTGACAATTTAAAATTCCAAAGATACATAAAACAAATATCTTTATCTATATTTCCCTCCATACATATATTTACCTTCCCAAAGTTGGGGGGTGGGGGGAGCTGTTCTGAATCTCTGCTAAAAAAATACTGCAGATGTTCCATACTTCTGATACTTCAGAGAAGTGATTTGTAAAATAAATTTCTTAAAAGTAGAATTTCAGGCACCACTTTCTTGGGACTCTAGGAGTACGAAGTCCTCTCACATTAAAACTAAATAAAAGTAGGGAAAAAAAAACCACTATCATTTACTGAGCACCTGCTATGTGCAAGACACTGTAATATGCTCACAGCAGCTCTGTGAGGTGTTCTCTCCATTTTTTTAGGTGATAAAACTAAAACTTGGGACAGCATACAGGACTCGACAGCATTGACCACAGTCGAGCAATGATTTAAACATGTACGTATGCATGTGTCTTACTATAAAGTTCATATCCATCCAAGGTCTGCCAAAGCATTAAACACCCTACCCTGTCCTAGCTTCATTTCGGCCCACTGTGTGTTCCTCACAACAGCTCCCTCCCACAGAAACCGAACTTGGAGTTCAGAGGTTAAGCTGCCATCAAAGTTCAGGGAGGTCAGCCAGCATTTAGAGTTGAGCCTGACTCCCAAGCCTTTGATCCTTCTAAAGTATGATACAATGACTCAAAAATAAAGCTTGATTATTAGAAACATAACATAAAGAAATAAATGCCATATGGTACAGATTACTGTAATAATTTTGCACATGATTTATTTCTGACAAGTTGAGTTACGATCTATTTGCCCACTGGGCTGCACTGGGGCCCACAATGCACACCTTATCCACATTATCACATTTCTCATGTAGAGTCAGAGGTAATTTCTATCATTACTCAGGTTTTAAAAAAATTAAGAAATTCTGCATTTACTGTGTCTTTGTCATTATTTCATAGGAGGCTGCAAGAGGTTAAGAGAAACATGGGTATTCTAGAACCCTGCCACTTACTAATTGAATGTCTTGGGCAAGTTACTTAATCTTTCTAAATCCTAATTTTCTTATCTACAAAATACGGAAAGAATAATACTTTCCTCACAGACTGTCAAATGAATCAAATGAGAGAATGCAATATGCAAGCTGACATAAGCAGCATTCACTAAATATTAACACTCATAAATTGTCAAATTAGAAAATTATGACTTCCAAAATAGATTCAACAAGGATCAATACTACAAATATCACAGCAAGGTTAAGGACACTGCTCTCTCAGTATTTCTGAACAGCCCCACAGCTTTCTGGAATTAAGAATTTCTTTCCATGCAGTGCAATGGAATAATTCCCACAAGTGTTAGTTTGAACAGGAAACAACAGCATCTCTTCTTACATAAGTTCATTTGTGAGCTGCCAAAACCTGTTAAAAAATTTGGAGGAAAGGGTAGCAGCAGCTGGAAGAATTCAGCAAAGCAATAATATACTAAAGGTTTAAAAATGCGTCTGATAATTGTCAAATATTACCATATTTATACCTGAATCCCTTACAAGTAGGAAAGTTCTAACACTACCATTCTTTTCTTCTTTAAAAACAAAACAAAAACAAGAAACCTAAGTGTCCTGAAAAGACTCTAAATCATGTTCAGTGAAGAAATATTGTATACAAGTAAAGGGCTCCTAAGACATTCTTTGTCTGGAATTCCATCTCTTAAAGGCTTAGATTTTTTTCACTTATCAACATTTGAAAACATAGAGTACACACTTTTTCCTAACAACAAGATCCCTTTTCTTATCAGACTATTTATGTTTGACATTTTTGAAAACTAATTATTCCTTCAACTAAAATAATTTAATAACAGGAATTAAAAGTAAACCCCGAGGAGGGGCAAGATGGCGGCATAGAGAGGAGTGGAAGCTAAGCAGTTCCCCTGGAACTACAAAAAACCAGAAACAACTAGTAAATAATCCAGAATAACTGCGGGGGGACAAACGAGACCATCCACTCATCATACACCAACCTGAATTGGGAGGAATGCCCGAGAACACAGCATAAAATCTGTAAGTAAAACCTGCGGAACCAGGTCGGGAGACCCCCTCCCCCATAGCCCGAGCTGCAAAGCCTTGTGGTGCCAGAGAGAAGCTCTCTCCCAGCAAGCGAATACAGCTCAGCTGAGCTCCAACTGGGGTTTTAAGTAGCGAGTGTGAACTGCTCACTACAGGTACGCAGCCCCAAAAAACAGACAGAGGCTTTGGGTGACGACTGACCTGGGAGAGCCGGAGGGTCGCCTTGACTGGGTCTGAAGGGGACTATCTGTTTCTTTTTCGGCTCAGTGGAGAAAGCCCCAGTCATTTTAAGTTTCCAGGGCTGTGACTCGGGGAAGGGCGGAGACAGCACAAGCGAGAGCGAGACCATTGAAATGCTAATGACCTCCATCTGGGGGCTCTGTCTTCTCTAGAAGGAAAAGGGTGGGGCCCTTTCCATTCAGAACCAGACCCCAGAGCCTGGGGGAACACGGCCATACCTCCTCACACCAGTCAAGAATTATAGGCTAACAGGCGTCACCTGCTGGGCAGAAAAGCACAGTGACTCGAGGCATCAAAGGGTGGAGCAATTTTTTAAGACACACCCGCAGGGAAACCAGATACTGAATATTTCTCCCCTCTGTTCTGGTCTGGGAAAACCTGATTTGGATAAACAAGGAAACCATGCCTAGACAACAGAAAATTACAACCTACACTAAGAAAAACAAAGTTATGGCCCAGTCAAAGGAACAAACGTACACTTCAACTGAGATACAGGAATTTAAACAACTAATGCTAAAT
Organism: Choloepus didactylus; assembly: GCF_015220235.1. Taxonomy (NCBI): domain Eukaryota; kingdom Metazoa; phylum Chordata; class Mammalia; order Pilosa; family Megalonychidae; genus Choloepus; species Choloepus didactylus. The sequence continues at coordinate 6,155,999 of NC_051318.1, forward strand.
CAATTCAAAAAGTTTAGAGAAGATACTGCAAAAGAGATAGAGGCTGTAAAGGAAGCACTGGACATGTATACGGCAGAAATCAAAAGTTCAAAAAATCTACTGGTAGAATCTATGGAAATGAAAGGCACAACACAAGAGATGAAAGACACAATGGAAACATACAACAGCAGATCTCAAGAGGCAGAAGAAAACACTCAGGAACTGGAGAACAAAACACCTGAAAGCCTACACGCAAAGGAGCAGATGGAGAAAAGAATGAAAAAATATGAGCAACGTCTCTGGGAACTCAAAGATGAAACAAAGTACAATAATGTACGTATCATTGGTGTCCCAGAAGGAGAAGAGAGGGGAAAGGGGGCAGAAGCAATAATAGAGGAAATAATTAATGAAAATTTCCCATCTCTTAAGAAAGACATAAAATTACAGATCCAAGAAGCGCAGCGTACTCCAAACAGAAGAGATATGAATAGGCCTACGCCAAGACACTTAATAATCAGATTATCAAATGTCAAAGACAAAGAGAGAATCCTGAAAGCAGCAAGAGAAAAGCAATCCATTACATACAAAGGAAGCTTAATAAGACTATGTACAGATCTCTCAGTAGAAACCATGGAGGCAAGAAGGAAGTGGTGTGATATGTTTAAGATACTGAAAGAGAAAAACCACCAACCAAGAATCCTGTATCCAGCAAAGCTGTCCTTCAAATATGAGGGAGAGCTCAAAATATTTTCTGACAAACAGACAATGAGAGACTTTGTGAACAAGATACCTGCCCTACAGGAAATACTAAAGGGAGCACTACAGGGTGATAGAAGACAGGAGTGTGTGGTTTGGAACACAATTTTGGGACATGGTAGCACAACAATGTAAGTACACTGAACAAAGGTAACTATGAATACGGTTGAGAGAGGAAGATGGGGAGCACGTGAGACACCACAAGAAAGGAAGAAAGATAATGACTGGGACTGTGTAACTTGGTGAAATCTAGAGTATTCAACAATTGTGATAAAATGTACAAATATGTTCTTTTACGAGGGAGAACAAACAAATGTCAACCTTGCAAGGTGTTAAAAATGGGGAGGCATTGGGGGAGGGATGCAATCAGCATAAACTAGATACTGTAACTAATAGAATCACTGTATTATGCTTCCTTTAATGTAACAAAGGTGATATACCAAGGTGAATGCAGATAAGAGGGGGGGATAGGAGAGGCATGTTAGACACTTGACATTGGTGGTATTGTCTGATTCTTTATGGTGGGCAATGTCCATGATCAACTGTACAAATACTAGAAATCACTTCATGAACCAGAACAAATGTATGACAATACAATTAGAAGTTAATAATAGAGGGGCATATAGGAAAGAACTATATACCTATTATAAACTATATACTACAGTTAGTAGTATTTCAACATTTTTTCATAAACAGTAACAAACGTACTATATCAATACTAGGAGTCAACAATTGAGGGGGGTTGGTTAGGGATAGGGGAGGATTAGAGTTTCCTTTTCTTTTTTTTTCTTTTTTCATCTTTCACTTTATTTCTTGTCTGGAGTAATGAAAAGTTTCTAATAATTGAACAAAAATTAAGTGTGATGGATGCACAGCTGTATGAGGGTACCCAGGGGCAAGTGATTGTACACTTTGGATCTTTGGATAATTGTATGGTATCTGAACAATCTCAATAAAAATGAAAAAAAAAAAAAAAAAAAAAAGTAAACCCCAAGGAAACACTAAGTACCAACTATGTTGGACTTAGTATCTACACCCACGAATCTATGTGGCAGCCAAAGAACACATTTTATAATCTCTTTGAAGAATCTCTTAAAAAATTAGAACTCAGAAGTTCTACCACCTAAGAGGACAAACATAATATGTGCCTTTCACCATTATTTTCACTTAAATCAAGGAAGCTTAAGTTTAGTGGTTGCCGTTGGGCTCTTCTGCACCCCAAAAAGACCAACTATGCTCTCAAGTCGAAATATGGGTTCTCAGTTCCGGCAGGTACAAGGGTGGGGGACTAGGTCCCAGTGGGCCCAGAGCACCGTCTCCACCACCACAGAGTGTGGGCCTGAGACTGTCCCTCTTGACTTGGAGAAGGGCAGATTCCCTTCTAGAGCAGAACTGTTGTAAATCAAACAACTAGTTGTTGAGGTGTTTTCAGTACAGCCCTGCCACTAATAAAACAACAGAACTAAAAGGAAATTCCTTTGCAGCAAATGTGCCAAAAAATACTTCCTAACTACCAATGTATCTACGCAATATGATTCTTCACAGCACCTATCGTTGCACATGTGCACAGGGTTTTCTAGTTCTAGAACCATTACTGCACCGTCTCTCTTGCTCCTCATTAACAGTCCAGGCCCACAGATCCTCTCAGGGTAGCACTGACAGCAGCCTCCAAGACAAAATTACCTGCTGAAAGACAGATGGCTAAAACTGAGGAGGATAAGAACGAGAAGACTCAGTCTAGTGTCCTTCTAGCATTTGGTGCTCAGTTACAAAGCTACAGAGTTCTTTCCAATATTAGAAAGCTAGACACAGTGTGTTAGGTATTATAAGTCATCTGAAATCCTGAAAGGAGAACTAAAAGTTCAAGATCTGTTTTAATTTATATATAAATTCTACTTTTACATGTTAACAGCTTAATAAAATCTATGACATCACAGACCAGCCATTCCAAAAAACTGAATTTCTAAAATAAAATCCTACCTTTTCTTTAAAACTTTAATGTTTAGATTCAAGATTTAATCATAATTCAAAATGGCCTGGTGTTGGTCTAAAACAGCTCATCTGAAACTCATGAAGTCTGTACCACCTGGATGATAAAACATCTACCCCTGTCTTCTCACGCTGTTACCTTTGTGGGGTCTGCTGACTGACAATAGCATTTGCAGTCTCCCTCAGATACACTTCCCAGTCTGTCTCAGGGATCTCCTGATCTTCAGTAAAAGGATACCTACATGACAAAGAAAGAACACAGTAAATTAAGCAGAAGTGTGCCTATGCCCCCAGGTGTCTGTGGTGGTAACTCCCCCTGCGCTCACTGTTGCACTCTGCAGGCCTCACACATGAGGAGGGCTTTTCTGAGATTCCTGCAGGACTTCTCTGCAAGTCGACGAGCCAGTTGTGAAGGAAGAGTCAGACCCTCCTTCTTGCACACAGTAGATAACACGTGGCAAATCTACAAACAAAATAATTAACATAAAAGCATATTGAGAGAGTTTCTGTTGTTAATATCTTTGAAGACATTTTTAACTGTATTACTCCTAAAACTTTTATAAGTGAAATTTATAATAAAGATACTTTACCACTGTGTAATTTACATAGTGTTACATATTATTATTATTTGGCATACAATCTCTAAAAATCTATTAACAGTACAGAAGCTGTTTATCATAAGAAATCACTTTTATTGATAGCTGGAAAGAATGATAAAGGAAAAAAAAATCAATATTGTTTTAGACTAAACAATACTGGCCCCCCCTTCCCAGGGACTGGCCCCCCAAGGGTGTGCCTATGTCACCTCCTCACAACAACTATTCCCTCCATACTCAAGTCTCCTCTTTCAGCCAATTAAACCAGCTTGATGTAGAAAACACTAAATAATTAGTCTTTACCTTGTGAAGTAAAGTTCTTAATATCTACTTGCTGAAAGTACAAGAAGCTCTGAAGAGAATGCTTTCTATATATTGGTTCCTGGTATTTACCAGAATATAGCTTGGTTTGCCTATCTACCAATGGTTAGCATCCAGGTTCACAGCTGTTCTTGAACTAGTGATATGTTTCACTAGGTTTTTACAAAACCACACAACAGGGACGCACACACAGCGCTCACTGAATCCGAACTGAATTTGTCCCGAGAAGTCTAACTTGACGTACATCTTCAATGCTGGGAGCAGGCACGCGGACTGCCAGGCACCTACTACGAATGGGCGGTATCACTTTCGACGTGGAGTTACAGCACAGGATCAGTCTGCAGGTGGACATGTACTTTTCCATGGTTCTGCGCAAGGCATGCTGAGCGTCTTTGGTGAGTTTGTCAACCTCTGTTAACAATACCACTAAGCCAAAGAGAAACAAAACAAACTTTAACTTCAATATCTATCTCCTCTTCATTATTCAGAGTGAAATCACGAATAATAAGCCTGAGTATCTTACTCTTCCCCTTGGCTGGTCATGGCAAATTAAGGTGATAGGGATAGTGAGAATAATTTATTTTATTTTTATTTTTAAAAATTCCCTAGTCAAACAAGACTAAGATAACACTATGCTACACAAAGTTAAAGAGGTTATTTCGTCATAAAATTCATCAGAGTCTTTAACATATTAACATGTACTATAAATCACCACAATAAAGATGTACTGTGCTCTGTAAGAACAACAATCAGATGCAGCCCCCTTCCCCATATTGTTGACACCCCTTTCAATATGAACAAGTTAGGGTGCTCACTGCCTAGACACCCAGGAAGATGGAGAAAGAGATTGAGAGGAAGGAGTAGCAACAAATAAGGATTTAACAAAGGTCTATGAATACTGAAACTGTATATAAATATATGTATTTTTTTAGATGCTAGAGTATTAGAATAGATAGATGGAAATAAATGGCATGGTGGAACTATAACCTGTAACATTCTTTGAAATTTTCTCTATAGCTACTTGTTGAATTGTGCTTTGAAAGTTTTCACCTTTCTGTATATACCTTACATTTCATAATAAGGAAAGAAATGAAATTGTGGAACTGTAACCCATAACAATTCTTGAAATTATCTATATAACTGCTTGTTGAGCTGTACATCGCAAGTTAACACCTTTCGGTATATATATTGTATTTTATGATAATGGAAATAACTAAAATTGTGAAAAAGAAAATAAATTTAAAAGGGCCAAAAAAAAAAAAAAAGATGTTCTGTATTTCTTCAAAATGTCTTATCTCAAGAAAACAGTTTTGTGGAACATCTTAAATCTTAGCATTCTCAGGAATGGACTTTGGAAAACACTCACAGAAGAGATGTAGCCAACAAGGCACACAGACATCTGGCCACACGGACAGTAAGATTCTGCTGGCCACAGTCAAGAATGAGCACTTAAAAGTGTTTCAGGAATAATATGTAGACAGGGGTTAAATCCAAGCGTTGTATTTTTCATTATATTAAGAAATCATTTCCAGAAAGTGTCACTGGCAGTGGCAGTAGTGTAGCATTTCAATCTCCCCATAAGAACAGAGCAACTAAAGATTACAGAACCAAAGATACACAGACAACATTGATATCAAAACTAAGTGATAAGTTTTACCTAAGAAACCCTAAATATGAGCAAGTGAGAACAAACTAAAATTTAAACACCCATATGGTTTTGGCATCTTTGGGGGAGGAAGTGAAGGGAAGTCAACTAGGTTACTGACAGCCTTTAGGAAAGGAAAATTCCCAAATCACCCACAGGAACAACTGGAAAGCCTCCTGGACCAATCTGTCAGTCAAAATTGGGAAGGGGCTCCACAGTCCCAATTCATGAGAGCAAGAGAGCCATGATGCAGTAAGTTCTGACCCTATAAACTCTTCCAACTAACAAAATGAAGTTCCTTTCCAAGACAATGCTCCACAATGAGAAGAAATTCTGGAAAGAGAACCCAAATGAGCAGAATAGGAAAATCAGAACAGAACAAAATACTCAGATAAAAGTAGAGGAGAAGATAGGAGATAGGTCTCTGAGAATACAAGGCCATTTATTTTATAACTGTGAAAACAAACCAAGAGACAGCTCTAGAGCCCTGAACACAGAAGAACCCTGCCAGCTTAACAGTCCTTCCTAAGAGTACAGGAAAACTCACTTCATGTAAATAAAAAACAGCAACAGAAAGGATCATGGCTGATTCAAACAAAGTTACGAGAAAAAGGAGACTAGGACAGGACAGAATAGCATCCCTACGGACAATACACACCAGAATGAGATGCCTACAAAGCAGCTGAAAATTGTATACTATATCTCAAAATGAGCTTTAAAAAATTAAGAAAATGATTCAACCTATAAAACAAGAAGAAGTGAGGTACAGAACTTAAGAAATAATTAGAATTATAAGGAAAAATCATTTCACAAATGCTTCCCAAGAGGAAACATGAGAACAAATAAACACAATGAAAAGGAAAAAAATAATAAAAGATAAATATTTGAGATAAAGTGAAAAACATAAAATATAGCCAAGGAGAATCCAACATGCATATAACATGAGACTGAAGAAACTCAAAGCAATAAAACACAAATATATATAAAATAAAAATAAACATAAGTAATATATAAAACATATATAATAAACATTAACATACATATAACATATAATAAAACAAAAACTCAGGAAAATTTTTCTGAATCAAGCATGTCATATTGAAAGGGCAAAATGTATAACTTGGAAAATCAACACAGGGCAGCCAAACACCACTTCATATTCTAATATATATCAACAGTTATAAAAGATTGTACAAACACCACTTCATATTCTAATATATACCAACAGTTATAAAAGATTCTACAGCACATATTTGCTGAAAGTTCTGAAAATATAGAGTATAATTACAATGAACAATCTCAATATTGCTCATGGTAGGCAAGAATCCAATACCCAACTGCAAAGCAAAAATAAATCAAAGACAGAAGGAGAGGGTCTGAGGGCAGTATAGAAAGGTATTGAGTATAAAGGTAACTAATTAAACAAAAATAGAGACCGCCCTAATTAAAAAAAAGACACCAAAAGAGAGATTTTCACACAAACCAAAATAACAAGAGATGAGGCCAAATATATCAATAAATGTATTTTTAAATGAGCTTATCGCCCTTATTAAAAGAAAACAATTTTCAGATTGGCTAACAAAGCAAAATCCAACACTATGCTATAAACAAGAAAAACACCTAAAACAAATATACTGAGAAAACTTTAAAAATCAAAGGATGGGCAGGCAAAAATAAATTCCAGGTAATTATAAATAAAGCAGGGGCACAATCTTGTTATCTGACAGAAAGCACTAAAAAAGATAAAGAAGGACACTTACAAAGCTAAGGGATAAAATTCACCTTGAAGAGATAACAAATATTTCTAATTATGTACTAAAACAACACACCTGTGTTCATAAATCAGTAACTGTAAGAGAAACAAGGAGAAATAGAAACTTACTAATAGGAGACACCAGCATACCTCTTATTCAAGACATTTCAAATGTACTGTATGGATACATATAGAACATCTAACAAAATGATCAACAAGCTAAGTCAGTTACATATATATTGAATTCTGAACCCCGATAATAGAGAGTAGATCTTTTTACATACAGATGTTACATCCACCAAATCTGTCCCTATTTTAGTCACAAACTTGAAACTTTAAGAACAAATGCATATATTCTCTGACCATAATATGATAAAAAGGTAAACTAACTTTAAAAAATAAAAAAGGCACTCTGACATGAAATTTTAAACCATTCTATTAGACAACTATGAGATAAAAAGTGAAATACCAAATTAAATTACAGAATTTCTTGAAAACAACAATAATGAAAACATGCCATATCTGCTAAAGTTGTTCTCAAGGAAAATTTATAGTTTTAAATACACATCAATAAGTGAAGAAAATATGAATCAAAGGAAGCCAAAATAAAAGGGAAGGAATTAAAAATAAAAAGCAATTAATTTGAAACAGATAAACAGAACTAATATCTCAAAGGGGAAAAAGCATAAATACACACAATTAGAAATCACAACATGGAAATAACCATCAAAACAGAAAATTTTAACAACTCTAACAACAAAGAAAATTGAAAACATAGATGACATGGGCAATTTTCAAGAAAAATACAACTAAGAAAAATTAAGCATAGGAAATAGTGAAAGTAATTAAAGATCTGTCCACAACAGAGCACCAAGACTAGATGATTTCATAGGGAAATACTATCAAACTTTTAAACATCAGACAGCAAGAATGCTACCTAAATTATTCTAGAAGACAAAAAAAGAAGGAAAACTTCCAAATTTGTTTCATAAAGCAAATTTAATATTAATGGCAAAATCTGGCAAAGCACCAAACAAAAAATATTACAGAGAAAATGATGCAAAATAAACCATCAGCAGGCAGAAAACAGCAGCATATTAAAAAAATTAGCATATCATGACTAAGTGATGTTTACTCTAAAAATGCAAAGCAGGTTCAATATTAGAAAATCCAGTAATATAACATGTCATATTAGCAGAGATAAGAAGAAAAAATCATAAGATCATATCCATGGATGCAGAAGACGCATGACGCATTTGACAAAATTTATTACCCATTCATGTTAGAAACACTAAGATAGGAATTGATGAATCCTAACTTACCATAAAACAAATATATCTCAGGTCAAAATCTAGTGAGTAACTTAAAGGGGAAGCACTAAGGCTTTCCTTCCAAAATCATGAAACAGATGTCCACCATCTCTATACTATTACATACACTGCGGGAGGGACTGGCCAAGATAAAAGACAACAGAAAGCATCCAGAGGCATACAAATGGAAAGGGAGAGGAAAATCTACCTCTCATTACAGATGGCAGGAATATATATCTGAGAAACCTAAAGAATCAGTAGAAAGACCATTACAAACAATAAGAGAATTTAATAACTCAGCAGGATATAAAACTACATAGCTGTCATATGTACAAAAAAAAAACCAGTTGCAAAATATTTAAAAAAAAACTCAAATACCTAAATGTAAATTCATTATGAAATCTAGATACTAAGAAAGATAGAAATAGGCTGGGAATATAGACAGGCAATTCACAAAACAGTAAAACCAGCCAATGTGAAAAAGAAAAAACTGCTGATAATCACTAAAGAAAAACAAAACACAATTTATTTTTTTCCACTCAAAATGACAAAGATTAAAAATAATTGTATATAGTGTTGATAAATATCAGGGAGAAATGGGCATTCTCAAACACTGTTAGTAGCGGTATAAATCTACCTCCTCTTTCAATGATGCATTTGGCAAAATATACTAAAAGCATTAAACGTCTGCATATGTATCAGCAATAAATCTCACCTCTAAGAAAGTTTGCATATATATACACACAGGAAAAAATACTGGAAGGTTAGGACCAAAATGTTAAAAGAAGTTGCCTCTGGATGGCAGAACTGTAGCTGATTTTAATTTTCTTTTGTTTATCTAAATTTTTGGTAACAATTTTAGCCATAAGAACATTAATTTTAAAATCATAAAACTTCTAATTTTAAATATAAAGTGAATTTTCATTATTCACCTAGTTCCAAAATATCAAATAGTGTCTCTCTTTTCCCCAAACTTCCATTTCATCAGATGACAGACGCCGATGAGCACAGAGCTAGTGCCCCTCCTGTTCAGTCTGAATCTCAAACACATAGCATAAACCTAGGCACAGAGCAGGGGCTTAATAAATACTTGCTAAGTGAATCGAATGTACATGTCCCCACTACATCTTCTCTGACCCCGCCCCCCCCACCGGGTTTACAAGTTGATTGCCTCATAAAAAGAAATCTTCTTACAACATACCTTTAAAATCTCGTTGAGAGTTTGTTTCAAGTTGCTGTGACTGTGCCACTGTTTTCAACATCTCCTGAATGACTACTCGGTCACTATTCCCGGCATCACTGGACAGAACAAAAAAGTGGTACATATTTATGTGTATGTTTAGAGAGTATCATGCCCTTATTCTTAGCTTGCTACTATAAGAAAAATGTTGAAGACCTTAAGTGATTAAAATTATAATCAAAACTATTATACCTAATCATATCCACAAAACTTTAATGGTGAAATATTTTAGTCATCACAAATACAAACAATATTCCTATAATCAATTACATTTTCATTAACTTCATTGAAAACACTGAACACGTTCTATGTTAAGTTTACTGTTTAAAAATAGCAATAATAATTAACTGTTTGACAACTACTTTGACACTTCTGTACCACTGTCAAAAGTTACTACCTAGCTACAGCTAATTTCTCAATTATCTGTAATTGCTCAAAATACAAAAATTCTTTGAAACAGGAATTCAACCTGCAATCTTCTCATCCTCAACACAGCAAAGACTTGAGAGAGGACAAGCCTTGAAAAGCCTTCCAACACACCCACAGAGTCGATTCAAGGGCTTGGCAAGGAGAGGGAATAAGCATGTTAATTTAAGACAAAAAGTCACAACTCTCTAAGCTACATGCTCATTATATCCAGGCATCAATCTGTCGTTTATACCTGTATCACTGCTTTGGCACTTACGTCAAGCACCCCACAAACCAACCTATGTTACCTGCTCAATTTAGGCTGACTGAATGCCAATTTCAAACACCTAAAAAACAATCAATTTAATCCCTAACTGGCTATTCTTTCTATAGAGGAACACACAAGAAGAAAAAGAGGGCAAAGCAATCAGCTTTCATTTATTTTCTCATACAGCCATCATGTCTTTCCCAATTCTCTACTATTACATCAATATACTCACAGTGTCTTTTATGATCATTTTCCTAGTCAAGAATACAAACATTTCTCTTTCGCCTATCAAATTAACACCCTCTACTTTTATCATCAGACCTATTCCCACCAACCCTATTTCTCTTAATACTCTTTGACAAACCTACAGAGAGCAATACCTACCTCTTACAGGTAAATATAACAATCCATGTAATGCTTTTAACACAGTGCCTATTAGCTGATACCCGTATTCCCTCTACTCCACTCAGTGTCCTTCCTCTCCCTGAAATGGATGCTTGCTCTTGTCTCTGTGCCACTTGCCTTTGCCTGAGGATGCGCTTTATTCTCTCCAGGATCACATCGGGCCACACAGGAGCACCAAAGCCTTACCCAGCTTCACTCCCAATTCAATCTTCCTACACTATTTATTCCTTAATTGTCATTACATGAGTTTTCATTGTGCCTCCCCAATACAATCCTCATCTTATTACCTCATGAAAGATACTATAAACATAGGTTGATGGACTATTAGCCTATAATCAAGAATTTTAAAAAGAGGAAGCGGCAAAGAAACATCTGGTAACCCATATTCAGTTTCTGAAACATTCACTCCAGACATTCCAAACTTTATAGACATACTTCTGAATGATCAATATAATTTAACAACCTACTTTGTACACAAGGTGCTTTGTGAAAAAACACTGAGCAATGTATAGCAAGAAAACTTAACTACATTATTAAAATCACTTGACTTGAGGGTCTCAGGGAGAAAGGAAAGTGGGAATATTCTAGGCCTCCTCTTTCAAACAGGGCATCTCGACTTTAATCTGTTTTATACACTGGGCTTCCATGCATATGATTTTGTTTTGAAGAAAGCATTCTACTCTTTAAAAAAAAAAAAAAAAGCCTGAAAACCATTATTCTAAAAATGCTTATTTCTGTATAGTAACAACTTACCTGGGATTAACTTCAAGGTGGTAATTACTTGCAATGGTGCTGATTTCAATTTTCTTTTTAGATGGAGTCTAGGTTAAAAAAAAGATTTACAAATGCTTATTTATTAGCCCTCCCTCTTTTTTTTTTTTTTATTTTCATAGCTTTCTCTTTTATCATGAACAATTTTGTTTAATAAAAAATTAACACTTGAGATAAACACTAATGTTTTAACTCCATTAACTCTACTCTTTGCTTAATGTACAGAGTAACATAAACTGGGTCGTATCACACATCCTTTTTCATTGTGAAGATATTTTTTTCACTTACCTCCATAAATTCCCAAGCTGTCCCCAATTATGAGTAGATAATCATTATAAACAATTTGCATATATACTTTCTCAGACTTGTCCATAACACACAAAAATAAACATATATGTAGAGTGCCATTTCTTGTACACAAAAAAAAATAAGGGGGAATCTTTTGCTTTCCCTACTTAATAGTACAACTTGGCAGTGTCCCTGAAACAACTGGCATAGGGTACTATAGTTGCATAACATCCTATAGTATGGATGTTTCAAAGCTAGTCATGCTTGATGAGCATTTTGTTTCTTGCTTTGCATCATCTCAAAGAATTCCACAATTAACATTGTTGTACACATCTCAAGCACTACTTTCATTTCTGTGTGATAGATTCCCAGTAAAGGATTTGCTGGATTGAAGGTATGTTTTCTAAACATATATATGTGGATATATGTGCATATATACACACACATACACGTATATAAGCAGTGTGTATCTATGTATGCGTGTGTGTATACATATATTTGTGTGTATAACCCATATGCTTTCCACAAAAACTCTAACAATTTGCTTTTCTACCAACAATGTACAAATACTACTCCCCCAAATTTCCCATCTACAGTAGGTTTTATCATGTCTTTTAATTTCCGCCAATCCGATAAGTATATAAAAGACTCACACTGCTTCTCTCCTTGACTATTACAAAGGTCAAAAATCTTTACGTACATTTACTGACCACTTATATTTCTCTCCTGTGACTATTTTTTCTTCATTTTTCTTTCTGATGTTGATCTGTAAAATCTATTATCTAACACATTCTTTTCAAATATATTTTGACAACCTTTCACTTTTCTATTGATTTTATTTATCTTTTGCAATACAAACTTTTAAAATTCCTGCATAGCCAGGTATCTACTTCATTTCTTCTACAGCTTCCAGGTTTTCTATTCAAAGTTATCCTTGACCCACAGGCTATTTATACAGTCCAAGAAATTTTAAGATTTTTTCTGTTTCATTTTAACATTGAAGGTTTTACTCATCTTGAATTTGTCTTTATACACTGTATGTCATAGAAATTCACCTATATTTTCTTCCAGATAGATAACTAGTTATGCTGACATGTTTATTACATAAGCTCATCTTTTCCTCACTGACTTGAAATAGACTCTCCAGCATATTTGGGGGCTCCTTTATAGTTTTGCTGGTCTAATCTCTATTCCAACACCAAACAATATTGTTTCAATTACAACAGACTGGCAATATGATTTCTCACTAATTTTTTTCATAATTACTTTGATCAGTCTCAGAAATATATTCTTCCATATGTAAAATAAGATTATTTCAAACAATTAAAAAAAAAAACCACTTGGATTTTTATTGGAATTTCACTAAAATTTACAGTAGAGGGAGAAAAGACACTTTTACATATTAAGCCTCCAACCCAAGAACATGCCGTCTTTCCATTTGTTCAGCTCTTATTTTGTGTCCTTCTATAACATACAAGTTTTTATTTCTCATTATGGGAAGTACAAGGAAAAACTAATTCTAATAGAGGTGGGAGGCACTTCAGCTAGGTCCTAAACATCATCCACGAGGAAAGAACATGAAAACGCACTGCATGGTCTGAGGCCCAAATGCTCGGGCAGGGCAAGCTCAGGGAAGCCTCTCAGCAGCGCAGAGCCCGGCTCCTCCTTTCCCAATGTACTGGCTCAGCTGCCCAGTCCTTACAAGTCAGTTCATTCCACCTTGAAAATTCTTCTCAAAATCACTCCCTTTCTTTTCATACCCACTATGGCTCTCAAAGCAATGAACTTCAGAAACATGAGTTTCTAGCTGACACATCAACTTACTAGGTAACCTGAAATGAATTCTACCATCTATAGTGTACCAGAATTACCCGTGAAACTCATTTAAATCATACATTGGGCAGCGACTGGGGGGCAAGGGGGAAAGGGGAAAGAATGATGACACATAGCCTGTTATAAATATGCGGAAGGCCTTAGAGTGAAATGCTCACCGTGATGGTCTGGTGTTCAATTCTCAATTTTTCCACTCCAACACCATAAAGTTCACGTAGAATACACATTATTCTTGTCTTTTTTCCAGCACCCGATGGTCCATACACTAACAGGTGAGGAAAGTCACCGCACTGCACCTGGAAAGAAAAGAACAAAGCATTTTTCCCTAGTCAAACTGAACTTTTTTCCTTATAAAAGTAAGTTTTAATAAATTGATGTTTTTGATATAAACACTATGAGTGACAGTACATCTGTATTCGACTTCACAAGAAATTATCTTCAGATTCATGAAGATTCCTTAACAGCTGTAACATCTTTCAAACAGTGAAGATGTGTGTATTGACTGAGTAGAAAATGAAAGTCAGCTGCGCTCTTAAAACCATACTGAAGAGAAAGAGACACAACAGCAGTATAGTTCGTTTGATGAACAAAACTCAAGTCTTTTTATACTTAGTTGTTTAAAGAAAATAAATCAAGTATCAAAATTACAGAGTATCTTACAGAAATGGAAACATAACACAGATTAGAACACCAAAGCAGCATTGTTTGAAGGAGAGAAGCCATGGATATAAAGTCCTACAGGCCTCTGTAGCTTTGAACCTCCTCATACACACAATGCTATTAATGAACTAAAACCAGAATTCCCTGCTGTACAGATGCTGGTGAAGGGTAACTTGCACTACTGCTACAGGTCAGAATAGCTGTCTGCATTTCAGGTATCAAGTGGAGGCTCTCTTTACTCCAGTACCACCATCTTCTCCAATCTCACACAAGCCACACACTTTCAAAACTGATGCCACCATCTTAGGATTTACCAAAAGAGGTGGGGCTGGGGAGGCACTTAAAACAGTGGCAACCAGTAGCTTTTGGTACTCTAACACTCTATTATTGTCCAATCCACCATGAGAAAAGTATAATTTACTTGTTACAATTATAAAGAGAATATCTGACATGTATCTAAATGAACAGATTTTTGATACAGGACTTTTCTTACCAGAGATCAGGTTGAGAACAGGATTCTTTTCCTCCAAAGGCAAGGAAAACCTGGTTAAATGTTAGTTAACGGAATCTATTCTCACTTTTGAACTGTGGAGAAGGACCTGACTTGAATGAGATTTGCTGAAGTAAAAACATTTTCTTATTTCCCATCCTCAGGTACAATTAGATTGCAAGAAATTTAATGTGCAGAATTTTTTATCTGCTGATTGTTATTATGGTAATTGGGCTCAGTCCACTATTTAGTTTGACCAGCATCCTTTACACTATTTTTATTATACTCCAAATACCGCAGATGAAAGTAAATACAACAAAGTAACAACAAAATCACTTGTGTGCTGAGTTGTTGGATTCTGGATAAGCACAGATGGGATGTTCTTGGCTATCACCAAGAAGTGTCTAACTAATGGCTACTCCTCTGTATTTGTCAGTAGCCCAGATTTAAATCATGTATAATTTGAATGGATTAGGAGAAACTGTAATCCACCACATTATAAAAAGTAAAATGTTGCATTAGTAACCTGGGTTTTGGTGATAGGACTCTTTCTTTTAATGACCCAACTCACGGTGTTAGTGTTTTGCCCTAAATCACACTTTTAGACCTGAATCAAGTCAACTTTTCATGAAGATCATATAATCTTTTCTTCTTTTTGTCACATCACTTAAAATAATTGCTCTGCCCCCTAGAGAAGTGCGAGTAATTTTAAAGGCTTTCCTCTCCAGAAACAGAATAATCAAGAGCATAAATTAGATTAGGAGGCTTCGTTTTCCTGTCAATGCTGAAAACCCAAGGTTTATTTTCCCCATGAACAAGATGTGCATACGTTGATAAAATGAAAAATTTGATAAAATCAGCTTATGGAAAAGTTAGAAATGTAGTTTACTATAAGATATGCACCTTCACATAGAGCAATAGCAAGCTATCCAATCTAGACGTTTAAATACATGTAAATGACTTAAAACTAACAATATATATAAAGCTGAAGTGACTGCCTTGGATAACTTATACACTGCACCTGAAATTTTACATAGGACATTCATTCTTAAGGCAGAAAAATCTAATTTTACATGTAATGATGTGGTTCTTACATCCAAGGATTAAACTGGGAGTAGACTCAAGCAGACAGATTCCTTGTTAAGGAGGACTTATCTGGGGCGACAATTTCGTTTGTAGTATATGTTATGTAAGACATGTATATTTGAGACAACATTAAAAGATGAATTTTAAGACACACAAATACAATTTTCAACAAGAGGTCAATGAGATTAGGCATCCCACTTATGAGATGCAACTACTCCATAACAAACTAAAATACTCCAACATACTCCTCCTCAGAAGGTACATAAAAAGTTTGAAATATCAAAGAATTACCTTTTGTGTGTGCTACTTCAGACTCTGTTTTTAAAGTCTAGTATAAAAGGTAGCCTGAATAGTTAAAAGCAGTTGAATGTCACCTCACGCTGCTACTCAGAAGGATACCACTTAGGATATTCCTTCACCATCAACAAAATTCTGTGCAGGGAGGAAATCAATGTGTATTAAAATAAATAGAGCCCTCCACCCCACCACATCTCCTGCAAGATGTGCAAAAACACTCCCCAGTCAATAGCAAGATTATCCTTAGAGAAAAACATCATGATTTCAGAATCAAAGGCATCAGTGCCATATACACACAAGAATGTGCCTCCCTGTCTAGGTGGATATCCGGTTGTAATGAAACCAATTGTTTAGTGGGAACCTCGGTGGAGGAGCTACTCAAAGTGGGAGAGAGTGCTAAGAGGAAGTGGCCACCTCTCCAGCAGACCAAGGCCGCCCCCACACCCTCAGGCCTGTATATGCCCCTTCATCTTGGCTAGCTTGGCTCCCCACATCCTGGTGCCAATACCTTTAAGAACAAAAACAAACAAAAATCCAAAAGGCAATTCTTAAACAGGTGATGGTGACTGTAATTGTATAAGTACCTGTTTTGTGTGCCTATTATTTATGCAATAGCTCTGACAACTGTCAGAAGTGTACAAGACTTGCAGAATTTCTTCTTTCACAGCAGCAGGAGTGTATGCAAGATTTGTAAACAGCAATACAAAATACTGAAAACATAACCGAGTTTGTATAAAACAGAAAAAAGTAAATCCAAATTTAAAAGTGGCTAAAAAAAAAAAAACAAAAACAAAGGGTGGCTTCATACAAAGTTCTCCCTCCTGTACCAAGTGATTTTTTTTTTTATTAAAAATGTAATCCTGAGCTGAAAACCTGAGATTTGAGGGAGGGCCATCTTTTGCATATGAAATATCCAAAACATGCTTCCTCTTTGTTTTTCTCTAGTAATATTCAACTACCAGAGATAGTTCTGAAAGTGTGACTTTGGAGACACTTATGGTGTGACACCTGGGTCTGAAGTCCGCTGCAGGGCTTGCCATGGAAGCTGATGGGCAGCATCTTCCACTTCCCCCAGTTTATCCTTGGGCTCTTGGCTGACACAAGGTGGAGGATGCAGGAGTAAACCACTCCTTCGAGAGGGAACTTTGCAGAAAGGGTATACAGGAGCGCAAGTGGGCCAGTCCACTGATCCAGCGAGAAACCTCTTTCCCACAAAGAATCTCTGATAAAGCTGAAGAAAAGTAATTGCAGCTTTTATGCATTAAATGATAGGCACTGCCTTTGTATTCTTTTCCCAGTTCTACAATTTTGTCTATACCATCTTCTAGGAAGTCAGTGCCCCCTAAAATAACAGCTTCTTTAAACTTAAATATTTCTCCTAGTTCAGAAGCATTTTCTGGGGAAATTTCAAACATTCCTGAAAAGGGGTAAGGATGCCCACCATAAGCAAAGTCTCTGCTTATACTTCAATTCCTGCATGTAAAACTCCAAATCAAATGGAGGAGGTTTATTTGTTCATACAACACAGGTACATGTTGAGCACCACCAACAGGTTAGCCCCCATCCTCCTCCCCAAGCAGCTCTGAGGCCGCTCCCATCCCCGTGGGCACTTCAGGAGGGCTGAGCCAGGTACTAAAAGCATACAGCCCAGCCCTGCAGCCAAGGCTGTAGCACGGGGAAGGGAAGCCACTCTGGGGGCTGCTGACAGTACCCCTCTGCACTGACAGAGCCAAACGGCTCTGACTTGCCTTTTAAATATCAAATATTTTGAATATGTAACTGTCCTTGAAACTTCAAATAATACATGTATGTGTATACATATGTGTATATATTTACAAAATAATTTCAAAAATATGGCTATTGCCCTGGCACTGATTTTATAACTCTTGCATTGCTAGCAGAGTACAACACTGCTAGCTGAAAGGTACAACACTATGTGCTGGGAAGCAAGAACTCCCATACCTGCCTGACTGTCAACCTCCCAGAGAACTTTTTAAATAAAATACTGGTTGATTACTGGACACCATCCATGATTAATATTCAGTAACTCTGAAACTGATACCTGTCTTAGTATGGACTCCTAGAAACAGCTCCTGTGACAAGAATTGAGAACTTCTGGTCTATTTGGGAGGTAAAGGAAAACTTCTGGAGGGAACTAGGGAAGCAAAGCAAGGAAAGGAAGGCAGCCAATAAGAGTGCTATCAAGCTCAATACCACTCAGGGCTTCTGTGGCTTAATCCTGCTGGGAAAACTCTGGGAGCCAATGTAAACACACAGCTTGGTGTCATCCGATCCAAGGTTGGGGAAAATGGAGCAGCATAGCTCTCTCTCATCAGTCTGCTCCCGGAAAGTGGATGGGAATGGGGATAGGGGACGGCATTCATTCCCAGGCAACTGAAGTTGACTTAGGGGTGTTAGCAAGGAAAGCCCTCAGACAAACTACAGATGAAAGAAGCTGGGTGTCAGTCTATGTGCACCTCAAAGTTAAGAACAAGGGGATGGGGCAGGGCATGGACAGGGACTCCTGTATTATAATATAAGACCAGGTGCCTGAAAAAGCTTCCCAGGTGATTCTGATTATCAATCAGGATTGAGGGATATAAAGAAGACTAGGAGGAGGCGGGGCAACATGGCGGACTGGTGAGCTGTATGTTTTAGTTACTCCTCCAGGAAAGTAGGTAGAAAGCCAGGAACTGCATGGACTGGACACCACAGAGCAATCTGACTTTGGGCATACTTCATACAACACTCAAGAAAACGTCGAACTGCTGAGATCAGCGAAATCTGTAAGTTTTTGTGGCCAGGGGACCCGCACCCCTCCCTGCCAGGCTCAGTCCCGTGGGAGGAGGGGCTGTCAGCTCCGGGAAGGAGAAGGGAGAACTGCAGTGGCAGCCCTTATCAGAAACTCATTCTACTGATCCAAACTCCAACCATAGATAGACTGAGACCAGGCACCAGAGAATCTGAGAGCAGCCAGCCCAGCAGAGAGGAGACAGGCATAGAAAAAAAAATAACACGAAAAACTCCAAAATAAAAGCAGAGGATTTTTGGAGTTCTGGTGAACATAGAAAGGGGAAGGGCGGAGCTCAGGCCCTGAGGCTCATGTGCAAATCCCGAAGAAAAGCTGATCTCTCTGCCCTGTGGACCTTTACATAATGGCCCTGGTTTGCTTTGTTTCTTAGCATATCAATAACCCATTAGATCTCTGAGGAGGGCCCTTTTTTTTAATCCTTTTTTCTTTTTCTAAAACAATTACTCTAAGAAGCCCAATACAGAAAGCTTCAAAGAATTGCAATTTCGGCAGGTCAAGACAAGAGCAGAACTAAGAGAGCTCTGAGACAAAAGGCAATAATCCAGTGGCTGAGAAAATTCACTGAACACAACAACTTCCCAAGAAAAGGGGGGTGTCTGCTCACAGCCATCATCCTGGTGGACAGGAAACACTCCTGCCCGTCGCCAGCCCCATAGCCCAGAGCTGCCCCAGACAACCCAGTGTGACAGAAGCGCTTCAAATAACAGGCACACACCACAAAACTGGGTGTGGACATTAGCCTTCCCTGCAACCTCAGCTGATTGTCCCAGAGTTGGGAAGGTGGAGCAGTGTGAATTAACAAAGCCCCATTCAGCCATCATTGCAGCAGACTGGGAGCCTCCCTACACAGCCCAGCAGCACAGAACTGCCCTGGGGGGACAGCACTCACCTGTGACATAGCACAGTCTTCCCTCAACAGAGGACCCGGCGTGCACAGCCTGGAAGAGGGGCCCACTTGCAAGTCTCAGGAGCCATACGCCAATACCAAGGACTTGTGGGTCAGTGGCAGAGACAAACTGTGGCAGGACTGAACTGAAGGATTAGACTATTGCAGCAGCTTTAAAACTCTAGGATCACCCGGGAGATTTGATTGTTAGAGCCACCCCTCCTCCCTGACTGCTAGAAACACACCCCACATGCAGGGCAGACAACACCAACTACACACGCAAGCTTGGTTCACCAATTGGACCCCACAAGACTCACTCCCCCACTCACCAAAAAGGCTAAGCAGGGGAGAACTGGCTTGTGGAGAACAGGTGGCTCGTGCACGCCACCTGATGGTTAGTTAGAGAAAGTGTACTCCACGAAGCTGCAGATCTGATAAATTAGAGATAAGGACTTCAATTGGTCTACAAATACTAAAAGAACCCTATCAAGTTCAGCAAATGCCAAGAGGCCAAAAACAACAGAAATTTGTAAAGCATATGAAAAAACCAGATGATATGGATAACCCAAGCCCAAGCACCCAAATCAAAACATCAGAAGAGACACAGCACCTAGAGCAGCTACTCAAAGAACTAAAGATGAACAATGAGACCATAGTACGGGATACAAAGGATATCAAGAAGACCCTAGAAGAGCATACAGAAGACACTGCAAGACTAAATAAAAAAATGGATGATCTTATGGAAATTAAAGAAACTGTTGACCAAATTAAAAAGATTCTGGACGCTCGTAGTACAAGACTAGAGGAAGTTGAACAACGAATCAGTGACCTGGAAGATGACAGAATGGAAAATGAAAGCATAAAAGAAAGAATGGGGAAAAAATTGAAAAAATCGAAATGGACCTCAGGGATATGATAGATAATATAAAACGTCCGAATATAAGACTCATTGGTGTCCCAGAAGGGGAAGAAAAGGGTAAAGGTCTAGGAAGAGTATTCAAAGAAATTGTTGGGGAAAACTTCCCAAATCTTCTAAACAACATAAATACACAAATCATAAATGCTCAGCGAACTCCAAATAGAATAAATCCAAATAAACCCACTCCAAGACATATTCTGATCACACTGTCAAACACAGAAGAGAAGGGGCAAGTTCTGAAAGCAGCAAGAGAAAAGCAATTCACCACATACAAAGGAAACAGCATAAGACTAAGTAGTGACTACTCAGCAGCCACCATGGAGGCGAGAAGGCAGTGGCATGATATATTTAAAATTCTGAGTGAGAAAAATTTCCAACCAAGAATACTTTATCCAGCAAAGCTCTCCTTCAAATTTGAGGGAGAGCTTAAATTTTTCACAGAGAAACAAATGCTGAGAGAATTTGCTAACAAGAGACCTGCCCTACTGGAGATACTAAAGGGAGCCCTACAGACAGAGAAACAAAGAAAGGACAGAGAGACTTGGAGAAAGGTTCAGTACGAAAGAGATTCGGTATGGGTACAATAAAGGATATTAATAGAGACAGGGGAAAAATATGACAAACATAAACCAAAGGAAAAGATGGCTGATTCAAGAAATGCCTTCACGGTTATAACGTTGAATGTAAATGGATTAAACTCCCCAGTTAAAAGATATAGAGTCGCAGAATGGACAAAAAAAATGAACCATCAATATGTTGCATACAAGAGACTCATCTTAGACACAGGGACACAAAGAAACTGAAAGTGAAAGGATGGAAAAAAATATTTCATGCAAGCTACAGCCAAAAGAAAGCAGGTGTAGCAATATTAATCTCAGATAAAATAGACTTTAAATGCAGGGATGTTTTGAGAGACAAAGAAGGCCACTACATACTAATAAAAGGGGCAATTCAACAAGAAGAAATAACAATCATAAATGTCTATGCACCCCATCAAGGTGCCACAAAATACATGAGAGAAACACTGGCAAAACTAAAGGAATCAATTGATGTTTCCACAATAATTGTGGGAGACTTCAACACATCACTCTCTCCTATAGATAGATCAACCAGAAAGAAGACCAATAAGGAAATTGAAAACCTAAACAATCTGATAAATGAATTGGATTTAACAGACATATACAAGACATTACATCCCAAATCACCAGGATACACATACTTTTCTAGTGCTCACGGAACTTTCTCCAGAATAGATCATATGCTAGGACATAAAACAAGCCTCAATAAATTTAAAAAGATTGAAATTATTCAAAGCACATTCTCTGACCACAATGGAATACAATTAGAAGTCAATAACCATCAGAGACTTAGAAAATTCACAAATACCTGGAGGTTAAACAACACACTCCTAAACAATCAGTGCGTTAACGAAGAAATAGCAAGAGAAAATGCTAAACATATAGAGACGAATGAAAATGAGAACACAACATACCAAAACCTATGGGATGCAGCAAAAGCAGTGCTAAGGGGGAAATTTATAGCACTAAACGCATATATTAAAAAGGAAGAAAGAGCCAAAATCAAAGAACTAATGGATCAACTGAAGAAGCTAGAAAATGAACAGCAAACCAATCCTAAACCAAGTAGAAGAAAAGAAATAACAAGGATTAAAACAGAAATAAATGACATAGAGAACAAAAAAACAATAGAGAGGGTAAATACCTCCAAAAGTTGGTTCTTTGAGAAGATCAACAAGATTGACAAGCCCCTAGCTAGACTGACAAAATCAAAAAGAGAGAAGACCCATAGAAACAAAATAATGAATGAAAAAGGTGACATAACTGCAGATCCTGAAGAAATTAAAAAAATTATAAGAGGATACTATGAACAACTGTATGGCAACAAACTGGATAATGTAGAGGAAATGGACAATTTCCTGGAAACATATGAACAACCTAGACTGACCAGAGAAGAAATACAAGACCTCAACCAACCCATCACAAGCAAACAGATCCAATCAGTCATCAAAAATCTTCCCACAAATAAATGCCCAGGGCCAGATGGCTTCACAGGGGAATTCTACCAAACTTTCCAGAAAGAACTGACACCAATCTTACTCAAACTCTTTCAAAACACTGAAGAAAATGGAACACTACCTAACTCATTTTATGAAGCTAACATCAATCTAATACCAAAACCAGGCAAAGATGCTACAAAAAAGGAAAACTAATGGCCAATCTCCCTAATGAATATAGATGCAAAAATCCTCAACAAAATACTTGCAAATCGAATCCAAAGACACATTAAAAAAATCATACACCATGACTAAGTGGGGTTCATTCCAGGCATGCAAGGATGGTTCAACATAAGAAAAACAATCAATGTATTACAACACATTAAAAACTCGAAAGGGAAAAATCAATTGATCATCTCAATAGATGCTGAAAAAGCATTTGACAAAATCCAACATCCCTTTTTGATAAAAACACTTCAAAAGGTAGGAATTGAAGGAAACTTCCTCAACATGATAAAGAGCATATATGAAAAACCCACAGCCAGCATAGTACTCAATGGTGAGAGACTGAAAGCCTTCCCTGTAAGATCAGGAACAAGACAAGGATGCCCGCTATCACCACTGTTATTCAACATTGTGCTGGAAGTGCTAGCCAGGGCAATCCATCAAGACAAAGAAATAAAAGGCATCCAAATTGGAAAAGAAGAAGTAAAACTGTCATTGTTTGCAGATGATATGATCTTATATCTAGAAAACCCTGAGAAATCGACGATACAGCTACTAGAGCTAATAAACAAATTTAGCAAAGTAGCGGGATACAAGATTAATGCACATAAGTCAGTAATGTTTCTATATGCTAGAAATTAACAAACTGAAGAGACACTCAACAAAAAGATACCATTTTCAATAGCAACTAAAAAAATCAAGTACCTAGGAATAAACTTAACCAAAGATGTAAAAGACCTATACAAAGAAAACTACATAACTCTACTAAAAGAAATAGAAGGGGACCTTAAAAGATGGAAAAATATTCCATGTTCATGGATAGGAAGGCTAAATGTCATTAAGATGTCAGTTCTACCCAAACTCATCTACAGATTCAATGCAATCCCAATCAAAATTCCAGCAACCTACTGTGCAGACTTGGAAAAGCTAGGTATCAAATTTATTTGGAAAGGGAAGATGCCTCGAATTGCTAAAGACACTCTAAAAAAGAAAAACAAAGTGGGAGGACTTACACTCCCTGACTTTGAAGCTTATTATAAAGCCACAGTTGCCAAAACAGCATGGTACTGGCACAAAGATAGACATATAGATCAATGGAATCGAATTGAGAATTCGGAGATAGACCCTCAGATCTATGGCCGACTGATCTTTGATAAGGCCCCCAAAGTCACTGAACTGAGTCATAATGGTCTTTTCAACAAATGGGGCTGGGAGAGTTGGATATCCACATCCAAAAGAATGAAAGAGGACCCCTACCTCACCCCCTACACAAAAATTAACTCAAAATGGACGAAAGATCTCAATATAAAAGAAAGTACCATAAAACTCCTAGAAGATAATGTAGGAAAACATCTTCAAGACCTTGTATTAGGCGGCCACTTCCTAGACTTTACACCCAAAGCACTAGCAACAAAAGAAAAAATAGATAAATGGGAACTCCTCAAGCTTAGAAGTTTCTGCACCTCAAAGGAATTTCTCAAAAAGGTGAAGAGGCAGCCAACTCAATGGGAAAAAATTTTTGGAAACCATGTATCTGACAAAAGACTGATATTTTGCATATAGAAAGAAATCCTACAACTCAATGACAATAGTACAGACAGCCCAATTATAAAATGGGCAAAAGATATGAAAAGACAGTTCTCTGAAGAGGAAATACAAATGGCCAAGAAACACATGAAAAAATGTTCAGCTTCACTAGCTATTAGAGAGATGCAAATTAAGACCACAATGAGATACCATCTAACACCAATTAGAATGGCTGCCATTAAACAAACAGGAAACTACAAATGCTGGAGGGGATGTGGAGAAATTGGAACTCTTATTCATTGTTGGTGGGACTGTATAATGGTTCAGCCACTCTGGGAAGTCAGTCTGGCAGTTCCTTAGAAAACTAGATATAGAGTTACCATTCCATCCAGTGACTGCACTTCTCGGTATATACCCGGAAGGTCGGAAAGCAGTGACACGAACAGATATCTGCACGCCAATGTTCATAGCAGCATTATTCACAATTGCCAAGAGATGGAAACAACCCAAATGTCCTTCAACAGATGAGTGGATAAATAAAATGTGGTATATACACACGATGGAATACTACGCGGCAGTAAGAAGCAACGATCTCATGAAACATATGACAACATGGAAGAACCTTGAAGACATAATGCTGAGCGAAATAAGCCAGGCACAAAAAGAGAAATATTATATGCTACCACTAATGTGAACTTTGAAAAATGTAAAACAAATGGTTTATAATGTAGAATGTAGGGGAACTAGCAATAGAGAGCAATTAAGGAAGGGGGAACAATAATCCAAGAACAGATAAGCTATTTAACGTTCTGGGGATGCCCAGGAATGACTATGGTCTGTGAATTTCTGATGGATATAGTAGGAGCAAGTTCACAGAAATGTTGCTATATTAGGTAACTTTCTTGGGGTAAAGTAGGAACATGTTGGAAGTTAAGCAGTTATCTTAGGTTAGTTGTCTTTTTCTTACTCCCTTGTTATGGTCTCTTTGAAATGTTCTTTTATTGTATGTTTGTTTTCTTTTTAACTTTTTTTTCATACAGTTGATTTAAAAAAGAAGGGAAAGTTAAAAAAAGAAAAAGAAAAACAAGGAAAAAAAGATGTAGTGCCCCCTTGAGGAGCCTGTGGAGAATGCAGGGGTATTTGCCTACCCCACCTCGATGGTTGCTAACATGACCACAGATATAGGGGACTGGTGGTTTGATGGGTTGAGCCCTCTACCATAGGTTTTACCCTTGGGAAGACGGTTGCTGCAAAAGAGAGGCTAGGCTTCCCTGTAATTGTGCCTAAGAGCCTCCTCCCGAATGCCTCTTTGTTGCTCAGATGTGGCCCTCTCTCTCTAGCTAAGCCAACTTGAAAAGTGAAATCACTGCCCTCCCCCCTACGTGGGATCAGACACCCAGGGGAGTGAATCTCCCTGGCAACGTGGAATATGACTCCCGGGGAGGAATGCAGACCTGGCATCGTGGGATGGAGAACATCTTCTTGACCAAAAGGGTGATGTGAAAGGAAATGAAATAAGCTTCAGTGGCAGAGAGATTCCAAAAGGAGCCGAGAGGTCACTCTGGTGGGCACTCTTACGCACACTTTAGACAACCTTTTTTAGGTTCTAAAGAATTGGGGTAGCTGGTGGTGGATACCTGAAACTATCAAACTACAACCCAGAACCCATGAATCTTGAAGACAGTTGTATAAAAATGTAGCTTATGAGGGGTGACAATGGGATTGGGAAAGCCATAAAGACCACACTCCACTTTGTCTAGTTTATGGATGGATGAGCAGAAAAATAGGGGAAGGAAACAAACAGACAAAGGTACCCAGTGTTCTTTTTTACTTCAATTGCTCTTTTTCACTCTAATTATTATTCTTGTTATTTTTGTGTGTGTGCTAATGAAGGTGTCAGGGATTGATTTAGATGATGAATGTACAACTATGTAATGGTACTGTGAACAATCGAAAGTGCGATTTGTTTTGTATGACTGCGTGGTATGTGAATATATCTCAATAAAATGAAGATTAAAAAAAAAGACTAGAAGAGAAGGAAATGAGTAATCTAAGAAATATTTCTGAATGTGTGTAAGCATGCACACTGTATTTTTAAGTAAAATTTCTTTAAATTTTAAATTTTAAAATTAAATTTAAAGGAAACAAAAAATTTGAAAAGCCCTGCTGTGCTCTGTGGCTTCTCCCTGACTGTTATCAAGACAGTGACACATGATTCTCAGTCTCTATCTCTTCACTCTGACTGCTGCCAACATCCAGGGTGATTTCAGGGTCAACAGGGAAACCTATCCAGTAACTAGTACTTATAGTTCTTTAACTCCAGTTATATTCATCTCTGTTTCAATTCATCAACCTGGTCCCAGAGCTAAACCCTTGGTATTATTAACTATTGGAATTGCTGCACTTATGAAATTGTAGACGGTCATATTTCACTCTCCAAACACAGCCTTTCGATATTTCTTATACCCCACCCCCCATGTCCACTAACCCCTGATTTGGGGTCCATCATGCCCCTTGATCTTTTCCTTTTGTCCCTGTCCTAATGTCTCTAGCCTTTCTTCCTCTCTTGACCCCACTGAGCAGCTAAACAACCTACATCCTGTGGTTGATGACATCACCTTTTCTGTCACCTGCATCTGCTGCTCCCTCACCTTCTTACCCTTCTGCATTCTCCCATCACCAAGGAACTCCTGGTGACCCTCCACTCCAGTGCACAGGCAGTGGAGTATAACCAGGTGAAAAAGCGCTCACTATCACTCATACTGGTTTCTCAGTGCTTCTCACTGAGCTTGGTCCTTACCGACTGAAAATATAGTTCCTGGCAGCTCTCCCTCCCACACCTGCAAACACACTGAGGTTCCCTTCCTTTTTAAAATGCCTTCCCAGGTCCAAGGTTCCTTCTTCTACCTGTGCTCTCAGCTCTACCTCCTCATCCTTGCTGCATCTTTCCTCTCCTCTATTTTCATCCTCTTACTCCCTGCTGGTTATTTTCCATACCTTTCACCCTATGAACATACTAGCTTCTTTCCCAACTTTTGCCCATTTTTAAAATTGGGCTGTTTGTTTTCTTATTGTTGAGTGTTACTTCCAGTTTTTGGCAATTATGAATAAAGCTGCTGTAAACGTTAAAAAAAAAAAAAAGAAGACTAGGATGCAGTCCTTATCTTCAGGTGCATAAAATACTACAAGGCAAGAGTTTTCCAAATAACCATTAGAGAAAAATGAAATAATTACCTTTACAGAGAGATAGTTTAATACTTTGTAAACTCATCTTTCTCTGGCACTGAAAGAGGAAAGCCTCTAGGAAAGAAACCATGCCCCTGGAAAACAGGCATTCCACAAATACTTGCTGCCTTTGTTGTTTTATACTTCATATAACCAAGAACAAAGGTTAGGCTTTAAATGTTTCATAGTTTCATTAAGTTGTAGATTCAACAGGAAATAGGTGAACATTTTTTTAAAAGCAAATTTATTGCAAGAAGACTTTATTAAATTCCCACAATATAAAGTTTAAATTTTGTACAACAAAACATAGTCATAGAAAATAAAATGTATCCTATGGCTAGTAAAAATGAAGCCAAAGCTTTTTGTAAAAAAATGAAATTTGTCCATAAACGAAGTATACAGCTATAACTGATTTTTTAAAAATTAGTGTAGATGTAATACCAATAATTTGAGAAAGGAGAAAAAACAAAAGCTTCAGTCTCATATCAACTTTTCCAATGACTTTTATAATATAAGGATGGAGTTATTTCTTTAAAAATTATTTCTCATTTTTAAAAAGTTCTCTGCAATCAAATAGTACCCATAATTGTGAAATTGGGTGGTACTGGAACACCAAGGCTGAGCAAAGCCAATTCCATCAGCATCATATGTCCTTTCATGATCTTATATAAAGTAGATGATTGGCTTCCACAGGTACTAGATTACTTATCTTCTCAAGACCCTCTCTTCTCCACTCTCTACAAGATTCACTTTTCACAAAACATTATCATTAGACACTTTTATTAACTACATCATAAAATACGCCTCAGAATGGGGCAAAAATTTTTTTCCATAAGGAACATAACTCAAGGATGTCCTGGTACGCATGGAATTTGAGAATTACAAATTATCTTAGGAGTTAATAAATCCAATACATTCCTTTTTATTAACGAAATTGAGACCAAGAAATTTTAAGGAAGACTGTTAAAAAAGGTAAGCCAGATGTTACTCTGCTCAAAATCCTCCAAGGGCTTTCCATCTCACACAGAGCAGGGACTTGACTTCCCGGATCTCCCCCACAAATCCTGTTTCCTATTGTTTTTCCTGGGGCTCAATATTAACTACCCTTCCTGAGGTTCTTACAAAATGCTGCCTCCGGAATTTTGCTCTTGCTGTGTCCTCCACCTGTTCTACTCTTCTCCCCAGATAACTTGTATTCATTGCTTTCTCACTTCCTTCAAATCTTAGCTCAGTTGTCCCTTTACAGTGAGGCTTTCCTTATTTAAAAGTACAATTCTTGCCCCCCCCACATTCTTTCCCCCTTCTGTTTCATTTTTCTCATTGAATTTACCACCTTCTAATGCATTAATAGTTTACTTGTTTGATCTTTTCCTTCTAAAATATTAACACCAGAGTCGGAGGTCTCATCCGTTTTGCCCAGATATAATTCCAGTAGTAGACATTCAGTAAGGATTTGTTGACTGAGTATAGTGGCTTGCTAAAGATCACAAAAAATTCTGAAAAAGCCAAAACAAGAACCTACATTTCTGTTTTCCAGTCCATAAGGGGATTCACAAATGATGTTGAGAACATATACAACAATTCAGAAAATACCTTACCCTGGTGGAACTATGCGAAGAAAGGAATGGAGAAAAAGAGGGCAAGGAAGAAAAGAGGGAAAAATAAGACTCAACATGTACTTAAAAGTTAACTGCAGGAAGCAATTGCAGCCTCCCTGCTGAGCATCTACACGAATTATCACATGAAGTGAAATAAACACTCTGGGTTTGAAAAAATGTATGTGCAACATCCCAAACATGGGTTCCTATCTGCAACTAATGCTCAAATCCTTTTAGAACTGACTTTCTTCTTACCAATTCCTCAAGTGTGCAAGGTGGGTAGAATTTCTGGAAAGCACCAATTAAGTTGGGATCAAATAGTGTGACAGGGTGGGTGCTGGAGCCAGGTGTCCTCTTTCGGGGCAGAAGGAATACAGGCTTTCAGTCACCTGTCTGGGTTCCAATATTGTCTCAACCATTTACTAGCTGTTTGGTCCAGTTACTTAACCTCGTCAAAGTTCGGTTTCCTTCTGTAAAAGGGGAATGATAAAATGCCCCTCACAGAATCACGAGGTCACCTAACAATAATCCACCCAAAAGGCTTACCATAATCACTATTTACAAATTTATGATTTTGTGAACCTTCAGCTGTGAGGCTGGTTTTCTTGTACACTGGCATTGCCAGAAAGAGTGGAAACGAAAGCCTCAGTGGCATAACGGTGTTTCACCCCAAAACGTACCCGCTTTTCAGTGCAGAGAATGGAAACATCCTCAAGAAAACGTCTAAAGCCACGGAGATTCGGGGGAGGGGAGCGGGCTGTAGTTAATCTTGCAGTGTACCCACTAACTCACCGCTTCTCCTGAGGCCTCTGGGCCTTAGTTTTCCCCACCTGCAATACCGGACGCTGGACTTAAATCACTCTGCGAGACTGCTGCGGCTCGGAGCCGGGCAGGGGCCCCGGGACTCCGCCGGCCGGCCGCGCCCCCCGCCTCAGGGCGCTCATCTCCCGGCGGGCCCGGCCGACTCACCAGGTTGCGCAGCTGGGCCGCCTGCTCCTTGTGGTAGTCCAGCCGTCCCAAGGAGCAGGGCCGGTATTTGTCCACCCAAAGGCTCATGGCAGCGCGCGGTTCCCGCCCCGACGCTGGAGAGTCCGCGCGCGCACCTTCCCGGAGAAGCCCAGACAAGTTTTCCCGCGAGCGCCGAGCCCCGTGACGTCACTGCCGGGCGCCGCCGCGTAGAACGACGCCAGGGCGGAAAACGTACGGCGGCCGAATGTGGCCAGAATCAGTTGTCGCGTCGGTGCCGCCTAGTTGCCAGCTCCCTGTTTCATTGAAAAATTTTCTCTTTGCTCTCATATTCTGAGATATTTCAGGGACTATTAAGCAGAATTGAAAATTTAACTCTGACGCTCTGAGCGTGGAATCCAGCTACCTCAGAGATTCTTCTATTCGCTTCGTTCATTTATTCTATCACTCATTCATTCAACAGAAAGCTACTGAACATGCACTCTATGTCAAGCCCTGTTGCTGTCCTAGAATAGAGCCAGCTTGGGGGATTGTCTCACTTGGCAGGCACCCAATAAAGTTTTTTGAATTGCTTTATTGAAATTGCTATTAAAAAAAAAAGAAATCTGCTCTTCATTCCTTAGTTCCATTGCTCAAGATTCTTAGTGGGATGAAAGCAATAAAACCAAAACCATGAAAAACTACAGAAGTATAGGGTATAGGTGTGCAAATTGGTATGAACATTTTGGAAAACTACCTGATCACCAGGAATTTCATTCCTAGGTACATATTCAACAGATATTAGTACATGTCTCTGAAATATATGTGCAAGAATGTTCTTATTGGTATTATTCTTAATAACTAAAAGATGGAAACAACCGAAGTGTTAAATATTATTAAGAACAATGGAGCATTAAACCAAAAGCAAAACTATGGGGCACTGTACAGGCCCACTCCCATGAAGCCTGCCTGATACTGAAACAGTAGAACACTGCACAGAAGTTTATATATATATATACATATATAGACACACACACACAAGTGATATGTATGACATTAGTTTCACCCCCATACTTGTGAGGGATTTTTCTTCTTCTTAAGTCTGAGCCATCTCAGAGAATTTTGCTAGCAACTAGGGCTCTACTTCCAAGTGCAGAGGTGTTCTGGCCTCTTTTTCTCATAATTTATTCTCCGATTGGCAGTGATAGCATCCAATCATAACACAATTCCTTCATTTGCTGCAGAGTCAATGGGCATTCCCTCTCTGCACTTAAGAAATGACGTTAAATAATAAGCTGGAAATTTTTTTGAAAATAGATTTCTCCCAGGAACTCCATATCTAATGTAAAGTTCATGGTAACTTGTGGCAATACTCTCTGTAGTTAGCGAAATGATGTAACTGAGTTCTGGCAAATGGGATATGAGGCAACAATGATGTACACCACTACCATGCCTATGCCATAAAAATTCCTGTGTGCTACTCCATACTCTCTCCACTAACTGACAAGTTAAATGCAAAAAATTCACAACCCAGACCAAGATATAGCACATTTCTGCACCCTAGAAGGCTCTCTCATATATTTTCCCAGTCAACACCTTCCCCAGAGTAACCTCACTTGTAAATAATCATAGATGACTTTTGCCTCTTCTTAAATGTATATAAATTACATCATGTGGCATATTCTCTTTTGTGTCTGACTTCTCTTGTTCATTATCTACCTGTGATATTCATATATTTGTAACAAATAGGTCAATCTTTTTTATTGCTGTGTAGTATTCCACTGTATCAGCATCAGGGAAGGCTCCATGGATGTGCCTTCTGTACACTGCCACATGGCCTCACACAATTTAACACCCTGCCATTGCCATCTTGAAATGTTTAATATTTTTTTTAACAAGGCCCCTGCATTTTCTTTTTACATTAGGTCTTGCAAATTATATAGCCAAATTATGTAGCCTGATCAATGTATTTCTATTTATTTAGCTATTGTACAGTTGATGGACATTTGGGTGGATTCCATGTTTTGGCTATTAAGAATAACACTGCTAAAAACATTCCTGTATATATTTTTGAGAGATATGTACTAATTTCTATTGTATATATCCATCTAGGAATGAAATTCTAAGTGATAAGGAAGGTATACATTCAGCTTTGGTAGATACTGATGTGAGTTTTCCAAAAGTTTTGTACCATTTTACACACTCACCACAGGGAAAGAAAGTTGCACATTTCACATTCTCCCTGTGCTGGTTTGGATGTATTATGTCTGCCAAAATGCTATGTTCTTTAATGCAATCTTGTGGGGGCAGATGTATGAGTGTTGATTAAGTTGGAACCTTTGGATTAGGTTGTCTCCATGGAGATGTGACCCACCCAACTGTGGGTGATAACTCTTATTAGATTATGTCCATGGAGGTGTGGCCCCACCCATTTGGCCTGGTCTTAATTAGTTTACCTGAGCCCTATAAGAGCTCACAAATGGAAGGAACTCAGAGCTGCAGCTGAGAGAGACATTTTGAAGATGGCCATTGAAAGCTGATGCTGACATTTTGGAGAACACCATTTTGAAATGCAACCTGGGAAGAAGCAGACGCCAGCCACATGCCTTCCCAGCTAACAAGGTTTTCCAGACACTATCAGCCATCCTCCAGTGAAGGTACCCTATTGTTGATGCCTTACCTTGGACACTTTATGGCCTTAAGACTGTAACTTTGTAACCAAATAAACTCCCTTTATAAAAGCCAATCCATTTCTGGTATTTTACAAAACAGCGGCATTAGCAAAGCAGAACCCTCCCCCAAAAGACTTTAATTTTAGCCCTTCTGGGTGGGTTTGTAGGAAAATCTCATTGTGGTTGCAATTTGCATTTCCCTAATGATTAATGAGATTGAGCATCTTTTCATGTGCTTACTAGTCATCAGGATATCCTCTTTTATGAAGTGCCTTTTCAAGTCTGCCAATATTGTATTAGATTGTTTGCCTCCTCTTCTTGAGTTGTTCATTTTTCAAATATATGTAGTATAAATATCTTTTTTCTTATGTATGGCTTGCCTTTCAACTCTCCTACTGGGGTCTTTGATAAACATAAATTCTTGATTTTAATGTCCAATTTATAATGTTTAAAAATTCTTTACCTCTTTTAAAGTCTTGAAGATGTTCTCCTGTGTTTTCTTTAAGCTTGATTGTTTTGTTCTCACATTTGGATTTTAAATCCACTGTAACTGACTTTTGCATGTGGTATGAGATATGAGAATAAAGACACATTTTCCCCCTGTGGATGTCCAGTGAAGCCAGCACTCTTTATTGAAAAGACCCTTCTGTCCACACTGTACCACAGTGTCATCCTGTCATAAATCAGGAGACCACTCAGGTACCCCTGAACTTCCTTTTCAGTTCTGGTGGTCCATTTGTCCAGCCGTGCACTGATACCACGCTGTTTGATTACTATAGCTTTTTCACTGTCTGGTAGTCTGAAAACAGTTCTGATATCTGGTAGTTTGAATGCTTTT
Source organism: Choloepus didactylus (assembly GCF_015220235.1). NCBI lineage: Eukaryota > Metazoa > Chordata > Mammalia > Pilosa > Megalonychidae > Choloepus > Choloepus didactylus. The sequence goes on from NC_051318.1 coordinate 6,189,755, forward strand.
GTTCTTTATTCAAGAGAACCTTTGTCATTCTTTGCCTTCTGCATTTCCATACAAGTGTTGGGACCAGCTTGTCAATTTTCACGAAAATCTCACTGAGATTCTGTTTGGGACTGGTGGTTCCAAGGCACAGAAGCCCGTATTTGAGCATTGCGGATTTCACCTCGTTGGTCTTGGAAATCCTGCAATATAAATTATTCCACTGGAGCACATTAAAAAGCTGTCACCCATTTTACTTAAGTCTCTGTGCAGCCAAAATTTCAATCGCAAAGAAGCACTTTCATCCGCATGATTTAACTGTGATATATATTTAATATATATGCCTTTGCTACCTTCTTGCAAGGTAATAGATGTTAAAACTGTGAAAATAGTCACTCATAGCTGTTAGAAAAGAGGATGTAAGTAAAAGTGCATCAAAAACAATTACAACCTTGAAAACACAAACTATGATGAAATGTGTGTTATCAAAATAAAAAGATATTTCTGAGATGGGGCCTTTATTCCCTTGCGGTTATGTGGCTGTTGTCATTTATATTACTGCCATATTTTTGCTTTAAAAATGATTCATCTACAGCCTCTGAGAGAGGGAACTTGAAAACAAGAAATCCCACACTGGAGCAAAGTAGAAGGAATTCCCAGGGAAATGGCAAAGGACGAGTTCTAAGCAAAAGCGTTAGGGCAAGTGTGGAAAACAACCATTCCAGGCGGAGCAGCAGGACAAGGGCTGCAGGAGGATTGTCTCCAAGAAGATGAAATTAATGCCTGAGGTGCTTGCACATACCGAGATGAGATTTACACTTATGGAAGAGAGGTTAGGGATAACTTAGCAGTAGCTATATTAAAAACTAAGCCAAGGATAAAATGAAATAATTACTTACAGCAGGGAAAAAAATGATGTATAAAAAATACATAACATATCAGCAAGGAAATGTTATAACAGTATCTCTTGGGGCATAATTCTGAATTCCATTTACAAAATAATGAAAGTACCATATATTTATCTAACCAAAAATCATGATATAAATGTTTTGGGAAGATGGGAGGAGTGCACGTGTGTGAGCATGCATGCGTATGTGTGTGTGCATGTGTATGGGAGGGAGAGTGTATAAGAGAGCTAAGTCTTCATCTTCCTTATAGGAAATCAACAGCTAAATTTTAGAAAAAGATATTAGTATGTTATAAATAGATATAAAGTCAATACCAAAGCAGGCACATGCACACACACACCCACAGAGTTAAAGTCTCAACAACAAAAAAGACAGATGAACCAATTAAAACATGGGCAAAGGACTTGAATAGACATTGTGCCAAAGAAGATACACAAATGGGCAAGAGGCACATAAAAAGATGCTCAACATCATTAGTCATCAGGGAAATGCAAATAAAAACTACAACAAGATACCATCTCACACCCATAAGAATGGCTATTATTAAAAGGCAGATATTAACAAATGTTCAGGAAGATGCAGAAAAGTAGAAAATATCATATATTGCTGGTGGGAATATCAAATGTGAAAAGCATAGTTTGGCTCTTCCTCAGAAAGTTAAGCACAGAATTCTTATATGACCCAGCAATCCCACTTCTAGGCATATACCCCAAAGAATTGAAAGCAGGGACTAGAGCATTCACCAATGTTCATAGCACATTATTCACAATAGCCAAAAGGTGGAAACAACCCAAGTGTCCATTCACAGATGGAAGTATAAGCAGAATGTGGTATACCCATACAGTGGAATACTATTTAGCTGTAAAAGGAATGAAATTCTGATACATGAGACAGCGTGGATGAACCTTGAAGATATCATGTTGAGTGAAACACACCAGACACAAAAGGGCAAATATTTTATTATTTCATTTACATGAAATTCCTAGAATAAGCAAATTCCTGGAGATGGATTGTAGATTACAGGTTACCAGGGGCTGGGGTGGGGTGTGGTGGTGGGGGGTTGGGTAGTTATTGCTCAGTGGGTGCAGAGTTTCTGTTTGGAGTGATGGAAAAGTCTTGGTAATGGGTGGTAGTGATGATGGCACATAATTGAGAATGTGGTTTAATACCACTAAATTGTACACATGAACATTGCTAAAATGGGAAATTTTGTGTTGTAAATATGTTACCACAATAAATATTAAAAATGTTAAAAGTGTTAGAAGTGCTTTCTCTGGGAAGCAGAAAAGAAGTGGTGAGCAGACAGGGGGCAGGGATTGCTGTTTTCCACAGCAAGCCTTGTGGAACCTTTTGCCTAACTCCAATGTACTTTGATAAAATTAAAAATTAGGTAAAAAATAGAAACATTAACATAAACGTGAACCCAACAAACACCCTGGCCTCTACTGCCACATGTATTAAAATGATACACTTCAATAAGAGCTTTAGTTGAGATGTCTAAGGGACCCGTCCTGATCAGGTAGGTCAGGACAGTTTTCTTGAGGGAGTAACTCCTAAAATGAGGCTAATGAGGAGGACACTAGAAAGGGAGGAGAAAAGTGTATTTCAGCATAAAGGACTATGCCAGTTTGGATATATTGATATATTATGTCCCCCAAGAAAAAGCCATCATCTTTTCATACAGTCTCTTGGGATATTGGGATTAGGTTGTTTCCATGGAGATGTGAACCACCCAACAGTGAGTGAACCTTTGGTTAGGGTGTGACCTCTGATTGAATGTTTCCATGGAGGTGTGGCCCTGCCCATTCAGTGTGGGCCTTGATTAGTTTCCTGGAGTCTTATAAAAGGGCTCACAAAAAGAAGGGCCTAGATGCTGCAGCTTACAGAAACATTTTGAAGGCCACCAGTGAAAGCTGACACTTGGAGGACGCCATTTTGAAACGCAACCTAGGAGCAAGCAAATGCCAGCCAAGTGCCTTCCCAGCTAACAGAACTTTTCCGGATGCCAGTGGCCTTTGTCCAGTGAAGGCGCCCTATTGTTGATGCCTTACCTTGGACACTTTATGGCCTTAAGACTGTAACTGTGTAACCAAATAAACCCCCTTTTATAAATGCCAATCCATTTCTGGTGTTTTGCATTCCAGCAGCATTAGCAAACCAGAACAGGGACCAAGAGCCACACAGGCCGAGGATCGGCAGGTGCTGGACTTGTGCACGAAGCCGTGTGGGCCCCGAGGGTCGTGGTCTGGAGGGGAAAGTTGAGATGAGGCTGTTGAGACCAATGGGAAGGGCCCCGGCTGGCTTTCTAAGTTTAATAATGGTCTTTTTTCTTTATCCTGAGCTTCCTATAGTTACCCCACAGCTGACATATAAGAGTCAACTAGTTCTTCCCACTCCAACATGGTGCAATTTGAAAACATGGAGCAGTTTTCCAGGGATTTCAGTGATGGCAGGAGTGAGGCTGTCTCCTGGTTTGTTTCACCCTGGTCCAGGCTGTCCCTGGCTTGCAGGGACAGGTCAGTTTCTCCAGGCCTGAATGGACTCATCTACAAAACGAAGGGCTGGACCTGATAACCTCTAAGTAACCTTCGAGGCCTACTATTCTATCACTTTACCTCTAGTCTTTGTACTTGTGCCAGTTTGAATGTATTGTGTCCCCCAAAACGCCATTATCTTTGATGTAATCTTCTGTGGGCAGACATTATCAGTGTTGATTAGATTGTAATTCTTTGAGTGTTTCTGTGGAGCTGTGCCCCACCCAGCTGTGGGTGATGACTCTGGTTGGATAATTTCCATGGAGGTGTTGCCCCACCCATTCAGGGTGGATCTAAATTAAATCACCGGAGCCATATAAATGAGTTGACAAACAGAAGGAACTCAGTGCACCTGAGAGTGACATTTTGAAGAGGAGCTACAGCCAAGAGGGACACTTTGAAGAATGCACAGGAGCTGAGAGAGGAACTGCAGTTTACAGAGACATTTGGGAGACGGCCTTTGAAAGAAGACTTTTGCTCCAGAGAAGCTAAGAACTTGGAGCAGATGCCAGCCATGTGCCTTCCCAGCTAACAGAGGTTTTCCAGATACCATTGGCCATCCTCCAGTGAAGGTACCCAATTGCTGATGTGTTGTTACTTTGGATACTTTATGGCCTTAAGACTGTAACTGTGTAACCAAATAAACCCCCTTTATAAAAGCCAATCCATCTCTGGTATTTTGCATGCTTATACCCAGTTCTTCAAAGTATCCAAGCTTTTGTGGGAAACTCCTCCATTGGCCATGATCATTGCACTTCCTCAGCTCCCAGATTTTTGAGGTGTGTCTACAAAGCAGAATATCAATACCAAAAAAAAGTTGGTTTGAGCAAAGGGGATGCATAGGATTGATGACAGTCTATCGCTACAGCTACAGATAAGTTCACTGCAACATTGTGTTCTAAAATATACTTTGTTTTTCTTTGTCTTAGAACTTAATAATTACCATATAAACTTTAATCAACTAAATAATAATTTTAGCAACATTATTATGTGTTTACGATAATCACAGCAACTCATTAACTTATCACTTAAAGATTGATGAGTTTTCTGGTTTCCGTATATTTTTCTGAATCTGTTTTTTTACAAATTTTCCTTATGATTCTTCCCATCCATCTGTATTTGAAATACTGCACACTTTCAGCATTACTGAACAGTTTGGCTTGATTTAGATATTATCTTTGTTCATTTAAGTCTGTCATTTGGAAAGAAAAAAACACTAATTCAACTACTGGTTGTTGAGAACTTGATATACATCAGGGAATATATTAGATATTGAAAACACAGATAAGAGTAAGTTTCATTTATGTCTAAAAAGTAGAAACATCTTTATCAATATTTTAGGGACATAAATTTGTACTCTGGACCATCAAAACCAAATACAGTAGAGATTAGAATAAAGTAATAGAAAAATTGAGTCATTTGTCAGAATCTAATGCAGGGTAAGGGTAAGACTAAGTATGTGACATTTTAATCTGTTGTTTCAGCACTGTGCCACTCCTGTGAGTCCTTGACTGATTAACATCTAAAAATTGTTTGCTTGAATTAATGGCAAAGGGAAAACAAGGAGTAACTGCCTCAAAATAACATTTGCTTATTTGTTTTCCACAACACAAGAGCTCAAAATGTTCTATTTTTCTTTAGATTATCAGACAACTGATGTTCATTATAGACAGTTTGGAATATAGAAAGATAGAAGATAGATACAGGAAATAGAAGATAGATGATAGAGATAGTGACAGATTTATGATAGGTAGATAGATAGATGGATAGATAGATAGATAGATAGATAGATAGATAGATAGATAGATAGATAGATATAGGAAATAGAAGATAAATGAGAGAGAGGGAGATAGATCAATGATCATTAGACTGACAGACAGACCAATAGGTATAGAGAGATATAGAGATACGGAGACAGACACACAATAATAGGTATGTATATTTGTCTATAGACAAAATTCTATCTACATTTTAACCTAAGGAATCTAATGGAGTCGAGTGAGTTTGAGCCCTATGTTTTTGTACATGTGTGATAAAGAAATCTGGAATTCCAATACCATTGCCATTGGATGTCCAGAGTAGCAAACTGCTGAATCTATAATGGATCTATGATCATAGTCAATGATCATTCAGTGACCATTCAATGATCATTTTCAATGATCATTCTGTCCAGAATGCTATGCACTACATTAACAACTTCTCTCTGCATAAATAGTGACCATTGTGTGTTAATGATTCTTTGTTGGTGGAATTTGTATAACTGTATTGCTCTCTTTTGATTTAAAAGAAAAATCTATTTCCAGCAGCTCTAAAACCTCATCTTCCTTCACACTTGCACATTGTCCTCTTTGAGCCATTGTGCCCTCTCTCTGCACCAAACTCCCCATAGGGAGTCAGGAACTGGGGCTTTCAAATCGATTTGGTGGCTTTAATTACCTCTTGTTCTGAGGTGGTGTTTTCATAATTCTGCTGGAACATGTTGTATTACCGTTTATAACTGCCTCCTACCACATGTAGTGTAACCATACCCTCCCAATCTCCTTTCATCTCTAAAGGCTTAAAGTACATATTTAATTAGGAGATGCCTAAATAGTACCTTTTCTCTGAAAATCAAAGATTTAGTCTTCAAAAGAATGGCAATAATGAGTAAGAGAAGACAGTAAGTGATTAAAGTGTGAAATGCAGATAGAATTTCAGGTAAGCTTCGGAACACTTCTGAACTTGATTATAATTTTCTTACACGGAAAGGGCTATCAATGAGTCAATCGGTTTATGCAGACCTTGATGAATAAGACACAAGCTGTGTTCTCAAGGAGCTTAGGGAATGAGAAACATCTGTGCAGGTAACTCCCAGGAAAGCAGGATGTGATGAATGCCTTTACAGAGTTTCAAAGTTTAACTGTGGATTGGATGGTGAGGGAATGTTCCGTGGAGGGCCCAGCACGTGAACTGGGCTTTGAGGGATTCTTAGGTGGGGCTACAACAGCCATCCCGGGGAGGGAATTCCTGGAATGAGGGGTTGTAGTGAGCAAAGCTTGGAGAGTGTTAAAACTCCAAGCATGTTTCTGCCAGGGTGAAAGATATACACAAAGGAGGGTGGAGGAGAAGTTGGGAAGAAAACGCTGGGGATTTTTCAATGTCGACTGTTGCAGGTCAAATTACGTGCCCCAACAAATGCATGCTTGCACCCTCAACCCGAGTTGCTGTGGGTGTGAACCCATTATAAATAGGGGCTCTTGGAAATGTGATTTTTGTTTAAGTTGTGGCCCAAATGAATGAGTGATGATCTTAAGCCATGTTACTTGAGGCCTTATAAAAAGAACCTGGAAGTCACCAAAGCCAAAGAGGAGAGGACATCACCACATAAAAGGAGGCGGAGACACAAGCCAAGGAGCCCCAAGGATTACTGCAGCCAGTGTCAGAAGGCTACAGATTTCAGGAAGAAGGTGGGCCTTGCTGATATCTTCATTCTGACTTCCAGCCTCAAAACCATGAGCCGATAAACTCCTGTTGTTTAAGCCAAAACCAATTTGTGATATCAGCTCAGGCAGACAAAGATACCAATTTAATAGGTTTGCCTTCTTCATAGATAATAAAAAGCAATGGAAAGGAACGAGATATTTGTTGAATTCAGTGACGAAGTGTGGCTATAGAAAGATTACTTGTGTGAAAAGGAACCCAGCAAGAAGATGTGGAGGGTGAACTGAGAGGTTGAGACTTGCCCAAAGATTTACAGTAAAGATGTGTGGAGATGGATTTAACCCCACATGTTCTGATGGGAGCATCCTCCCAGTCAACCACCCCAAATCCTGTCTGCCTGTGGCTATCCTCAGACCTAATATTATAGATATTTACACACTTCATATGTGTTATTTTATCCTTATGACAATCCTACGAGGTGAGTACTACAGACGTCCCATTTTTTACTAGCTCAGGAAACAGAGACGTAGAGATCTTATAACTTGCTTCCAAGTGACTCAAATCAAGTCAGTTGACTCCTCCGCCACGGTGCCCCGCTCACCGCCCCACACCTCCCATTCAGGCTGCTAACGTGCTTGAATTATATCCACCAGCAGTGTGGAACTACTCATGGTTTCCCAAACACCAACACGCTGATTGTGTTTGCATGCTGCTGCATGTGACGTTCCTTTGTCCTTGATATCCTTTCTACGTTCCACCCAGCCCACAGCTCCTGCGGGGAATCTTCCTTGAGGCCACAGGCAAGCACAGCTCCTCTTCCCGTGTGCTTATTGCCCCTTCTGCAGATGCCCAGCACAGCTATTTCTACATTGATTTGTAAGCAAGTATTCATTTGATTTCCCAGAAAACCAGTGGTTCCCACATCTTGCTGTTTATCAAAATGTCCTGAAGACCTTTTTAAGGATACAGATTTCCAGATCTCCCTGCCGAAGAGTCTAATTTAGTGAGTGTAGGGTGGAGTCCAGGAGTCTGGCTTTTGCTGGGAGCACCTCAGCCTTCCCTGACTCGGCAGCCAGGCTGGAGAGTCGCCGCCGCCAGCTGTCAGCTCCCTGTGGCCACGACTGGTGGGTTCACCTCTGCAGCCCCAGTGTCCAACCCAGGGCCTGCAGCCATCAGGGCTCAGTTAATACTGCACAAATGAGTGACTGGGTGTGGGCTTGACTGGTTATGGGAATAATAATTCTGTGATTAACAGGAATAGAGTTAACTAGAGCAGGAGTTTACTGGGGAGTGGGGAAAACAATGTATTTGGCCTTAGACTTATTGGGCAGATGTGGATGTATCCAGTGGGCAGCTGTGAAGCTGCAGTATTGCTCGGGAGATGTAGACTGTTTCCACCACAGGGAGGGAATGGATGGAGCCTGGGAAGGGGAAGAAAGGAGACCACTAGCTGATTCCCAGGGAATCCCCACACTTGGAGAGTGGGAGAGAGTGGAAGAAAGCAATCCGGCCAAGAATACCCCATCAGTCAATGCCACCGCTAGGAACAGGGATGAACAATACTGCCTACCTTTTCCAGACACCTGTCCCTGTGATGCGAGGTGCTGCCAGGTGCCCGTGTGCATTCTTACGCCTCACCACGTCCCTGCAGGTGGGTTGTCTCATCCTCACTTTGTAGAGAAGAAAGCCGACCCCGGCCACAGAGCACCCGGTGGAAAGGCTGAGGACCCTGGGTGTGAGGGACTTGGAGGGAACTGGTTCAGAATAGTGATGGAGGAGAAACCAGGGTCAGGGGGTGTCCTGCACGGGCGGGCTCTGGAGTTAGGACCCCCGACTTGTGTATTCACTGATAGCGAAGGGGCCTCTGGATGAAAAGACTCCAACTCTGTCCCCCAAAAGGGAGGCTGCGGGAGGGGCCATGGGGGCTCAAGGAGGTCACCCAGCTCTCAGGATGGGAGAAACCAGCATCAGAGCAAGGAACTGGGAGGGCATTTTCCAAAGAGCCGCAAAAGACGGAGGTGGGGTGACATCACCGACATGACACGCGCACAATCCCTGCTCCCGAGCACCCGTGCAGCGGCAAGGACGGCAGAGCTGCAGCCTGCAGGGGCCGAGCGGAGGGGCCTAAAACACTGCGCTGCTCGGAGCCAAGCCGGGGGCGTCTGAGTACTAGGATCACGGTACTGATGTGTCGAGTTTGCAGGGTGATGCTCTGTGTCCCCAGCACCCCACTGGGCTGGATGATCCCCCGGGACCAAGCAGCCTTGGTCCTGGAGGGGGAAAAAGCCTCCTTTCCAGGCCCTCCAGAGCCTTCCTGAACAAAAGACAAAGTTGTGGCTTTATGCAGGCTGAAGAGCAGCTTAACTCCTGACATTCACACTACTGGCTTGAGCAAAATTGGTTTGCCTCATGAGTTTGAGCATCCCAGGGCTGCCCGCACGGGCTCTCCCCTGCATCAGCTCCAGGCCGTCGGGGGCTGCTGCTTCCAGTTCTCCGTGGCTTCTGCAGGCCAGAGCTGGCAAGGATAATTGAAGATCGAGATAATCCAGGGAACTTTTTAAAATCGTTTTTCAGCCTTCTGCTTAAAAGTAGCAACATTTAAATCATTAGCGCCTCGTCCCCTCTTCCTCCTCCCGCTGGTGGCAGGCAGCAGAGATGAGGTGATTCCAAAGCCATTTGCCTTGCATCCTCCGTGCAGGCGGTTGAGCCTCGACAAGTCCAGGACTGTCCTATCTGCTCTTCATTCTGACCCTCATTTCCTCCTCACACTTTTTTTTTTTTTAACCTATTTTAACATTTATTTTGTTGCATGTTACATGCCCAAGCTCCTTCGATCTGCTCTGAACATGGCGGGTGCCTCTGTTTCCTAGGATTGCCCTAGCAAAGCCCACCCTGGGTGGCTGCCAACAGAAAGCCTATCTCACAGTCCCGGAGCTGGCAGGGCCAGGCTGCTCTGCGGTCTGTGGGGTTCCGGTGGTGGCTTGCTGGCAGCCGTGCCATAACTCAGTCTCTGCTCTGTCACAGGGCGTTTTCTCTCTGTCTGTCTCCTACCGACCCTGCCTAAATTTCTTCTCCTTACTAGGACCAGCCATGCCTGGTTAGGGCCCACCTGATCCCCTCTGGCATCACCTTAGCCAAGGACACCTCCGAAGATCTCACTTCCAAACAGGTGGGGGGCACAAGTCAGTCCACAGCAGCAGAGACATTTCTTTGTCTCTGAATAAATGCACAAATAACCAATAAATTGGTGATTAAGAAACAAAACAGCAAAGCACCAGAAGGGAAACAAAAGGTATGACTCATGTACCATCTTGGTAATTATCTCTTAAAAAATGGGAGGGAATCACTACTTCTGACAGGAGGGGCTGTTCTCCTGCCAAGGAGTTTCCATGGCCACGATCATTGGTCATGGGCCCAAGTCCCGCCACCCTTCCCATAAAACCAGGAGGAGCAGGCCCTGCCCAGCACCCCAAGGATCTTTGGCTGGAAAGGCCACCTGGAGGAAGCCACTGTTGAGCTGTTGTCATCGTGTGTTGTTTTGTTTTTCTTTTAACACTAATGGTAAGAGAAACTGAGAAGAGGAAATTAAGTAGAAAAAGCAAAGAAATGCATAAACGATGGCCTAACCCTACTTGTTTACAGCTTACAGTGTAACTTAAGGAGCTAATTACATTTCTCTCGTCAGATCAAAGAACCATGGGTTTTTCATGTATGAAATTCTCACTGTCCCCACCTGTTCTTATATGCTCACAGTTAAGAAAAGAACCCAGAACATGCAATGCTTACACATCCTGCAGCTTCATCTTAGCCTTCGTTTGAAAGATTTTATTTTCTTCTGCTAAGGACTATAACACTATCATTTCAAGAAGCATTAGCGGTAAGCCATTAGTGGAAACAGACACAAAGGAATTTAATAGTTTAAATGGCTCGACAAATGCACACTGCAAACCTAAAGGAGTCTTGTTAGACATTAAGAATTACATAGCCTTGAGACAGATTGTAAATCTGCTCACTTATTTTTTATTCAAGATTTCTACATTCTGATTCAGAATTTGGCAGATTCAACGTGAAAACTTCAAAGTCATTAATTTAAAGACGGAGATGAACTTTTGTCAATTTGTGCATTATTAACTTAATAAGCCAGAAAGGCTCTAACAAGCAGTATAGGGAGAAAGACAAACACATTCTATACTAAATTAACAGGTGTCATTTCTTTGTCTCAGTATTAAAAGAAACTCCACCAAAGAAGTGAGGTATTTCAAGGACTCAGCAAAATAAAGAGCATTTTTTAGGCTTTCAATTCACCTGCTGTGAAAAATACCAAATCTGTTCATAATAAGCAGGATGTATTTGTTTTGAAGTGGCCATCCATCAATTCTGACTTTTCCATAGATCCAATTTGTGAATTTTAAGATATCTTCTATTTCTTTTTATTACTATCACTACTCTGGCCCACACACGGGAGTTACAAGTTAAATGCCAGCAGCGGCCAGGCAGGTGGATGTATAATCCCCGATCTGGAAGAGTGAATGAGAAGACTCTAGGGAAGTTTCTTTTCACCAGAAGCAGCCATCCAGCCTGCAAGTCCTTGGTTTGCAAACTCAGCGCTTTTGACATTTCATTCAAACCTTCTCAGAAAGAAAAGAAACAAAGCTGCAACTCAAATCATGCAGTTTACTACCTACTACCATTTGCTTCACACTTGAGAGAAACCTTTGGGACAGGCAAAAGATTTAGGAGGCTGGATGATGCCATTTTGATTGTCATTAATGCAAACCTTCTCTGCCTTCCAGTACTTGTGGATTTCTAGGAGCTGAGAAACTACTATCTGAAAGGCTCTCACTCAGTTTTTTTTCCCCCCATTTTTCTACTCATCCATCCATATACTGGATAAAGGGGAGTGTGATCCACAAGGCTTTCACAATCACATTGTCACCCCTTGTAAGCTACATTGTTATACAATCATCTTCAAGCTTCAAGGCTACTGGGTTCATAGTTTCAGGTATTTACTACTAGCTATTCCAATTCATTAAAACCTAAAAAGAGTTATCTATATAGTGTTTAAGAGTGCCTGGCAGAGTAACCTCTCGACTCCATTTGGAATCTCTCAGTAACTGAAACTTTATTTCATTTCATTTCACATATCCTCCTTTCTTTCAATTCTATTAAATTTTTTTAAATTCAGTTTTATTGAGATATATTCACATACCATGCAGTCATACAAAGCATACATTCAGTTGTTCACAGTACCATTATATACTTGTGAGTTCATCACCGAAATTAATTTTTGAACATTTTCATTATCACACACACAAAAAAAATAAGAATAAAAATTAAAGAGAAAAAGAACAATTAAAGTAAAAAAGAACACTGGGTGCCTTTTTGTTTTTTTTTTTTGTTTTTTTTTGCTCCCATTTTTCTACTCATCCATCCATAAACTGGACAAAGGGGAGTATGGTCCATATGGCTTTCTCAGTCACATTGTCACCCCACATAAGCTACATTTTTATACAATCATCTTCAAGGTTCAAGGATTCTGGGTTGTAGTTTGATAGTTTCAGGTATTTACTGCTAGCCATTCCAATTCATTAGAACCTACAAAGGGTTGTCTATATTGTGTGTAAGAGTGCCCACCAGAGTGACCTCTTGACTCCTTTTGGAATCTCTCTGCCACTGAAGCTTATTTCATTTCCTTTCACATCCTCCTTTTGGTCAAGATGTTCTCCATCCCAGGATGCCGGGTTTAGATTCCTCCCCAGGAGTCATATTCCATGTTGCCAGGGAGATTTACTTCCCTGGGTGTCAGATCCCACATAGGGGGGAGGGCAGTGATTTCATCTGCCAAGTTGGCTTAGCTAGAGAGAGAGGGCCACATCTGAGCAACAAAGAGGCATTTGGGAGGAGGCTCTTAGGCACCATTACAGGGAGACCTAGCCTCTCCTTTGCAGCAACAGTCTTCCCAAGGGCAAGTCCCAGGGTAGAGGGCTCAGCCCATCAAACCACCAGTCCCCCATGTCTGTGAGCACATTAGCAACCATCGAGGTGGGACAGCCCAATACCCCTGCATTCTCCACCAGCTCCTCAGGGGGTCTCTCCATATTTTTTCATTGTTTTTGTTCTCACTTTTGGTTTTTAAATTAACTCTTTTTTTTTTAAATTAACTATTAAGTATATCAAAAAAAATTTTTTTAAGCATACAATAAAAAGCATTTCAAACAAACCATAACAAGGGAGTAAGAAAAAGACAACTAACCTAAAATAACTGCTTTACTTTCAACACATTCCTACTCTACCCCAAGAAAATAACCTAATATAGCAACATTTCTGTGAACTTGTTCCTACTATACCCATCAGAAATTAACAGACCGTACTCATTCCTGGGCATTCCCAGAATGTTAAATTTACCCATGATAGCTTATCTGTTCTTGGATTATTGTTCCCCCTTCCTGAATTGCTCTCTATTGCTAGTTCCCCTACATTCTACAATATAAGCCATTTATTTTACATTTTTCAATGTTCACATTAGTGGTAGCATATAATATTTCTCTTTTTGTGCCTGGCTTATTTCGCTCAGCATTATGTCTTCAAGTTTCATCCATGTTGTCATACGTTTCATGACATCATTCCTTCTTACTGCTGCGTAGTATTCCATCATGTGTATATACCACATTTTATTTATCCACTCATTGTTGAAGGACATTTGGGTTGTTTCCGTCTCTTGGCAATTGTGAATAATGCTGCCATGAACATTGGCGTGCAGATATCTGTTCATGTCACTGCTTTCAGATCTTCCGGGTATATACCGAGAAGTGCATTCGCTGGATCAAAGGGTAACTCTATATCTAGTTTTCTAAGGAATTGTCAGACTGACTTCCAGAGTGGCTGAAAAATTATACAGTCCCACCAACAATGAATAAGAGTTCCAATTTCTCCATATCCCCTCCAGCATTTGTAGTTTCCTGCTTGTTTAATGGCAGCCATTCTAATTGGTGTGAGATGGTATCTCATTGTGGTCTTAATTTGCATCTCTCTAATAGCTAGTGAAGCTGAACATTTTTTCATGTGCTTCTTGGTCATTTGTGTTTCCTCTTCAGAGAACTGTCTTTTCATATCTTTTGCCCATTTTATAATTGGGCTGTCTGTACTATTGTCACTGAGTTGTAGGATTTCTTTATATATGCAAGATATCAGTCTTTTGTCAGATACATGGTTTCCAAAAACTTTTTTCCATTGAGTTGGCTGCCTCTTCACCTTTCTGACAAATTCCTTTGAGGTACAGAAACTTCTAAGCTTGAGGAGTTCTCATTTATTTATTTTTTCTTTTGTTGCTTGTGCTTTGGGTGTAAAGTTTAGGAAGTGGCCGCCTAATACAAGGTCTTGAAGATGTTTTCCTACATTATCTTCTAGGAGTTTTATGGTACTGTCTTTTATATTGAGGTCTTTGATCCACTTTGGGTTAATTTTTGTGTAGGGTGTGAGGTAGGTAGGGGTCCTCTTTCATTCTTCTGGATATGGATATCCAACTCTCCCAGCCCCATTTGTTGAAAAGACCATTATGACTCAGTTCAGTGACTTTGGGGACCCTATCAAAGATCAGTCGGCCATAGATCTGGGGGTCTATCTCTGAATTCTCAATTCGATTCCATTGATCAATATGTCTATCTTTGTGCCAGTACCATGCTGTTTTGACTACTGTGGCTTTATAATAAGCTTCAAAGTCAGGGAGTGTAAGTACTTGTACTTCGTTTTTCTTTTTTAGAGTGTTTTTAGCAATTCGAGGCATCTTCCCTTTCCAAATAAATTTGATAACTAGCTTTTCCAAGTCTGCAAAGTAGGTTGTTGGAATTTTGATTGGGATTGAATTGAATCTGTAGATGAGTTTGGGTAGAATATACATCTTAATGACATTTAGCCTTCCTATCCATGAACATTGAATATTTTTCCATCTTTTAAGTTCCCTTTCTATTTCTTTTGTTAGAGTTATGTCATTTTCTGTGTATAGTTCTTTTACATCTTTGGCTAAATTTATTCCTAGCTACCTAATTTCTTTACTTGCTACTGAAAATGGTATCTTTTTCTTGAGTGTCTCTTCACTTCCTTCATTTCTAGTGTATAGAAACATTACTGACTTAAGTGCATTAATCTTGTATCCCGCTAGTTTGCTAAATTTGTTTATTAGCTCTAGTAAAATTAGCTCAGGGTTTTCCAGATATAAGATCATATCATCTGCAAACAATGACAGTTTTTCTTCTTCCTTTCCAATTTGGATGCCTTTTATTTCTTTGTCTTCCCAGATTGCTCTGGCTAGCACTTCTAGCATAATGCTGCATAAGTGGTGACAGCAGGCATCCTTGTCTTGTTCCTGATCTTAGAGGGAAGGCTTTCAGTCTCTCACCATTGAGTACTATGCTGGCTGTGGGTTTTTCATATACGCTGTTTATCATATTGAGGAAGTTTCCTTCAATTCCTACCTTTTGAAGTGTTTTTATCAAAAACGGGTGTTGGATTTTGTAGAATGCTTTTTCGGCATCTATTGAGATGATCATTTGATTTTTCTCTTTTGATTTGTTAATGTGTTGTAATACATTGATTGATTTTATTATGTTGAACCATCCTTGCATGCCTGGAATGAACCCCACTTGGTCATGGTGTATGATTTTTTTAATGTATCTTTGGATTTGATTTGCAAGTATTTTGTTGAGAATTTTTGCATCTATGTTCATTAGGGAGATTGGCCTGCAGTTTTCCTTTTTTGTAGCATCTTTGCCTGGTTTTGGTGTTAGATTGATGTTAGCTTTATGAAATGTGTTAGGTTAGTATTAAATTTTCTTTGAAGTTTTGAAAGAGTTTAAGTAAGATTGGTGTCAGTTCTTTCTGGAAAGTTTGGTAGAATTCCCCTGTGAAGCCATCTGGCTCTGGGCATTTATTTGTGGGAAGTTTTCTGATGACTGACTGGATCTCTTTGCTTGTGATTGGTTGCTTGAGGTCTTCTATTTCTTCTCTGGTCAGTCTAGGTTGTTCATCTATTTCCAGTAAATTATCCATTTCCTCTACATTATCCAGTTTGTTGGCACACAGTTGTTCATAGTATCCTCTTATAATTCTTTTAATTCCTTCAGGATCCACAGTAATGTCAACTTTCTCATTCATTATTTTGTTTATATGGGTCTTCCCTCTTTTTGATTTTGTCAGTCTTGCTAAGTGCTTGTCAATCTTGTTGATCTTCTCGAAGAGCCAACTTTTGGTATTGTTTATTCTCTCTCTCTTTTTTTTTGTTCTCTATGTCGTTTATTTCTGCTTTCATCCTTGTTATTTCTTTTCTTCTACTTGGTTAGGGTTGGTTTGTTGTTCATTTTCTAGCTTCTTCAGTTGCTCCATTAGTACTTTGATTTTACTCTCTCTTCCTTTTTGAGGTATGCATTTAGTGCTATAAATTTCCCCCTCAGTACTGCTTTTGCTGCATCCCATAGGTTTTGATATGTTGTGTTCTCATTTTCATTTATCTCTGTATATTTAGCAATTTCTCTTGCTATTTCTTCTTTAACCCACCGATTGTTTAGGAATGTGTTGTTTAACCTCCAAGTATTTGTGAATTTTCTAAGTCTCTGATAGTTATTGACTTCTATTTGTATTCCATTGTGTTCAGAGAATGTGCTTTGAATAATTTCAATTCTTTTAAATTTATTGAGTCTTATTTTATGTCCCAGCATATGATCTATTCTGGAGAAAGTTCCGTGAGCAGTAGAGAAGAATGTGTATCCTGGTGATTTGGGATGTAATGGTCTATATATGTCTGTTAAATCCAATTCATTTATCAGATTGTTTAGGTTTTCAATTTCATTATTGTTCTTCTGTCTGGTTGATCTATCTATAGAGGACAGTGATGTGCTGCAATCTCCCACAATTATTGGAAACATCAATTACTTCCTTTAGTTTTGCCAGTGTTTGTCTTATGTATTTTGTGGCACCTTGGTTGGGTGCATAAACATTCATGATTGCTATTTCTTTTTGTTGAATTGCCCCTTTTATTAGTATATAGTGGCCTTCTTTGTCTCTCATAACATCCTTGCATTTAAAATCTATTTTAACTGAGATTAATATTGATACTCCTGCTTTCTTTTGGTTATAGCTTGCATGAAACATTTTTTCCATCCTTTCACTTTCAATTTCTTTGTGTCCCTGTGTCTAAGATGAGTTTCTTGTATGCAACATATTGATGGTTCATATTTTTTGATCCATTCTGTCAATCTATATCTTTTAATTGGGGATTTTTATCCATTTACATTCAACGTTATTACTGTGGGTTATTTCTTGAATCAGCCATCCTATTCTTTGGTTTATGTTTGTCAGATATATTTTTTTCCCTCTCTCTCTTAATGTCCTTTAATGCACCCATACTGAATCTCTTTAGTACTGAACCTTTCTCCACATCTCTCTCTCTTTTCTTTGTTTCTCTGTCTGTAGGGCTCCCTTTAGTATCTCCAGTAGGGCAGGTCTCTTGTTAGCAAATTCTCTCAGAATTTGTTTGTCTGTGAAAAATTTAAGCTCTCCCTCAAATATGAAGGAGAGCTTTGCTGGATAAAGAATTGTTGGTTGGCAATTTTTCTCTCTCAGAATTTTAAATATGTCATGCCACTGCCTTCTCGCCTCCATGGTGGCTGTGAAGTAGTCACTACTTAGTCTTATGCTGTTTCATTTGTAAGTAGTGAATAGCTTTTCTATTGCTGCTTTCAGAACTTGCTCCTTCTCTTCAGTATTTGACAGTGTGATCAGAATATGTCTCGGGTGGGTTTATGTGGATTTGTTCTAGTTGGAGTTTGCTGGGCATTTATGATTTGTGTATTTGTTGTTTAGAAGGTTTGGGAAGTTTTCCCCAACAATTTCTTTGAATAATCTTCCTAGACCTTTACCCTTCTCTTCTTGTTCTGGAACACCAATGAGTCTTATATTTGGAAGTTTTATATTATCTATCATATCCCTGAGGTCCATTTCAATTTTTCAATTTTTTCCCCATTTTTCTTTTGTTCTTTTATTTTCTGTTCTGTCATCCTTGAGGTCACTGATTTGCTATTCAGCTTCCTCTAGTCTTGCACTATAAGTGATCCAGAATCTTTTTAATATGGTTGACAGTTTCTTTTATTTCCATAAGATCATCTATTTTTTATTTACTCTTGCAATTTCTTCTTTATGCTCTTCTAGGGTCTTCTTCATGTCCTTTATATCCTGTGTCATGCTCTCATTGTATGTCCTTAATTCTTTGATTAATTGCTCCAAGTACTGTGTCTCCTCTGATCTTTTGATTTGGGTGTTTGGGCTTGGGTTATCCATATCAAGTGTTTTTTTCATATGCTTTAAATTTTTCTGTTGTTTTTGGCCTCTTGGCATTTGCTTAACTTGATAGGTTTCTTTTAGGATATGTAGACTGTAATTTGTCAGATCTACAGCTTGATGGCGTACACTTTCTCTAACTAACCAGCAGGTGGCATCTGCAAGCCACCTATTCCCCTCAAGCCAGTTCTCCCCAACTTTGTCTTTGTGGTGAGTGGGAGTTTGAGTCTTGTGGGGTATAATTGGTGCACCAAGTTTGCATGTGTAGTTGGTACTGCCCACCCTGAATGTGGGGCATGTGTCTGAGCAATTAGGAAGGGAGGGTGGCTTTAATGATCAAATTTCCCAGGTGTTCCTGGAGGTTTAAAGTGGTTGCAACAGTCTATTCCTTCAGTTCAGTCTCATCACAGTTTGTCTCTGCCAGTGACCCACAAGTCCTTGGTATTGGCGTATGATCCCTAGGAATTGCAAGTGGGTCCCTATTCCAAGCTGTGCCCTCTCAGGGCCTCTGCTGAGGGTTGGCTGTGCTATGTCACAAGTGCATGCCATCCCCCAAGGGAAGTTCTGGGCTGCAGGGCCATGTCGGGGCCTTCCCAGCCTGCTGAAAGGATGGCTGAATGGGGCATGTTAATTTCCCCCTTTTCACACAGCTCTGCCTTCCCAGCTCCAGGACAATTAGCTGCGGGTGCATGAAAGGCTATTGTCTACGCCAGATACTGTGGTGTGTGCGTGTGTTGCTGGAAACATTTCCCGTTACACTGGGTTGTTTGGGGCAGCTCTGGGCTGTGGTGCTGGCACCGGGCAGGAGTGTTGCCAGCCTGCTGGCAAGATGGCTGTAAGGGGATGTCCCCCTTTTCTTGGGAAGTTATGTTGTTTAGCAAATTTTCTCAGCCACTAGACTTTTTGCTTTGTCTCTCAGAGCTATCTTAGCTCTACTCTTGCCTGGGCCCAAATTGCAAATCTTTGAGCCTTTCTGTAATGGGCTTCTTAGAGTAATTGTTTTAGAAAAAGAGAAAAAGATTAAAAAAAAAAAGATAAAAAAAAGAAAGAAAGAAAAGAAAAAGAAGAGCCCTCCTTGCGGATCTAATGGGCTATTGAAATGCTAAGAGACAAGGAGTTTAGGGCCATTAAGGAACAATCAAGAATGCAGAGAAACCAGCTCTTCAGACAAGGGTCCTCGCCCTCTGGATTTGCATATGCACCTGATTGTGTTTGAGCCCTGCCCTTCTCCATTTTATGTTCACCAGAATTCCAAAAGTCTCCATTTTTATTTTTGTTTTTTTGTTTGTTTGTTTGTTTGTTTTTGTTGTTTTTGCTAGCCCTATCTCCTCTCCGCTGGGCTGACTGCTCCTAGATTCTCTGGTGTCTGGTCTCAGTCTATCTATGTTCGGAGTTTTTGATCAGCAGTCTGAGTTTTCAATAAAAGCTGCCACTGCAGTTCTCCCTCCTCCTTCCCAGCACTGACGGCCCCTCCTCCCATGGGACTGAGCCTGGTAGGGAGGGGTGCGGGTCCCCTGGCTGTGAGAACTTACAGATTTCGCTGATCTCAGCTGTTCCACATGCTCATGAGTGTTGTGTGAAGTATGCCCAAAGTCAGATTGCTCTGCAATGTCCTGTCCTGCAGTTCCTGGCTTTCTACCTACTGCCCTGGAGGAGTAACTAAAATCCATACCTCACCACTCTGCCATCTTGCCCCTTCACATTCCCCTTTTGATCAAGAAGATGTTCTCCATCCCATGATGCCAGGTCCAGATTCCTCCCCAGGAGTCATATTCCACACTTCCAGGGAGATTTACACCCCTGGGCGTCAGATACCACATAGCAGGGAGGGCAGTGATTTCACCCACCAGGTTGGCTTTGTTAGAGAGAGAGGCCACATCTGAGCAACAAAGAGGCATTCAGAGAGAGACTTCTCACTCTGCTTTAACAGGCTGAAAGGGGTTCGTTTGTTTTACTTTTCACAAGTGTGTAATTAAGAAGTTAAAATTAGCTACATTTTCCCCATTTGGAACAAATCACACTTCTATAAATAATAGCTTGTCTACAAATCTATCTCAGAGCGAAGACAAGGTACATCTGACCACTTATAACTTGTTTCCAAAGTAATGTTATATGGAAAAATCTGTTCTCTGTTCCACTTCTGGAATGAGGAAGCTCAGAAATCCCTTTAGTCTCATCTGTTGTAAGAAATGGACAATATGTGCTACAGGGAATAGCTATAATCCTATGAAACATAGAAGGCCTTTATCATAATGTGATTATACATGTAAAAGTGTGAAGATTAGAGATGACTTTTAGCAGAACCTACTGAGTTTCCTTATCTTCTCAGTATCTTAAGATTTCATTCACTAGTCAGGGTTTGTTTTTATAGCCACCGCTGGCTGAAATGAGGCTGTGAAATGTGCTCTCCCAGGAAGGGCCTATTGCTGCCCCAAATAAGCTGGAGTTCTGTGAATAAGACAATATGGACACTGAACTTTCAGTAGCCAGCTACCAGCATCTGACAAAATGGGCATGTTGTGGATTCTAGTCAAGAGATGATCATGAGCTTCAGCCAAACCAGAAGGACTCAGGAAGTCCTGAGAGCTTTGGGGAAGGCAGGATGGAAAGGAAGGGCACAATGGCTGAGTAGTTGTCCAGAATGTTTCCAAAACGTCTTGTTTAAATGACCAAGTAGTAAAATTACTAACTCCGCTGTGAAACGTCAACTGCATTTTAAATAGATAGAGTTGCCCTTAAATTCCTACCTCATAATTTGACTTGTAGCAAGAGCTCTTAGTGGACCTTACAAATACTTATAAATGCAGCTGTTTACTCACTGTCCTCCTCTGTTTTCACTTACTTTTTGGCAATTTGAAGAACAAGTTTCAATAGACACATTAAAATCAAAATATTAGAGCACCACTGAACAAAGAGCAGCTATGACAAGCAATCATTTCAAAGCAAATTTGCTTTTACTTCCAATGGAAGTAGTTACAGATCAGTCCCCACACTCCCCAGGAATACTAAGTGTCATTAAATGGGGAAGCAGAGTTTTCAATGGGCCTTGGGGTGGCTGAGATGTTTTTTCCCCTGAATCTTGAAGTTGTCATTGCATCACACTCTACTGCAGCAGTCTACAAAGCTTTCAAAGACTATTGCCATTCAAACACTCCCCAAAGACTCAGATTAAAGGGCCCCACAGTGGTCTGCAATGAAACAAAAGACTTCTTATTCTGTACCCTAGAATCAGACAAAAGAACGCCCATTTGTGACATCACCCAGCCAACCCAGGGAGAAAACCAGGCCTCTGACGTCCAAGTGGCCACAGACAATGAGAGCCAAAGTGGAGTTAATTAACCTGAGCCACAGGCCACAGAGGAATAGCAAATCTCTACTCAACAGGAGTGCTTCCAGGACATTTGTGCCGGTTTGAATGTGTTATGTCCCCCAGAAAAGGCCATATTCTTTGATGCAATCTTGTGGGGCAGACAGAATAGTGGGGATTAAGTTGGAATGTTTGAATTAGGTTGTTTGCATGGAGATGCGCCCCACCCAACTGTAGATGATAACTGATGGGATACTCCCATAGAGGTGTTACCCCACCCATTCAGGGTGGGCCTTGATCAGTGGAGCCATATAAAACACGCTGACTCAAAGAGACTGAACAGAGTGCAGCTGTGAGTGACGTTCTGAAGAAGAGCAAGCTTGCTAGAGAGGAATGTCCTGGGAGAAAGCCATTTTGAAACCAGAACTTTGGAGCAGATGCCAGCCACGTGACTTGCCAGCTGACAGAGGTTTTCCGGACGCCATCGGCCATCCTCCAGTGAAGGTACTTGATTACTGATGTTTTACCTTGGACACTTTATGGCCTTAAGACTGTAGCTGTATAGCCAAATAAACCCCCTTTTTATAAAAGCCAATCCATCTCTGGTGTTTAGCATTCTGCAGCATTAGCAAACTAAGACAACATTCTATTCAGACTTCTTTTTCAAGATATAAATTTCTTTCCGCATGCTGCATTTTTCTATTGAAAAAATGTGGTGACTTATATTTTCTCAGCAAATAGTTTAAAATTGGTAAAGGATTTTGGAGCTGTTGAATCATCAGTACTTTCTTTCCATTACAGCAACAAATCAAAGAAAGACAGAACATTGCATACTTTGCTTACATACATTTCCCTCTTTTCATTGCAGTTTTCTTCACTGGGTGACTTTACTCTGAGCATTTCCATATTTTCAGTTAAATTTTATTTACGGTTTTGAAATAGGAAACTCTGAGCCATGACAAGGGCAAAAATTCAACTGAAACTGTTTGATGCCAACATAAAGCAAATGTGTGTAGTATCTCTTTTTTTTTTTTTTTATCTTCATTTTATTGAGATATATTCACATACCACGCAGTCATACAAAACAAATCATACTTTCGATTGTTTACAGTACCATTACATACTTGTACATTCATCACCTAAATCAATCCCTGACACCTTCATTAGCACACACACAAAAATAACAAGAATAATAATTAGAGTGAAAAAGAGCAATTGAAGTAAAAAAGAACACTGGGTACCTTTGTCTGTTTGTTTCATTCCCCTATTTTTCTACTCATCCATCCATAAACTAGACAAAGTGGAGTGTGGTCCTTATGGCTTTCCCAATCCCATTGTCACCCCTCATAAGCTACATTTTTATACAACTGTCTTCAAGATTCATGGGTTCTGGGTTGTAGTTTGATAGTTTCAGGTATCCACCACCAGCTACCCCAATTCTTTAGAACCTAAAAGGGTTATCTAAAGTGTGCGCAAGACTGCCCACCAGAGTGACCTCTCAGCTCCTTTTGGAATCTCTCTGCCACTGAAGCTTATTTCATTTCCTTTCCCATCCCCCTTTTGGTCAAGAAGATGTTCTCCGTCCCACGATGCCGGGTCAACATTCCTCTCTGGGAGTCATATTCCACGTTGCCAGGGAGATTCACTCCCCTGGGTGTCTGATCCCACGTAGGGGGGAGGGCAGTGATTTCACCTTTCAAGTTGGCTTAGCCAGAGAGAGAGGGTCACATCTGAGCAACAAAGAGGCATTTGGGAGGAGGCTCTTAGGCACAACCATAGGGAGGCCTAGCCTCTCCTTTGCAGCAACCGTCTTCCCAAGGGTAAAACTTATGGTAGAGGGCTCAACCCATCAAACCACCAGTCCCCTATGTCTGTGGTCATGTTAAAAACCATGGAGGTGGGGTAGGCGAATACCCCTGCATTCTCCACAGGCTCCACAAGGGGGCACTACATCTTTTTTTTTTCCTTGTTTTTCTTTTTTTTTTTTTTAACTTTCCCTTCTTTTTTAAATCAACTGTATGGAAAAAAAGTTAAAAAGAAAACAAACATACAATAAAAGAACATTTCAAAGAGACCATAACAAGGGAGTAAGAAAAAGACAACTAACCTAAGATAACTGCTTAACTTCCAACATGTTCCTACTTTACCCCAAGAAAGTTACATAATATAGCAACATTTCTGTGAACTTGTTCCTACTATATCTATCAGAAATTAACAGACCATAGTCATTCCTGGGCATCCCCAGAACGTTAAATAGCTTATCTGTTCTTCTTGGATTATTGTTCCCCCTTCCTTAATTGCTCTCTACTGCTAGTTCCCCTACATTCTACATTATAAACCATTTGTTTTACATTTTTCAAAGTTCACATTAGTGGTAGCATATAATATTTCTCTTTTTGTGCCTGGCTTATTTCGCTCAGCATTATGTCTTCAAGGTTCATCCATGTTGTGATATTTTCACGAGATCGTTCCTTCTTACTGCCGTGTAGTATTCCATCGTGTGTATATACCACATTTTATTTAGCAATCATCTGTTGAAGGACATTTGGGTTGTTTCCATCTCTTGGCAATTGTGAATAATGCTGCTATGAACACTGGAGTGCAGATATCTGTTCGTGTCACTGCTTTCTGATCTTCCGTGTATATACCGAGAAGTGCAATCGCTGGATCGAACGGTAACTCTATATCTAGTTTTCTAAGGAACTGCCAGACTGACTTCCAGAGTGGCTGAACCATTATACAGTCCCACCAACAATGAATAAGAGTTCCAATTTCTCCACATCCCCTCCAGCATTTGTAGTTTCCTGTTTGTTTAATGGCAGCCATTCTAACTGGTGTTAGATGGTATCTCATTGTGGTCTTAATTTGCATCTCTCTAATAGCTAGTGAAGCTGAACATTTTTTCATGTGTTTCTTGGCCATTTGTATTTCCTCTTCAGAGAACTGTCTTTTCATATCTTTTGCCCATTTTATAATTGGGCTGTCTGTACTATTGTCATTGAGTTGTAGGATTTCTTTATATATGCAAGATATCAGTCTTTTGTCAGATACATGGTTTGTCATATTTTTCCCCTCTGTCTATTAATATCCTTTATTGTACCCGTACCGAATCTCTTTAGTACTGAACCTTTCTCCATGTCTCTCTGTCCTTTCTTTGTTTCTCTGTCTGTAGGGCTCCCTTTAGTATCTCCAGTAGGGCAGGTCTCTTGTTAGCAAATTCTCTCAGCATTTGTTTGTCTGTGAAAAATTTAAGCTCTCCCTCAAATTTGAAGGAGAGCTTTGCTGGATAAAGTATTCTTGGTTGGAAATTTTTCTCACTCAGAATTTTAAATATATCGTGCCACTGCCTTCTCGCCTCCATGGTGGCTGCTGAGTAGTCACTACTTAGTCTTATGCTGTTTCCATTGTATGTGGTGAATTGCTTTTCTCTTGCTGCTTTCAGAACTTGCTCCTTCTCTTCTGTGTTTGACAGTGTGCTCAGTATATGTCTCGGAGTGGGTTTATTTGGATTTATTCTATTTGGAGTTCGATGAGCATTTATGATTTGTGCATTTATGGTGTTTAGAAGATTTGGGAAGTTTTCCCCAACAATTTCTTTGAATACTCTTCCTAGACCTTTACCCTTTTCTTCCCCTTCTGGGATACCAATGAGTCTTATATTCGGACGTTTCATATTATCTATCATATCCCTGAGGTCCATTTCGATTTTTTCAATTTTTTTCCCCATTCTTTCTTTTATGCTTTCATTTTCCATTCTGTCATCTTCCAGGTCACTGATTCGTTGTTCAACTTCCTCTAGTCTTATACTATGAGTGTCCAGAATCTTTTTAATTTTGTCAACAGTTTCTTTAATTTCCATAAGATCATCCATTTTTTTATTTAGTCTTGCAATGTCTTCTTTATGCTCTTCTAGGGTCTTCTTGATTTCCTTTGTATCCCATACTATGGTCTCATTGTTCACCTTTAGTTCTTTGAGTAGCTGCTCTAGGTGCTGTGTCTCTTCTGATCTTTTGATTTGGGTGCTTGGGCTTGGGTTATCCATATCGTCTGTTTTTTTCATATGCTTTATAATTTTCTGTTGTTTTTGGCCTCGTGGCATTTGCTGAACTTGATAGGGTTCTTTTAGGATTTGTAGACCAATTGAAGTCCTTATCTCTAATTTATCAGATCTACAGCTTCGTGGAGTACACTTCCTCTATCTAACCAGCAGGTGGCGTCCACGAGCCACCTGTTCTCCACAAGCCAGTTCTCCCCTGCTTAGCCTTTTTTGTGAGTGTGGGAGTGAGTCTTCTGGGGTCCAATTGATGTACCAAGCTTGCGTGTGTAGTTGGTGTTGCCTGCCCTGTATATGGGGCGTGTTTCTGGGCAGTCAGGGAGGGGGGTGGCCCTAACAATCAAATCTCCCTGGTGATCCTAGAGTTTTAAAGCTGCTGCAATAGTCTAATCCTTCAGTTCAGTCCTGCCACAGTTTGTCTCTGCCACTGACCCACAAGTCCTTGGTATTGGCGTATGGCTCCTGAGACTTGCAAGTGGGCCCCTCTTCCAGGTTGTGCACCCCGGGTCCTCTGTTGAGGGATGA
This sequence comes from Choloepus didactylus, assembly GCF_015220235.1. Classification (NCBI taxonomy): domain Eukaryota; kingdom Metazoa; phylum Chordata; class Mammalia; order Pilosa; family Megalonychidae; genus Choloepus; species Choloepus didactylus. Next base: position 6,215,807 of record NC_051318.1, read on the forward strand.
CTGTGCTATGTCACAGGTGAGTGCCGTCCCCTCAGGGCGGTTCTGGGCTGCTGGGCTGTGTAGGGAGGCTCCCAGTCTGCTGAAATGATGGCTGAATGGGGCTTTGTTAATTCACACTGCTCCACCTTCCCAACTCTGGGACAATCAGCTGAGGTTGCAGGGAAGGCTAATGTCCACACCCAGTTTTGTAGTGTGTTCCTTTATTTGAAGCACTTCTGTCACACTGGGTTGTCTGGGGCAGCTCTGGGCTATGGGGCTGGCGATGGGCAGGAGTGTTTCCTGTCCACCAGGATGATGGCTGTGAGTGGACACCCCCCTTTTCTTGGGAAGTTGTGGTGTTTAGTGAATTTTCTCAGCCACTGGATTATTGCCTTTTGTCTCAGAGCTCTCTTAGTTCTGCTCTTGACTTCACCTGCCCAAATTGCAAGTCTTTGAAGATTTCTGTATTGGGCTTCTTAGAGTAATTGCTTTAGAAACAGAAAAAAAGGATTAAAAAAAAAAAAGGGCCCTCCTCAGAGATCTAATGGGTTATTGAAATGCTAAGAGACAAAGCAACCAGGTCTATTAAAGAAAGGTCCACAGGGCAGAGGGATCAGCTTTTCTTCGGGATTTGCATATGTGCCTCAGGGCCTGAGCTCTGCCCTTCCCCTTTCTATGTTCACCAGAACTCCAAAAATCCTCCGCTTTTATTTTGGAGTTTTTCGTGTTGTTTTTTTTCTATGCCTGTCTCCTCTCTGCTGGGCTGGCTGCTCTCAGATTCTCTGGTGTCTGGTCTCCGTCTATCTATGGTTGGAGTTTGGATCAGTAGAATGAGTTTCTGATAAGGGCTGCCACTGCAGTTCTCCCTTCTCCTTCCCGGAGCTGACAGCCCCTCCTCCCACGGGACTGAGCCTGGCAGGGAGGGGCGCGGATCCCCTGGCCGCAAAAACTTACAGATTTCGCTGATCTCAGCAGTTCCACGTTTTCATGAGTGTTGTATGAAGTATGCCCAAAGTCAGATTGCTCTGTGGTGTCCAGTCCACGCAGTTCCTGGCTTTCTACCTACTTTCCTGGAGGAGTAACTAAAACATACAGCTCACCAGTCCGCCATCTTGCCCCGCCTCTCTCTCTTTTTGTTAGCTTAAATAATGTTAAATACATCCACTAAGACTGAGCTTTAGTTTTAAGAATTTAGAAGGCCCTTTGAAAGGGACTGAAGCTAAACAAAAAGCAGCTTGGATTTTGCTAACTTTTATTTACAAATCTCTCATTAATAGGTGACAACAGCATGGGGTGCAATTTTATATTTTAAATGACTTTTGCTGACCAAAAGTGGGAATAGAGATGTTTGAAAGAACTTAAATCTAGAGTCTACATAACTTTGGGTTCTTAGAAAACACTCTCCTGTAAGGTATAGTTGAAGTCATTCCAGAATATTCATCGAGTGCCCACTCTAAGCTGGACACTGTTTCAAGGGTACCGAGAACAGACAAGCAAGGTCCATTCTCTCATGGAAATGTCATTTTTGTGGGAAGAGACAGATGATGAGTAGGTACTGGGATAATTTCAGCTATTGATTATTGCATTGAAGACAATAAAATAGGGTAATGTGATTAAGTGTGACATGAAAGAGAAGGGTGAGAGGGATCAGCTTTAGCTAAGTGGGCAGGGAAGCCTGCCATAGCAGTCAGGGTTCTCCAGAACCAGAACCAGTGAGGTGGCGTGTGGGTATGTGTGTGTGTGTGTGTGTGTGTGTCTGTGTGTGCGCGTGCTCGCTAAAAGGTTTACTTTAAGGAATTGACTCATGCAGTTGTGGGAACTGGCAAGTTTGAAAGATCTGTAGGGCAGGAGAGCAGGCTGGAAAGTCAGACAGGAAAGTCATTTGTAGTCTTGAGACAGAATTCCTTCTTCTCTGGGAAAGGCCTTTAAGTGATTGGATAAAGCCTATCCATGGGATCACGGGTCATCTCCTCTACTTAGAGTCAAACTTTGCAGATGCTAATCCCATCTTCCAAATACCTTCAGAGCAACATCTAAACTGGCGTTTGCTCAAACAGTGGAGCATCATAACCCAGCCAAGTGAACACATAAAATTGACCATCGTGTCTCCCCTAAGGACGTGACACTAGAACTGAGACTGAAGAAATAAAAGAATTATGGCTTGAATCATGCCCTCCACAAAGACAGTTCAAGTCCTAACACCCCCGACCTGTAGGTGTGAGCTCACCTGTCAATAAGCTCTTCAAAGATCCTATTAAGGTGAGGCCAAGCTGCATCAGGGAGAGCCCTAAGCCAGGGTGACTGGAGGCCTTAGAAGCAGAGGAGTGTGGATGCGGAGTTAGGAAGAGGCGGAGCGAGGCGGAGACCAGACTGTCAATCAACAGCCAGCCACCCCCAGAACAGACTTGGGGAAAGCAGGTTCCTGCCGACACCTTGATTTTGGACTTCCAGCCTCCAAAACCATGAGACAATCCCCTCCTGTGGTTTCAGCCAGATGTTCTGTGGAATTAGTGACGGCAGCCTGGAAAGCTAAGCCAGGCACTTTCAATACTGTGAAAATGACAAATTGTTTTCAGTAAGGTCAAATGCATTCACTCACCCTCCAAGCACAAGCTGTCTAAAGGAAGAAGAAACTAATTCAAATGCCCTCAGGAAAAGCTTTGAAGCCAGAAAATTTATTTGCAGGCCGATGAGTCATCACAGACCTGACTTCACCTCACATACTAGGCCAGAAACTAATGGGGAGCATTTCAGAGCCAGGGCTTGGCCTGCCCTGATGCAACTTTATCCGTCAGTCCTGGGTGTGACAGGAGACTCTGCAAATAGCCAGACATGAGGAGGTTAGACTGAGGCCATGAGGAGCCCTTTCTCCCACCTGCCCTTGCTCCCTGTGCTGACCCACAACCTGTATATGATTTTGTGTTAAATCTCTGGTGGTCCCAAGGATAGGAGGTGGACGTAGAAAAGCTTAGAGGGAGAAAGAGGATCTAAAATGCAGCCAACCATCATCTCCATCCATTACCAAAACATTTCCTTCATTCCACTGTGAACATACTTAACAGCACTGAGAAACACATCTGAATATGGTTAAAAGGGGAAATGTTAGGTTGCATCCATGGTAGCAGGATAATTTTTTTTTAAATCCATGAAACTGCATGTCTTAGTTTGCTAATGCTGCGGAATGCAAAACACCAGAGATGGACAGGCTTTTATAAAACGGGGGTTTATTCTGCTACACAGCCACAGTCCCAAGGCCACAAAGCGTCCAAGGTAACACCTCAGCAATTGGGTACCTTCACTGGAGGATGACCAATGGCGTCCAGAAAACCTCTGCTAGCTAGGAAGGCAGCTGGCGTCTGCTCCAAAGCTCCGGCCTCAAAACGGCTTTCTCCCAGGACCTTCCTCTCTAGCAAGCTTGCTCCTCTTCAAAACATCACTCCCAGCTGCAAACACTGAGTTCCCTCGCTCTGAGTCAGCTCATTTATACGGCTCCACTGATCAAGGCCCACCCTGAATGGGCGGGGCCACGCCTCCATGGGAACATCTTATCAAAATCATTACCCACAGCTGGGTGGGGCACATTCCAAGCAAATCTAACCAGCACCAAAACGTCTTTCTCCCAAGACCACAAAGATAATGGCATTTGGGGGACACAATACATTCAAACCGGCACACTGCACAACCCAAACAGTGAACCCTAAGTTCAATGATGGACTATAGTTGATAGTAAAATTATTAAAATGCTTTCATCAGTTATAATAAGTGTTCTGCACCAATGCAAGGAGTTACTAATAGGGTGGTATATGAGAATCCTGTATTTTATGCATAATTGTTCTGTAAACCCACAACTTCTCTAATAAAGAAAGAAACTCGCAGCCTAACTCTATTAATAGAGAGGCTAAGAGAGGCAGCCCAGCCTGTACTTCATTCTTTCTGTGCTCTTAAATACATTGCCTGGATGGAGAGATCTTTTTCTTTTCCTAATAAGTTGCCTAGTTTTTCTTCTTGTCATAAGCCTAATTTGTGAATAGTAGGAAGCCAAGCTTATAGTTTGCAATATACTTTGATATTGCTAAATATTAAACGGGTGAAAAAATTGTACCACGGCACTGAGAGGATGTTCTGTAATTACAAAGGCCTGCCTGTGCTCGTTTTCTTTGGCTGCTGAAACAAATGACCAGATGGTTAGTGGCTAAGACACACTTTACTTATTATCTCACAGTTCTCTTTCTGGTCCGTGTGGCTTGGCTGGTTCTCTGCTCCAGGCTCATCTGCAGGGCTGAAATCCAGGTGTCGGGGGCCGCCTTCCTTCCTGCAGGTTCTGGGGATGAATCCACTTCCGAGCTTCGGCAGAATCCAGCTCCTCGTGGGTGCCAGACTGAGAACCCCATTCCTTGCTGGCTCTTGGCCAAGGCACGTTCTCAGCGTTGAGAGGTGCACATCCCTGGCACGTGGCCCCTGCACAGCAGGCCTTGTCCTCTGCCAGCTTCCTGGGTCCTCCTCGGCTCTCCTGCCTTGCTCCTTCTGACATCACTGGTGGACTCCGGTGCCCTCCTCATTTACTTGTTATGTGATTGTCATATCATTCAGGCTAATTGCCCTCTTTGGGTAACCAGTATTATATTTGCAAAGTACCTGTCGAGCTGCACCTTGGTGAGTGTCTGACTGAAAAACAAGGGGGTGTGAATCTAGGGGGGACACTTTAAGAATTCTGCCTACCCCATGGGCAAACTAATATCAACCCTATATGTGGGGAAAAAACAGTTAAAATTAGATCCATCAACAGGTTGGAACTAGAAGAGCTAAGAGGATGTCTGAACTGGCAATACTCATGCTAATATTAAATATTAGCTTAAAAGTTAAAAAAAATTCCTCTAAAGCAAATATATTTATTTTCTTGTATTCATAAGTGTGATAGTGGACACTAGTTTTTATAAGAGCTGAGCCACTACTAAACTCAGCATTCCACTCTCCAATTTATGCAAAACATAAATTCTAAATTAAACTTCCTCAATTTCTCTTTCCTTGTATTGCCAGGACTGGAGGTTGGCTTTCTTTCAGGGTCTCTCTTTTCACAAAGGAAGAAAGTTTTGTCACTTTGCAGGAGTGGAGACGTGACACCAGAGCACAGCTGAGGCTGCTGGGCAGGAGGTGAAGGTTCTCGGGACACATGACCCGCCCCAGCCGACGGCCTCAGCCCCTGAAACACACCTGCAGACACCCAGGCGTCCTCGGCCTCCTGGGTCAAAACCACAACTGGTGAGTGGAAAATCCCCGCAAGCCCAGGGGGCTGCTGTGATTAAGGACGGGCGCTGGGACCCAGTTCACCAAGGCAGTGGAACGAGTGTGGCGTTTACTGAGAATGTAATAAGCAAGTGGCTCCCGCAGCCCTAAAGGCTAAGCAGGGATGGTAGGACCCTGTCCAAATCACAGCAGGACAGAGACGTCAGGGGATTTGTGAGGTGGGTTCTAAATTACTCCCATCGGAGACTGCTGGGCTTCTGCGGGATGTGTGCACTCTAAACAGTGTTGAGAACATATCAATACTAAATGTCGTGCATTAATACTAATTTCACATAAAAGCATGAATGCAGGAAAACAGGCATATTTTTAAAAATACATATTTATTATGTAGGAAGTGAGTGAATTTATAGAGCAATTGGAAAACAGTATTTTGGTGCATTAGAATGCAAGGTGTTAATAGGGGGGTATACAGCAACTCTGTATTTTATGCATGATTTTTCTGTAAACCCACAACTTCTCTAATAAGACCAAAAATGTGCATTAGAACACAAGAGAGAACTTCTGTCTCAGTCAGATCTTCCAAGAGAAGCAGGCTTTCTGCATGTTCTTTAGTGGCCTCATTCATCTTAATGCCAGTTGTGCACCATTTGGTTTTAAACTCCATGGAAACAGCACTAACTGCTGGAAACACCAAGAGTAGTAATAAAAAGAATAATGATAATACATGCCTGGTTGGCAGAAATTTTCAGCTCTTCCAGGAATTTGATTTGTCCTTTGTCTCATGGAAGCAAATTATAATAATTATTTTGTCGGTTGCTAGCAGAGGTCTTCTAACCTCCTATCTCGTCAGCTCAGAGATCCCAAGTCCACCTGCCACTCAGCACTAAATAACCACACAGGGCCTTGCAAGGAGCCGCTGCTCTCTGATTCTTTCCACTGAATCGTATGGAATAAAATTCTGTGTTCCCTTGTCATGGCACTTCTCCAGTCCCACAGTGCTTTGGGGCTACTTTAAATCAAAAACAATTAAAAGACATCAACGTTTACACAGCAATGTTTTGAGAAATGCAATTGTGAATTTAAGAGATCGAGGGAGTTTCATATGTATAGAGGCTTCTGACAATTCTTATAAAATCAATAATTAAATCTTTATCAATTGACAGAATGGGGAAAAATGGATGTTACTGTGTAGGTTAAAAAAAGCATCTCTTCTAACTTATCATTTAAGCCAATGAATAGCTATTCAGAAGCAATAATAATATGTGTTAAAATGACCAAAAAAAAAAAATACTAGAGAGCTCCCTCATGGGAGCTCTGGGACTGCTTTGGCAGTGTCTTCCACATTCATCGGTGCCGCATCTCCTGCTCGGCGCTGGGCATGCAGTTGGAATGCAGTAAATATCTGACGAATGATTGGAGGGACTGTGCAGTGGCTATCACAGAAAATACTCTCTCAGTCATTTTGACGCAGTCCTGGTGCTTCTGTTTCCATCTTTACACTTTTACAATAGCCCCAAATTAAAAGATGGGTAAAGAATAATGAACAGAAGCATTTCCTCTATTGATTACTCATGGTGTTTCCAACGACGCGGTGCTGGGGTCAGAAGACCCCGGGCAGATGGTGCTGTTCCCGCCCTGCTGTGACTTTAAAGTAGTTGGTGTCTGAAGTCTGGTTTTCCCATTAACAAAAATGCAGAAAATAATGCCAGCCAGGAGTTTATATTATAGAGGAAGACATTTTATTAGCATAATAACAGTCATGAACTATGTACACTGCAATCAATAAGAGAAGCATTGCTACTGTAATACCTTGTGTTTGTTCAGAACTCTAACATTAACATCCTTTCATTTTTCATCATCCCATTTGCTGATTACAACACTATAAGGAAGATGTAACTCAACCTTTAATTAAAAATATGTTAGCCTTGCATCACCTAAAATAAAACAAGGACTTTTAAAAATAGCTTCATTTAGAGATCATTTGCATACCATAAAATTTTAAGTGCACAATTCAATGTTTTTTAGTAAATTTAGAGTTTTGCCACCAGCACGATCCAATTTTAAACATTTTCATCACCCCAAAAAGAGCCCTTGTGCTCATTTGCAGTCACTGCTTGCTCCCAATTCCAGCTCCCGAAACAAAGGGTCGCCAGATTTAGCAAATGAAAACACAAGATTCCCAGTTAAATTTGAATTGCAGATAAATGCAAAGAATGTTTTAGTATGTCACATGCAATAAAGTTTTAATATAAGCATGCCTCAAATATTCTTTATCTGATATTCAAATTGAGATGGGCATCCTGTCTTTTATCTGGGAACCCTACCAAAGCATGAACTTTAAAAACTATTTTTTTTCTTTATTTATGACTTTTATTGAGATATAGTCACATACCAAACACAATCATCCAAATTATACAGTTGTTCACAATATCATCATATACTTGTGCATTCATCACCATAATTTGTGAACATTTTCATTATTCCAAATCAAATAAAATAAGAATAAAAATAAAAGTAAAAAGAATACCCAAAACTACTGTTTGCCCATCCCACCCCCTCCCCCCATTATTCATTTACTTTTTGTCTTCATTTTTTCTACTCATGTGTTCATACACTGGATAAAGGGAGAATGAGCCACAAGGTTTTCACTATCACATGGTCACAATGTGTAAGCTATATAGTTATAAAATCATCTTCAAGAATCAAGGCTACTAGGTTGCAGTTCAACAGTTTTAGGTATTTCTTTCTAGCTATTCTAAAAAACTAAAAATTAAAAAGGGATATCTATGTAAGGCATAAGAATACCCTCCAGAATGACCTCTTGACACCAGTTGAAATCTCTTAGCCACTGAAACTTTATTTTGTTTCATTTCTCTTCCTCCTTTTGGTCAAGAAGCCTTTCTCAATCCTAAGATGTGAGGTCCATACTCATCCCCAGGAGTTGTGTCTCATATTGCCAAGGAGATCTACACTCCTGGGAGTCATGCCCCATGTAGGGGGGAAGGCAGCAAGTACACCTACTGAATTGGCTTAGAGAGAGAGGCCACATCTGAGCAACAAAAGAGGTTCTCTGGGGGAGACTCTTAGGCACAATTATAAGTAGGCTTAGCCTCTCCTTTGCAGTAACGAGCTTCATAAGGACAAGTCCCAAGATTGAGGGCTCAGCATACTAAAGTGGTAGTCCCCAGAGAATATCAGGAATTACCCAGGTGGGGAAGTTTAATATTTTCACATTTTTCCCCAGTCCCTCAAAGGGGCTTTGCAAACACTTTTTATTCTCTGTCCAAATTACTTGGGATGTATCAGGGCTTCATACTAACCTGTACAAACCACCCAGATCTCACTCCCTAGTCAAGGTTCCATGTAATTATGGTGTTTGATTAAACTAACCATACAAGTTAAATTATATAGTATGCTACAGAAAATATAGATTTTATATCAAATAAACATCTCTTCCTTTGGTCATACACAGAAGTTGAAGTTTTAAAACACAGTCAATATCATCCTTTACACTTAGGCTGATTTACCTTGGTCCCAAGTCTAATTCATTCATATCTCTAATTAAAGTCTGAGCTCTTCTTCAGCTTCTTTAACAGTTGCTGTATTACTGACATTCATAGTTGCTAACTCTGGCTCTGAGTCTCAGGTGTCACACAGATACCCGACGTTCCAGGGACCAACCAGGAACCAAACAGAGCAGCATCTCAGAATTTAGATATAACTGTTACAAATCATTAATAGATGTGACTGCTGTAAGAGCTTACAATTGAAGAAACTTTACAATAAGTCTTCCCCTGATAACCCATACTCCCAGATTCAATTCTCAGAGTTTGCACATTAGATTTAGTCCATATTATTGAGGCATTATAATGTTTGTCTTTTCATTTCTGGCTTATTTCAAAAATGTACTGTCCTCAGGGTCCATTCACCTAGTTACATACCTCACAACTTCATTCCTTCTTTCTGCCCCTCAACATTCCATGTATGTCTACACCACAGTTCACCATTCTGTTTACCAGTTGATGTACCCATAGGCCATGTCCATTCATTGAAAATCATGAATACTACCTCCATAAACACCTGTGTGCAAATGTCCATTTGTGTCCCTGATCTCATTTCTTCCAAGTATACACCCAATAACAGGGTTGCAGGACCATATGGCAACCCCATATTTAGCTTCCTGTGGAACCACCACACTGCTTTCTAGATGGGCTGCACTATTCTACTTCCCCACCAACAGTAAATAGGTATATCCCTCTCTCCACATTTTTTCCAGCTCTTGTATCTCTCTGTTTATTTTTAAACAGTTTTATTCGTGCACTATGTAATCCATCCTAAGTAAATACTCAGTGATTCCCGGTATAATCACATAGTTATGCATTCACCACCGTCTGTATTTCTTCCATCAAGAAAGAGGAAGAGGAGAAAAAGTAATGAAGTTAAAAAAATAAAAGTTAGAAGAAAAATAAAATAAAATAAAATGTAATAAAATGAAAAGATCTGACAACACCACCAAGCATCCCATACCCCTCCCTTATACCCCTTCTTATAGACATTTAGCTTTGGTATATTGCCTTTGTTACAAGTAATGGAAGCATATTACAATGTTAACTATATTACAATGCTGACTATAGACTCTAGTTTGCATCGATTGTATTTTTCCCCATACCATCCAATTTTCAATACCTTGCAATGTTGACATTCATTTGTTCTCCCTCATGTAAACGTATTCTTCTGTTTGTACATTTAAACACTACCATTGTCCACTCTAGGTTTCACTAAGTTACAAAATCCCAGTCTTTATCTTCTATCTTTCCTTCTGGTGTCATACATGCCCCTAGCCTTCTTCTTTCAACCATACTCACACTCATCTTTGTTCAGAGTACTTACAATATTGTGCTACCATCACAGTATTGTGCTATGCATTTCTAGCTCTATGCAATCGATCCTGTTGAACATTCTTTACTCCTTTAGCATCAAATGCCCAATCTCTACCCTCTTTCTATCTCCTACAACCTGTGTTCTCAACTTTAACTCTCAAAGTTTTCTCATTAATGTTAGTTCATATTAATGAGACCATACAGTATCCTTCCTTTTGTTTCTGTTTAATTTCACTCAATGTGAAGTCTACTGTTCACCATTTTTTCTTTTGGATTTTATATGTCACATTTTATTTTTATTTTCTCTCTCTCTGTGTTTACCCTTACTGATAGTCTTCATTTCCACACTCTTTTCCAAACTTCTCTCTCCTGTCTTTTCCTATCTGCCTGTAGTGCTCCCTTTAGTATTTCTTGTAGAGCAGGTCTCTTTTTCATAAACTCTCTCAGAGTCTGTTTGTATAAAAATATTTTAAACTCTCCCTCATTTTTGAAGGACAGTTTTGCCAGATATTGAATCCTTGGTTGGCAGTTTTTCTTTTTCAGTATCTTAAATATATCATACCACTACCTTCTCACTTCCATGGTTTCTTCTTAGAAATCCACATATAGTCTTATTGAACTTCCCTTGTATGTGATGGATCACTTTTCTCTTGCTGCTTTCAGAATTCTCCCTTTGTCTTTGACTTTTGATAATCTGATTATTAAGTGTCTTGGAATAGGTCTATCTGGATCTATTTGATTTGGGGTATGCTGTGCTACTTGGATCTGTAATTTTATGTCTTTCATAAGAGATGAGAAATTTTCAGTACTTATTTCCTCCATTATTCTTTTTGCTCCTTTTCCTTCTCTTATCCTTCTGGAACACCCATGACATGTATATTCATGTGCTTCATGTTGTCATTCAATTTCCAGAGACCGTGCTCATATTTTCCACTCTTTTCTCTATCTGTTTGTTTCAGACATCTTGTCCTCTAGTTCATGAATCCTTTCTTCTGCCTCTTCAAATCTTCTCTTGTATGTCTCCATTGTGTTTACATCTCTTCTATTGTGCCTTTCATTCCCTTAAGTTCTGCCAATTGTTTTTTCAAACTTTCAAGTTCTTCCTTATGTTTTCCCAATGTCTTCTTTTTATCCTTTATCTTTTTTGCCATATCTTCCCTCAACTCATTGATTTGATTTTTGAATTGATTTAGCATATTTGTTTGAACATCTTAGTTAAGTTGGTTAGTTGTTTCAACTCCTGGATCTCATTTGAAATGTTAGTTTGTCCCTTTGACTGGGCCATATCTTTGTTTTTCCTAGTGTGACCCATAATTTTTTGTTGTCTAGGCATCTGGTTTCCTTGATTACCCCAATCAGATTTTCCCAGACCAGATGGGCCCAGGTCTCAGAAGGAGGATGTAATCGTTATTGAGTTTCCCTGAGGGTGAGACCCAGCAGGTTGTCAGACTTTCCAGTGAGGCCTCTAGACTCTGTTTTTCCTATCCTGCCTAGCAGTTGGTGCTTGTCAACCCACAGCTCCCCACTGGTGTAAAGAGGTGTGGTGCCTTTAATTCTCAGTAGATCCTGTCCCTGCCAGGAGCTGAGAGTGTCAAAACCAAGCTCAGGATGTTTGTTTTTTTTTTTCTCCCTCAGGCCCTGGGGTCTGAGTTCCCTGAGGGAGGGCTGCCACTTGAACTGGGCCCTGCCACTCTCTTTTCTTAGGGAAGATAAGCCCTTTAGTGATTTCTCTCCCACATTTGACTACCTCCTTTGTCTGTCTTACTACCTTAACTCCACCCTTGCTTGGGTCAGTGCTGACAACTGAAAATATCTGAGTCTTTTTCTAATGAGCTACTTAGAATGAGAGGGGGAAAAAAAAAAGAAAAAAGAAAGAAATCCCCTTTTCAGAGCCAGTCCCTGGCCCCAAGTTTTGCCAGTCAAGAGCTGGAGTTGGTACCTGGTTCTATGTGCCCCTTTTCTTGGCAGACAGCCCTTTTCCAGTATTCTGAGCTCAGCAGACTCCAAAAGCCTCTGTTTTTATTTATTTACTTTTTTCCATCAGTCCTGCCTCCTCTCTACCAGGAAAGACCTCAGTGTTCCTTTCCTGCTTGCTCTGGGTTTGTCTGCACTCATAGCTTGTACTCAGTAGCCCAAATTTGTTAATTAAAACCTTGCTCCCCACACAGACTGCTTCTTTTTCCCACAGGGAAGTGTTCCAATTCAGCCTGAAGTGCAAGTGGGAGTGGAGAGTGAGCACCACAGCTTGAGGGCTTTAGTTCTATGCTGTTATCTTGGCCTTTTCACCCACTCCATGCTGGTGTATGACAAGTGTCCAGTCATGGATGTCCCACAAAAAGTTGTTCCAGACAGTTCCTCGCTATTTACTAGCTGCTCTAGAAGCCTAAGTAAATTCCACACCTCTCTGAACCCCCGTCTTGCCCCACTTCCTAAGAACTATTTTTTTAAAAATATTTTTGATGGATTCACATATATTTATTCCTACATATAAATGAAAATATGCTTTTATAAGATGGCTGACCAAGGACTTATGTTTTTACAATGCCTTCTACCTAAATCTCCATAGAACAACACAATAGTTCTAAGAACAAGTATTTCTAGGGAGAGTACTCATCCTATTCAGATGTCAGCACAATTACCAGAAGGCTTTGGGCTGGAGGCCCTGGTTGGAGCTGCAACTGTCTATAACTTCTGCTGTACCCTGAGCCATTCTGCAAGGCACCTGTGCATTTGCCACAGCTAGTGAAGGTGCAGTCCCCACTCCGGGGGCAGCCTGCTCAGTCTTCAGTAGTTATAAAGCCACACGGAAACCATGAAGAAAAGCCTGCTTGGCCTCACCCCTGTCACCATCAAACTGGAAACCAGAGGTACATTAAATAGGTTGTGTCTCTCTGAGATGTTCGGGCCAGGACTATTTTGTAGCCAGGGATCTGTTTATATATCAAATAGAAGCTCCGGCTGAAACACGAATGTTAGCTCTGGAAAACTAGGCTACACAAACGTTGAGTGGAAGATACGGTTAATCTCTTTCACTCTCTCTAGTGTGGTTCAAACTTGTTTCCTTCATTCTCCAACCTCAACTTAGTCATTCAGTCAATTTGTCAACAAATACTTCCTGACAGAACTGATCTGTGATTCCACTTTATGCTAGGTGGTGGGGACACGGAAGTTCAAGAACTGTGTTTGGTTTGCATTTGCCTTTGTAGTCCCAGGTCCCAGGTCAGTAAAGGCACCCAAAGTGCCGAATAAACGAATAAATTCAGCAATGAAAAAGATACAGTTCTTGTCCCCAAAGAGCTCACAGCCCATTTGATTAACTTTTTGCAGAAAAGTTTTGAAAGTCAGCAGAGGAAACCAAGCCACAACAAACCCTGTGGGCCAGCTCTTCCTCTACTTTAGATTTTTGCTTTCATCTCAAATACTAAAAACACTTGATTTCCCATTTTAGCCTGTGATGTGAAATGAGAAGCAAAAATACCAAGTGCTCCTTCCTAAGCTCAGAGATGTAAGGTATTTTGGGCCAGAATGGTCAGCAAAGTTTTCTCTTGAAGAGAGGAGAAGCATTTGATTTGGGGAGATGGCACTGTAGATCAGGGCAGACGATGCAAACAAAACTCCAGAAGCAGGAGCTGGAATCAATACAAACATTATTTTTCAATAATATAAAGCTTTCATTTAAGTGCTTTTAAAAGTCAGTTGGGTGTATTTGGATGGGTCTTTCTTTGGCCCTCTGCCAACCATGCTGTCAGGCTCACTGCAGCCTTATGGTGAGGTACAGTGATTGCTTCAACTTAACCCTTCTTTTTCAAAATCGTTTTAGCTGTTCCAACTTTTGTGCCTTTCCATAGACATTTTAGAATAAGCTTGTCTATGTCGATAGGAAACCGTGCTGGGATTTTGATAGGAAGTGTGCTAAATTCATAGATCATTTGGGGGTTGGGGTGTTTTTGTATGTTCAATCTCATTTTATCTAATGGATACCTTAGTTGTAGCTCCTTTAGTGAACACAAATACACAGACACACACACACATGCAAGTTCTAATTGGTCTTGGAACGATGGAGAATGGTTTCTTCATCGAGTGAAGCAGGGAACACTACAGAACCCTGTTCACAATTGAGTGCTTCAGAACTCTGGTCCAAATGGGAAATGGGGCTAGAAACTAAAGCACTATTTAGTGGTGCAACACCACATCCCAGTAGAACTGCCAGTATAACCAGTTGCTTATCTCAGCAGAAGGTCACAGCTGATCTCAAGGTGGCCCAGCTCGTTTTAGGGGGAGTTATCGGTCAGCCCCAACCCTAGAAGCCCAAATCTAATTTTTCTCATTATAAAGACTGAGGCAACCATTTAGAAATGGCCACTTCCTTTCTTTTCCTAGGCTTACAATTTTCTCCAAATTCCACAGAAATGTCACTCAGATCAGTTTATCATAGAGAAGTGCTCTGAGGTCCCAAATCCATGAATTAAAACAAAACAAAACCTGGGCAGTGACAAAACTTACTAATTTTAATCTTACAGACTAATGCAAACAACTTTAAGCTCAGCTATATGGCAGTCTAATAATTAACAATCACTAGCATCGGTCACTAGTTAATATAACCTATTATAAAAAGGACAATACTAGTTATGTTGAGACACACTATTTTCTTAGTATTTTCTTTGTATTATCACCATACAAAATAAAACTTGCAGACCTTGCGGAGATTATTTCTAAATTTGCATTGGAGATTGATGCTAAACATGCATCACCATGTGTGAAGCCTAAAAGAGTTGTCTAAAATAGATTAAATGGTAAGGAATAAAACTTCCAAAGCTGTAATCGAAAGTGTCAGAAACATTAGCTTTGAAACAAGTAACATTTAATCACACAGATTATACTGAAGCATAAATTTTTGTAGGTTTTCTTCAATCAAATTTACATTTTAATTTGCCGAGGACGTTCATCACGTTTGGCTGTCTGGTGCCGAGCAGCTTGTCAGAACCTATAAATGCAAACTTTCTACATTAGGAGCAAGACTTTTCCTTGAAGCACAAAGAGAATGAAGGTTTAATTAGAGTCCTTCTCGATGCAAGTGTCTGGGCACGGTGAGACTGTCATAAAGGGCACCTTAACTGTCTGTATTTCTTTAGTTACTAAAAGTTAGAAACTATAATCACTTTTGCCCACAAAATGGCAAAGTGTTGTAAAACTTTTCAGAGTCAGACACTTGCAAAAGGAGGGAATTTAACAGAATAGGTGTTGTGGGCAGCGGGAGCCCCTGAGAGAGATGAAAGTCCTTTTCAAAGTTTGGACTGGGGGTGCCCGTCGGCCACTCCAGTGGGCCTACTGAGCTGGCAAGATGCCGAGGAGCAGAATCTCCTGAAGGTCGCAGCTTTGGCATTTCCCTCAGCCACATATTAACTTCCAATTCCTCCTCACCGTTGTCCAAGGAATTGTTTTCAATAAGGCCAGGTTCTGGAGCAACACTTCACCTTGATTTTGCCAGCATCTCAGAGCCCTGGTTGCTGAGGTCACGACAACATTGTATTCTATGTTCACATGTATTCTCTTTCTTTTGCTTTTGCCTTCAGGTGAAAATTCACAGGGAGAGCAGTTGAAAAGTGGATGCATCCATGCACGCACAGAACCTCCCCAGACTATGCATCTTTGGCTGTGATGGCAGCTCACAGGCGTAAGCGCTGCAGTGATTAAACAGTTGACCAAACTATAGTAATCAGACATTTCCCCCAAATCCCCTTTAATGCATTTGCATCTGTCTATGGAGTCAAGGCACAGAAGACTTGGCATAAGTTGCCAAAAGTGTTATGTGTTTATATTTGATTTTTTTTTTGCCATCTAGATTATGTCCCAGTGGTGTGTTATTAAAGTTGCATCATAAAATAGCTCCTGTTCATTCTTTGAGAGGTTTCTGTTTCTTTTGAAATACTGAGAAGAAAACCATAATAAACTTTTTTTTTTTTTTTTTTTTTTTTTTGCAAAAGATATTCTTTGGATAGATTCTTTTCCCGAAGAAGAGAAAATCATGAATTGACCTTAATTCATTTTAATGGCAGACCATGTTTCAGCAGTAGAAGAAGAGGAGTTTGGTTCTCCCCCCACTCTCTCCTCCATCTATTCCACTGCCTGCAAAGATCTGTTAATTACAGAAAACTTTATCTAAATTCCAGAGTTCCACACTGTAACTGTGGGCTTAATATTTAATATCTTAGACCCTCAGTATATACATCTGTAAAATGATCTCACCTTACATAACAGGTTTGTCAATAAAAGTAAATGTCATGGTATAAGCTATAAATTTTTGTACATTTCTGTCACCATTGTAATTACTTCATATACCTGCCTACCTTTTTTAAGTACCCATATAACAGTTAGTGGGCATTCTTCAGCTCAAATAAAAATAATGCTACAATATGGAATTATTGGGGGAAATGGTTCATATATTTTCTAGCATGAACTATACTGCCAACTGTTATTTTTCAGGCACATGGTTTCCCATGAGGATGAAGTGAAGTGGGTGTAAATGCAGCTAAGCTGTAACTGCCTAGAAAATGGCTGCATGTTCATTTGTAAAGTCCGTGGCAGAAGCCACGAGTCTTGATGAATTAACCAACTTGGGAGACCAGTGCCACACTGGACATCAATAACAGCTGTGTTAGTCCAAGTCCAGTCCATAGTATTAGTAAATCTTTCTATAGCTCCTTACAGTTTTCCAAGCCCTATCTTCTGATCACAAACAATCTTTGTTAGGTTATTGGGTATTAGCCACTATAATGAGATGTAACAAGGTCTCAACAACTTTAAGTGACTTTCCCAACACTCAGAAATTACATTAGGATTGCAAGAATAGAGAAGAATCGAGTCATTTTAATGTTTGGTAAATTTGCAGGTAGCATAATGTTGAATCCAGTTTAAGATCAGAAACTAGAGATTATGCAGAATGGAAACAAAGAGAAACTAGAAATCAGGTTCCCAGACTAGGAGAACCAGGGTCAGAAATCAAGGCAAGACCTCTAGGCAGCGACGAAGCTGTGGTAGGGGCTGGAAAAGAATCTTATCTTGAACCAACAGCTGTCTCTCATCCAACAGACCTATTTATTATTTCCTGTCCATGGCACGAACTGTTCTAAAAGCATGCTGGAGCTGGAATCATAGGTGTTAAGGTGTGAGGAGTTGATTTCATGGCAAGATTTTATTTTAAAGATTATTTAAGAAACGCAAGTAGACCTTACTAAAAATTCTAGATACCACTTATTGAGTACCAACTGTATACTTGACTCTTTGCAGCCATTATTTTTCAATCCTTCCAAGGAGTCTACAAATTGGACATAAATCCCCAAATGTGTTAATCTCTGAGATTCAGAGTGAATCCTCTTGAAAGGACAGAACAAGAATTCTGAAGCAAAGACCAAGCTGTTAACAATTTCCCACTTGCCCAAGGTGAGCCAGCTCTCAATTGTTAGTACGAGAATGCTGAGTCCAGAACCTGAGCTCTGTATCACTACCCATACATTTCCTAAACCTGACTTAAAGTGTTCATAAAATAACATAGTAGCTCTCACACATCAGACAAGGGTTTTCACTTATAAGACTAAGATACAAGACACTGGAATTCATTTTTTACATGATTATGTTGCGTTTGGGCAAAGACAGAAATTAGGAGATTGGGGCATGGGCAACTGGCATAGCCTCATGCATCATCTAAGAGGTGTGAGAATAAAATTCAGTTTAGCTTTCACACAAGGTGATATGGAATAGGGGAAATGAAGACTCGGGTGTAGAAACTCCTAAAATGGCCTCATAAGTTGTTACCAAACTAGCTCAAACTGGCTCTTCAGTTAAGGACCAAAGGAAAGAGGCCACGGAAGCCCAGGAGTGGTGTCAGAGCCTCATATGGGCATATATGTTATAGTCAGGGGTGGAGACTTGTTTCAGATGTTTCAGGTTTGCTCGGGTTAGTTACGCCTGTCAAATAGGCTGTAACCTCTGGAGTATCCAGCCAATGGACAAACGGGAGGGACTTGTGTGTTAGGTTTAGGGAATAAATAGTGCTGTGTTCTATCGTTCGGCGTGCCAGCCACCACAATCTGGATGCACGCCTGTTCTTGCAAGATGGTGAATAAATTCTTTTCTTCTCCACAATCGGGTGAGCGTTTATTCTCTTTCAGGTACAGCTTTCTTTCCAACAAGAGGCAAGACACACAGACGCCTGACAGTGGCCTCTACTGGTGTGTCAGCAGGATCCGGAAAGAGTGAAAGACATAGTCTGGAGCAAAGTTTTTGGTTAGATGCCTATTTTTTATTGGCATCTCTGCTCTCGGTAGCTGTTTTTGGCACAGAGTAGCTCAAAAGCCAGTGCAGACCTGTGGACTACAGTCTGTAGCCTCGAGTTGATGGGGGGTGGTGGTTAATAATAGAATTTTGATCAGGAAAAGGAAATGTTCCTGTTACCAAGAAATTAGGATTTAAGTGATGATTGTGAATACTGAATCATTATGTAGATATTCCTTTTTACTTTCTGGTATATTAGAGTAGACAGACGAATCCCTGAAATCTCTGAACTGTAATCCAGCTGCCTTGATCTCTGATAATGATTGTGGAGCCTTTATCTTGTGCCTTATGATTTGTAAAAACCTTGTGACTGACCCTCACTTGTACCCATTTCGTCGGATTTTTCAACTCCAGCATCTTATGATCACTAATGACAAGCCCCTAATGTTTATTAATGAAGGATCTTGGGTCAGCCCAGAACTAACCGACCCCAAGTCCAAAGTTATCTTGATAAACCGATGTTAGATCCAACCAAAATGGGCCTGCCTGACACGTGCAGTAGCTTAGACATTAACTTATAAGTGACCTATACCTCATTATAATACTAAAAATCACACCCATAATCATATGAAGGCCACCATTTTCTTATATACATTCTGTGACTAAGCATGTGATCAATTTGCTCGTGTGCAACAATTAGATCACCTCTAATTACATCATCTGGAGCCAATGTGCTCATTATTCCAAAACCTGTCCATCTTTTAATACTATAAAATTATCAGAATTACTGCAGTTCAGGGAGACAGATTTTTGGCTGATAGGCCATCTGCTCTCCTGCTTCGCACCTAATAATAAGACTCTTTCTCTCTTTGAAACTCTGATGTCTCAGGAATTGGTCATTTGAGCCCATCGGGCAAAGAATCCACCGCCTTTGTCCAGTAACATTCCAATGTACCAGGTCACAGTGTAGAGTGTTCGTAAGCAAACAGCCAAACCAAAACAAAACAGAAAACTCTAGTCCAGCTTTTTAGTCCTGGAGTAAGATACTAGCATAAGATATTATGCCAGTAATATTTTATTTTCTGTCTTACTCTATTTCTTCCTATATTACTTGATGGATAAGAAAATTCCTTGGAAATGGCTAACAAGGGGACAGTAACAGTTCAGAAAAGTACACACTATGAATCTCCTACTTACAAAGCATCTTGTTGCCACTCAAGTGATCCAAATAAGAAGCAGATCACCTCTGTCCTCTGCAGAGAGAGAATCAGACCCAGGGAAACAGAGAAGAATCATCCCAAAGATTCAAAGAAAGAATAAATTACTTCCTGTTAGAAATTATCGCACATACGGTCCCTGGGTTACCCTTTTCTGTTTGCTACTGGGAATCTATGTTAGGTTAAAAAAAAAATGATACTTGTATTTCATGAACATAAGAATGGTAATTAATAGCTCCCTGGCTACATGCTAATCATAGTAGATATTTGCTTTAGCACTGGGACAAGATAAATTCCACTGCAAGTCCAGTACCGTGTGGGGCCTGGGAGGGGCACCAAGAAGGTGAACTTGGCAAGTCAGATTCCCTGCTGCTCAGCATGGCTCCCCGGTGCCTGTGCACAGTCAGTGCCCTGCAGCGAAGGAAGAATGAGTTTTTCTGGAGACTTCTTTCAGCAAGAGGACAGATCAGTGCAGACCCTAGCAGGCCAGGGTGTGGGTGGAGATGGTTCAGTCTTGGTTGTCTTGAGCCTAAGGTGTCCCCAGGCCTTTCAAGAGGAAACATAAAGAAAGAACGTGATATTAGCTTCTGGAGCTCACACTAGCAGTCTAGACTGGAGATGCAGAGTCTGGAGTCTTCAATGTACTGAGGGTAATTGACATCCCAATAGCGGGTCAGATTCCCCAGGGAAAACGCAGTGCGGGAGAGGAGCAGGCTGGAGGGAACCTGAGGCTGGCGTGCGGATCTCTTAGGGAGCAGACCCTGAGGCTTTGTCTTGGGGCCACAAGGGAGGCATGTGTTTGAATGGACACCTGCCCAGAGGGTGGTTGAGCTGCAAGGCCAGCCTGACAGCCTTTGCTAACCTCAGGGAGGTCTCTCCAGTTGTAAGGACTCAGAGCTGACACATATTGGGCCCAAATGACCAGGCCTTTATACCCCCACTGTATCAGTTCCCTAGGGCAGCCATAAGAAGCACCACAGATGGTGACTTAAAATAGCAGTTTATCTTCTCACTGTTCTGGGGGCTGGAAGAGCAAAATCAAGGTGTTGGCAGGGCCGTGCTCTATCTGGAACCCGTAGAGGAGGACCCCTCATGGCCTGTTCCCAGCTCCTAGGGCCCCAGGTGCTCCTTGCCTTGTGGCAGTGTCACCCCAATGTCTCCCTGTGTGTCTCCACCTTCCCGTGCTGCTCTCCTCCTCGTCCCTTCTTCTCTTCATATAAGGGCTCCAATCCTATCGGATTAAGGGAGTGCCCTACTGCAGCGTGGCCTCGTCTTAATTTATGACGTCTGCAAGACGCTATTTCCAAATAAGGTCACACTCCTGAGCACCAGGGATTAAGATTTCACCGTATCCTTTCGGAGGGACACAGCTCAACTCATAAGACCCACCTTGATCAGTCACTGGAGGGAGTGCCCTGGGCTGGGTGTGGAGCTTTCCTGCCACTGCTCTCTGCAGCGGAGGCACCAGGCCCAGCACTGAAGGCCGTCCAGAGTCGGTGCTGCCAGCAGCTGTGGCAACGAGTCCTAAAGGGGATCCGAGCAGCACATCTCCACCCCCACTGTTCTGAGATATGCAGACGTTTTAGGAGTGGACAGAAAAGGAGAAGCCTAAAATTCAGAGGCTATAAAGAGCAAGGTAGGGAAGTAGTAGGACAACAAATAGCACGTGGTATTGGCAGCCAGGGGCAGAAGGAGGGAGTGGTCCACAGTCTCAGGTGCTGTGTTGACAAAGCAAATAAAGGAAGGCCCTGCAAGTGTGGCTGGACGTCAGGAGCCCACCGCCACCGGAAAGGTACAAGCACCACGGAGCCAGGGTTTTCCCATGAGGATGAAGAGCTGATGGTCCAAAAGTGGCCTGGAGGACCAAAAGGTTGCCGAGCTCAAATCTCAGCCCAAACCTGTGGGGTTGGGAGGAAATCACAACCCCTTTAAAAGGGCAAAGTAAGAGCTGGTGTCTTCAAGGGGAAGTCAGGTTACGGTTAAAGCCAGGAGGTGCAGCTGTTTCCAATAAAGATAAGGCTGTCGGAAGTTTTGTTTACCACCTTCCATGCTCCAGTGCACAGCAGGAAGGCTTGGAAGGGGGAAAGAGGGAAGGGAAAGGAAGGGAGAAGGGATGAGAAAGGGAGGGGAGGGGAGGGGAGGGAAAAGCAAAGGAGGGATATAATTTGGGGCCAGGTGAATTAATGCATACAGCAGCTTGTCCAGTGAGGTTTGGAGAAAAAACAGATGATCAGAAGGAGCTTCTTTGGATGGAAACATGAGACAGGGTGGGACCTTCCAACCTGAAGACTGCCGAAAATAAAGGAAGAAAGAACTTGCCCCGCAGCACCAGGCTAAGAAAGACGCGGCCTCTCTGGAAGGAGCTGATCACCTCCTGGATGGGGGTGGTCCCAGCACCCTGAATCGCAGGTGAGCAGCAACAGGATGGCCTCGTTTTGGGGATCCCCCACCCCCAGCAAGATTGGACACAGCAGCAGCCCCCTGAGGATGGAGGCCTCTGCAGCAGGTGTCAGCTGGTGGTTCATGAATGGTTATTAAAATGTCCACGTTCCCGTTTCCTTTTTTCTCGTCTATCTTTTCTATTTATTAAACAACAAATATTTATTGAGAAAGTAGAGTTCCAGGTGGCTGTCCTCGAGCGTGAAGATACAGAGATAAATAGGCACATTCCCTGTCCTCAAGGAGCTCGGAGGAAATTCAGTCTCCTGTCCTGCAGCTGTCAAGAAACACGCCGTCAGGCCGTCACGCAAGTGAGCAGCCCCAGCCTGGAAAGCGGCAGCAGCCGGCCATCAGCTGGTGACAAGATTTTAATGAGAGCTGAGGAATCTCCCGGGCACATTTCTCCTCACACCCCCCACTGCCGTCACCGGTAACATTGCTGAGAACCAAGTGGGGAAGGAACCGGAAAACGGAGCTGGTGATGGACATGTAGGGGGAAAGTCCTGCATAATTGTCATTCCGTTAGTTCAAAAATCAGTCTGTAAGAGCAGAATGCTCCAAGTGTTTCAGCCACTTATTTATCAGCCAAACTTCCCAGGAGCCAGCCCGGGAGGGAGCACGTGTCCTCTAAAGGCCAGGTGAGAGGGAGCACATGTCCCCTACAGAGGCCAGGTGAGAGGGAGCACGTGTCCCCTACAGAGGCCAGGTGAGAGGGAGCACGTGTCCCCTACAGAGGCCAGGTGAGGAGGGAGCACTTGCCTTCTGTGGAGGCCAGGTACCTCTTGCCTTCTTGCACCATACCCAGCTCCCTCCTCCACCTCCTGTCTTCTCAACACCCAGCAAGCCTTGATAGAACAGTCCAGACTTAAGGGCTGGTATAGGAACCGCCTGCCCTTCTCTGCACGAGCCCAGTGAGAAACAACAGCCACAGTTACCTCTCCCCACAGCCAGCCTGACTGCCTGACAACGGTGCCGGCTCGTTACCAGGGAAAATATGACATTGCCATACATTATTCATCAGACATTTACTGAGTGCCTGCTAAGGCCTGGGAGTTCAAGGCAAATAAAACATGGTACCTTCGCACCAGAATCTAGGAAGGGAAAATATCAACAAAATATTTTCTGCGAGCTAGAGAGACTGCTTGGAGAGTATCTTGAGACATGAATGAAGTCATCCCGTTTATCTCTTTCATAGTGTAATGCAAGCCTGGAACTAGTTAATGACTAACCAGTGACCTTTCCTCTATTATCTTTGACCCAAAGGAGCTTGGTGACTATAAACCAAACCCCATTTGCATGATAATGCATATAATATTTAACATACATGAACACAATACATATCATCCATTCTGTAGAAATCATACGACAGAGATACTCATTTCTGTAACTGAAGTGTATTGTATCTGCACTTCACTTATTCAACAAATATTTGTCAAGCATCAATTCTCTGCAAAGATGTTAGATGCTAAGAGAGATACAAAGATGTGTCAGACATGGACCCTCTTTTAAAAGCTTTCAGAATAAAATGGGAGATAAACTTTCACATCACAATAATTAATATTAACGTCTTTTGGACAGATTTTCACCAAATTTGGGAGGCACGTTTGGGGTGTATTACTTAAGTACAGGTAATGGGGCACTCTGGAAATTCACTTAGGGGAACCCTGGGAGAGCCCTCAGTCACAGGGGCTGTCTTCCCAGACGTTTGCCATTCAGGTCCACCTGGCTGTTCACAGAACCTTGTTTTTTGTGTTGTTTCTTGGAGGCAGGCATTACCTGTCCTCCAGGTGTGCATCTTGGCAAGATGGTAACTGCAGGTATCCAGCATCCCCACAGTGGATGTCAAGGGTCCCCTAAGGGTGACCCCACCTCTGAGGACAGCCAAGAGGCCAGCAAGTGACCTAAGCTTGGCCAGTCAGCGGCCAGACCCCAGGACTTTGAATCTTGGGGAAACTAAGTTAAAAAAGGAAGAGATGCCTGGAGTTGGCACATCCAGCAGTGAGGTCTGAGCCAGAGAGCCCCACCTTCCCTCCAGTGATCTCTGTCATGGGGCCTGGGCTCCGTTTCTTGCCTGGTTCTTCAGTCTTCCCTGAAATTCTATTACTTCCCTACAGTCTTTCAATAAATTCCCTTTGTTTAATTCGACCAGAGTCAGTTTCTGTCGCTTTCAACCAAAGTACTCTAACTAATACCACAGGCATCTCGCAAGGACAGCTGGGGACCCTCATGGTTGCTAATGGGAGAGAAATGCTGAAATCTCATGCACACAGCGGGTTCAACTAACAGACCCAAAGCCAGAGTCAGCAGGGTGGGATTCCAATTTGCAGGCACTGCTTTGTGCCTGGGCTGCTTCGCAATTGGACCCCTTGGTGTAGAATCAGGGACTTAGTTGCTTACTTATGGCTAAAATTGTCCCTGAAAATATAAGAGAAACCAAGCAGAACATAATTAAAATTCAAAGGCGCACAAGATAGCTGCCATAAGAGGACAGCCAATGTGCTGTGGAATCCAAGGAGAGAGACTGTCCACAGTTGGAGAAACCAAGGAGACGTGTCAATGAGATAGCGCTGAACTAGGTGATAAGGAAATTTGCAGCCGGGAGAAGGAGATGAGCAAGTTAAGTCAGAGACGCATGGAATGACAGACACTGAGCAGCTAATGATTCAGCATTACCAAAGCTCACCATCCGTAGTGAAGAGCAGTGGAAATCAAGGCTGGGGACACTGCCCACAGCAGTGGAAAACAAGCGGGCAAAATGTTTCATGTCTAGTGTCTACTGTCCTCAACAGCTGGGCCCCGGAAGCACTGAGCGGAGAGGAATTCCGAAGCCCTGTCTTAGGTGGGCAGAAAAGAGTATGAAGATGACTCAGCAAATTCTGTGGTGGGCCCTGGGGCAGAGGGGCAGAGGCGAGTGGAGAAGGGCCAATTGTGAAAGAACTTCCACAGGAATCGAGGGTTCTTGGTCCATATTCCATGACAGGTGGAGCCCTAAACGTGGCCCAGGGAAAGGACCCTAGCAGAGAACAGGGGGACAATTGCTTGAAAGTGAAACACACAGAGACTGAAAGACAGAAGGCTGGAGGAGAGGCGTCCACCACAAACTCCCTACAAAATGGGATCCCTCACCCGTGTTTCTGTGACCCAGGGGTGTTCTTCATTGAAGGATATGAAGGCAGAAGCAAGTCAGTCTTCCTGGGCCGCCTAGAACTGTCAGTATTTAGATATCCAGCAGTCCTCAACTGGCACGCCATCCGTGTTAGTTCCTCTGGCCGGCAGCAAAATGGGGAGCCATCTGTCCTTCAAACCACACAACACCATCTCTGGGTCTGTCCCTTGGCCAGGGTCAGCGCAGATTTTAAGAGCCAATTCCTCTTATTTGTCACACAAACACTCCCTCCATGATCCCGTCGTGGCCCGGAAGTTACTATAAAGTGTGGTTGCTTACCTTAGCTTTAAGTTACCTGCAGGTAATTATTTCCCATCTCCCCCTGTTTGAGAACCCCCCTTTCCCTCACGGGAGTGATGCACGGTGGCTCCGAGCAGCAGCCGGTTTGCATGTAGGGCCAGGGGTGAAGCTCCCCAAGGAAAGCTCTGGACGGCTGTGTCCGTGTCCCGCAGGAGGCTTTGCGTGAAGTAAAGCACTCGCAGGGTGTGGTGGAATATCAGGCCCATGCAGAAAAGATGTTCCCCACGCCCCAGTCATAATTCAGGCTTGATAGCAGCTCACTTTTTCTCAATTGTTTTTGTGGTAACATATAAATGACGTACAATTTGCCATTTTACACTTCATTCAGTATGTTGTATTTCCATCACCACCTTCCATTACCAAAACTTTCCCGTCACCCCGCACAGAAAGTCTGTAATCATTAGGCAATGACTCCCCATTCCCCTTGCCCTCAGCCCTGAGAACCTGTGATCTACTTTCTGTCTCTAAGGATTTGATAGCAGTTCACTTTTAACTTGATTTGAATTAACCAGATTTCATTGCCTGCAAAGAGCCTCAGAATCAGTTTCCCTCCATCTGCTTGTCCATGTACCTTGTCTTCACCCCAGATCAGCTATCGGTGCACCCTACATAACTCACCTTCATCCTCTATAAGCTGGAGGAGAGTTTGACAGCAACAAAACAAAATAATAATCAGTACTTCTACATTTACTGGCTTCCTGGTTGCTGTGTCACCTTAGGGAGGTTATTTGACCTGTGGGTGCCTCAGTTTCCTCATCTATTAAAAAATGGAAGATTAATGGTACAGGCCTTGCTGGGTTGTCGTGAGGACCATATACACGTCTGTGTGTGTGCGCATGTGTGTATGCGGCCTGCACACACCATTCTACTTGTTGAGCCGCTCCCTTTGGGAACCCAGATCTTAACTGCAATATTCAGTTGAATCTGCTGAATTTAGGTATTTAGCTTTAATGAAGCCTGGAGAGGGTCTTCTCTCACAGCTCGCTGTGTGCCTCAGAGGAGGCTGTTTCAGGAGATGTGGCACAGCCGACTTTGTGTTCTGTGGCCCTCTCTGGAGGCCACTGGGTAAGGCTGCGGGAAACATCCCTGAAGCACCTGCCTGCCAGGGGCAAGTGGCAGGTGGGAAGGTGTTTGCTTCTCTCTCTGCTACCTCTCGCATGAATATCTTAGTGAAGCATTCCCATTGCATTAATCCACTCTGACAATGAGGCATCCAACTCTTTTAAACCATCCTAGCCTTTTGTTGCCTTTAAAATGAATTTTGGAAAACATGGTGGAGGAGGCAGGGCAAGATGGCAGACTGGTGAGCTGTATGTTTCAGTTACTCCTCCAGGAAAGTAGGTAGAAAGCCAGGAATGGCGTGGACTGGACACCGCAGAGCAATCTCTCTTTGGACATACTTCATACAACACTCATGAAAATGTCGAACTGCTGAGATCAGTGAAATCTGTAAGTTTTTGCGGCCAGGGGACCCGCGCCCCTCCCCGCCAGGCTCAGTGCCGTGGGAGGAGGGGCTGTCAGCTCCGGGAAGGAGAAGGGAGAACTGCAGTGGCAGCCCTTATCGGAAACTCATTCTACTGATCCAAACTCCAACCATAGATAGACTGAGACCAGACACCAGAGAATCTGAGAGCTGCCAGCCCAGCAGAGAGGAGACAGGCATAGAAAAAAAAAAAACAACACAAAAAACTCCAAAATAAAAGCAGAGGATTTTTGGAGTTCTGGTGAACACAGAAAGGGGAAGGGCGGAGCTCAGGCCTTGAGGCGCATATGCAAATCCCGAAGAAAAGCTGATCTCTCTGCCCTGTGGACCTTTCCTTAATGGCCCTGGTTGCTTTGTCTCTTAGCATTTCAATAACCCATTAGATCTCTGAGGAGAGCCCTTTTTTTTTTTTTTAATCCTTTTTTCTTTTTCTAAAACAATTACTGTAAGAAGCCCAATACAGAAAGCTTCAAAGACTTTCAATTTGGGCACGTCAAGTCAAGAGCAGAACTAAGAGAGCTCTGAGACAAAAGGCAATAATCCAGTGGCTGAGAAAATTCACTAAACACCACAACTTCCCAAGAAAAGGGGGATGTCCGCTCACAGCCACCATCCTGGTGGACAGGAAACACTCCTGCCCATCGCCAGCCCCATAGCCCAGAGCTGCCCCAGACAACCCAGTGTGACGGAAGTGCTTCAAATAACAGGCACACACCACAAAACTGGGCATGGACATTAGCCTTCCCTGCAACCTCAGCTGATTGTCCCAGAGTTGGGAAGGTGGAGCAGTGTGAATTAACAAAGCCCCATTCAGCCATCATTTGAGCAGACTGGGAGCCTCCCTACACAGCCAAGCAGCCCAGAACTGCCCTGGGGGGATGGCACTCACCTGTGACATAGCACAGTCATCCCTCAACAGAGGACCCGGGGTGCACAGCCTGGAAGAGGGGCCCACTTGCAATTCTCAGGAGCCATATGCCAATACCAAGGACTTGTGGGTCAGTGGCAGAGACAAACTGTGGCAGGACTGAACTGAAGGATTAGACTACTGCAGCAGTTTTAAAACTCTAGGATCACCAGGGAGATTTGATTGTTAGGACCACACCCCCTCCCCGACTGCCCAGAAACACGCCCCACATACAGGGCAGGCAACACCAACTACACACGCAAGCTTGGTACACCAATTGGGCCCCACAAGACTCACTCCCCCACTCACCAAAAAGGCTAAGCAGGGGAGAACTGGCTGGTTAGTTAGAGAAAGTGTACTCCACGAAGCTGTAGATCTGATAAATTAGAGATAAGGACTTCAATAGGTCTACAAACCCTAAAAGAACCCTATCAAGTTCAGCAAATGCCACGAGGCCAAAAACAACAGAAAATTATAAAGCATATGAAAAAACCAGACGATATGGATAACCCAAGCCCAACCACCCAAATCAAAAGACCAGAAGAGACACAGCACCTAGAGCAGTTACTCAAAGAACTAAAGATGAACAATGAGACCATAGTACGGGATATAAAGGAAATCAAGAAGACTCTAGAAGAGCATAAAGAAGACATTGCAAGACCAAATAAAAAAATGGATGATCTTATGGAAATTAAAGAAACTGTTGACCAAATTAAAAAGATTCTGGACACTCATAGTACAAGACTAGAGGAAGTTGAACAACGAATCAGTGACCTGGAAGATGACAGAATGGAAAATGAAAGCATAAAAGAAAGAATGGGGAAAAAAATGAAAAAATCGAAATGGACCTCAGGGATATGATAGATAATATGAAACGTCCGAATATAAGACTCATTGGTGTCCCAGAAGGGGAAGAAAAGGGTAAAGGTCTAGGAAGAGTATTCAAAGAAATTGTTGGGGAAAACTTCCCAAATCTTCTAAACAACATAAATACACAAATCATAAATGCTCAGCGAACTCCAAATAGAATAAATCCAAATAAACCCACTCCGAGACATATACTGATCACACTGTCAAACACAGAAGAGAAGGAGCAAGTTCTGAAAGCAGCAAGTGAAAAGCAATTCACCACATACAAAGGAAACAGCATAAGACTAAGTACTGACTACTCAGCAGCCACCATGGAGGCGAGAAGGCACTGGCACGATATATTTCAAATTCTGAGTGAGAAAAATTTCCAGCCAAGAATACTTTATCCAGCAAAGCTCTCCTTCAAATTTGAGGGAGAGCTTAAATTTTTCACAGACAAACAAATGCTGAGAGAATTTGCTAACAAGAGACCTGCCCTACTGGAGATACTAAAGGGAGCCCTACAGACAGAGAAACAAAGACAGGACAGAGAGACTTGGAGAAAGGTTGAGTACTAAAGAGATTCAGTATGGGTACAATAAAGGATATTAATAGAGAGAGGGAAAAATATGGCAAACATAAACCAAAGGATAAGATGGCCTATTCAAGAAATGCCTTCACGGTTTTAACGTTGAATGTAAATGGATTAAACTCCCCAATTAAAAGATACAGATTCGCAGAATGGATCAAAAAAATGAACCATCAATATGTTGCACACAAGAGACTCATCTTAGACACAGGGACACAAAGAAACTGAAAGTGAAAGGATGGAAAAAAAATATATCATGCAAGCTACAGCCAAAAGAAAGCAGGTGTAGCAATATTAATCTCAGATAAAATAGACTTCAAATGCAGGGATGTTTTGAGAGACAAAGAAGGCCACTACATACTAATAAAAGGGGCAGTTCAGCAAGAAGAAATAACAATCGTAAATGTCTATGCACCCAATCAAGGTGCCACAAAATACATGAGAGAAACACTGGCAAAACTAAAGGAAGCAATTGATGTTTCCACAATAATTGTGGGAGACTTCAACACATCACTCTCTCCTATAGATAGATTAACCAGACAGAAGAACAATAAGGAAATTGAAAACCTAAACAATCTGATAAATGAATTAGATTTAACAGACATATACAGGACATTACATCCCAAATCACCAGGATACACATACTTTTCTAGTGCTCACGGAACTTTCTCCAGAATAGATCATATGCTGGGACATAAAACAAGCCTCAATAAATTTAAAAAGATTGAAATTATTCAAAGCACATTCTCTGACCACAATGGAATACAATTAGAAGTCAATAACCATCAGAGACTTAGAAAATTCACAAATACCTGGAGGTTAAACAACACACTCCTAAACAATCAGTGGGTGAAAGAAGAAATAGCAAGAGAAATTGCTAAATATATAGAGACGAATGAAAATGAGAACACAACATACCAAAACCTATGGGATGCAGCAAAAGCAGTGTTAAGGGGGAAATTTATAGCACTAAACGCATATATTAAAAAGGAAGAAAGAGCCAAAATCAAAGAACTAATGGATCAACTGAAGAAGCTAGAAAATGAACAGCAAACCAATTCTAAACCAAGTAGAAGAAAAGAAATAACAAGGATTAAAGCAGAAATAAATGACATAGAGAACAAAAAAACAATAGAGAGGATAAATATCACCAAAAGTTGGTTCTTTGAGAAGATCAACAAGATTGACAAGCCCCTAGCTAGACTGACAAAATCAAAAAGAGAGAAGACCCATATAAACAAAATAATGAATGAAAAAGGTGACATAACTGCAGATGCTGAAGAAATTAAAAAAATTATAAGAGGATATTATGAACAACTGTATGGCAACAAACTGGACAATGTAGAAGAAATGGACAATTTCCTGGAAACATGTGAAAAACCTAGACTGACCAGAGAGGAAATAGAAGACCTCAACCAACCCATCACAAGCAAAGAGATCCAATCAGTCATCAAAAATCTTCCCACAAATAAATGCCCAGGGCCAGATGGCTTCACAGGGGAATTCTACCAAACTTTCCAGAAAGAACTGACACCAATCTTACTCAAACTCTTTCAAAACATTGAAGAAAATGGAACACTACCTAACTCATTTTATGAAGCTAACATCAATCTAATACCAAAACCAGGCAAAGATGCTACAAAAAAGGAAAACTACTGGACAATCTCCCTAATGAATATAGATGCAAAAATCCTCAACAAAATACTTGCAAATCGAATCCAAAGACACATTAAAAAAATCATACACCATGACCAAGTGGGGTTCATTCCAGGCATGCAAGGATGGTTCAACATAAGAAAATCAATCAATGTATTAAAACACATTAACAAGTCAAAAGGGAAAAATCAATTGATCATCTCAATAGATGCTGAAAAAGCATTTGACAAAATCCAACATCCGTTTTTGATAAAAACACTTCAAAAGGTAGGAATTGAAGGAAACTTCCTCAACATGATAAAGAGCATATATGAAAAACCCACAGCCAGCATAGTACTCAATGGTGAGAGACTGAAAGCCTTCCCTCTAAGATCAGGAACAAGACAAGGATGCCCGCTGTCACCACTGTTATTCAACATTGTGCTGGAAGTGCTAGCCAGGGCAATCCAGCAAGACAAAGAAATAAAAGGCATCCAAATTGGAAAAGAAGAAGTAAAACTGTCATTGTTTGCAGATGATATGATCTTATATCTGGAAAACCCTGAGAAATCGACGATACAGCTACTAGAGCTAATAAACAAATTTAGCAAAGTAGCAGGATACAAGGTTAATGCACATAAGTCAGTAATGTTTCTATATGCTAGAAATGAACAAACTGAAGAGACACTCAAGAAAAAGATACCATTTTCAATAGCAACTAAAAAAATCAAGTACCTGGGAATAAACTTAACCAAAGATGTAGAAGACCTATACAAAGAAAACTACATAACTCTACTAAAAGAAATAGAAGGGGACCTTAAAAGATGGAAAAATATTCCATGTTCATGGATAGGAAGGCTAAATGTCATTAAGATGTCAATTCTACCCAAACTCATCTACAGATTCAATGCAATCCCAATCAAAATTCCAACAACCTACTTTGCAGACTTGGAAAAGCTAGTTATCAAATTTATTTGGAAAGGGAAGATGCCTTGAATTGCTAAAGACACTCTAAAAAAGAAAAACGAAGTGGGAGGACTTACACTCCCTGACTTTGAAGCTTATTATAAAGCCACAGTTGCCAAAACAGCATGGTACTGGCACAAAGATAGACATATAGATCAATGGAATCGAATTGAGAATTCAGAGATAGACCCTCAGATCTATGGCCGACTGATCTTTGATAAGGCCCCCAAAGTCACTGAACTGAGCCATAATGGTCTTTTCAACAAATGGGGCTGGGAGAGTTGGATATCCATATCCAAAGAATGAAAGAGGACCCCTACCTCACCCCCTACACAAAAATTAACTCAAAATGGACCAAAGATCTCAATATAAAAGAAAGTACCATAAAACTCCTAGAAGATAATGTAGGAAAACATCTTCAAGACCTTGTATTAGGTGGCCACTTCCTAGACTTTACACCCAAAGCACAAGCAACAAAAGAGAAAATAGATAAATGGGAACTCCTCAAGCTTAGAAGTTTCTGCACCTCAAAGGAATTTCTCAAAAAGGTAAAGAGGCAGCCAACTCAATGGGAAAAAATTTTTGGAAACCATGTATCTGACAAAAGACTGATATCTTGCATATACAAAGAAATCCTACAACTCAATGACAATAGTACAGACAGCCCAATTATAAAATGGGCAAAAGATATGAAAAGACAGTTCTCTGAAGAGGAAATACAAATGGCCAAGAAACACATGAAAAAATGTTCAGCTTCACTAGCTATTAGAGAGATGCAAATTAAGACCACAATGAGATACCATCTAACACCGGTTAGAATGGCTGCCATTAAACAAACAGGAAACTACAAATGCTGGAGGGGATGTGGAGAAATTGGAACTCTTATTCATTGTTGGTGGGACTGTATAATGGTTCAGCCACTCTGGAAGTCAGTCTGGCAGTTCCTTAGAAAACTAGATATAGAGCTACCATTCAATCCAGCGATTGCACTTCTCGGTATATACCCGGAAGACCGGAAAGCAGTGACACGAACAGATATCTGCAAGCCAATGTTCATAGCAGCATTATTCACAATTGCCAAGAGATGGAAAAACCCAAATGTCCTTCAACAGATGAGTGGATAAATAAAATGTGGTATATACACACGATGGAATACTACGCAGCAGTAAGAAGGAACGATCTCGTGAAACATATGACAACATGGATGAACCTTGAAGACATAATGCTGAGCGAAATAAGCCAGGCACAAAAAGAGAAATATTATATGCTACCACTAATGTGAACTTTGAAAAATGTAAAACAAATGGTTTATAATGTAGAATGTAGGGGAACTAGCAGTAGAGAGCAATTAAGGAAGGGGGAACAATAATCCAAGAAGAACAGATAAGCTATTTAACGTTCTGGGGATGCCCAGGAATGACTATGGTCTGTTAATTTCTGATGGATATAGTAGGAACAAGTTCACAGAAATGTTGCTATATTATGTAACTTTCTTGGGGTAAAGTAGGAACATGTTGGAAGTTAAGCAGTTATCTTAGGTTAGTTGTCTTTTTCTTACTCCCTTGTTATGGTCTCTTTGAAATGTTCTTTTATTGTATGTTTGTTTTCTTTTTAACTTTTTTTTTCATACAGTTGATTTAAAAAAGAAGGGAAAGTTAAAAAAAAAAAAAAAGAAAGAAAAAAGTAAAACAAGGAAAAAAAAAGATGTAGTGCCCCCTTGAGGAGCCTTTGGAGAATGCAGGGGTATTCGCCTACCCCACCTCCATGGTTGCTAACATGACCACAGACATAGGGGACTGGTGGTTTGATGGGCTGAGCCCTCTACCATAAGTTTTACCCTTGGGAAGACGGTTGCTGCAAAGGAGACGCTAGGCCTCCCTATAGTTGTGCCTAAGAGCCTCCTCCTGAATGCCTCTTTGTTGCTCAGATGTGGCCCTCTCTCTCTGGCTAAGCCAACTTGAAAGGTGAAATCACTGCCCTCCCCCCTACGTGGGATCAGACACCCAGGGGAGTGAATCTCCCTGGCAACGTAGAATATGACTCCCGGGGAGGAGTGTAGACCCGGCTTCGTGGGACGGAGAACATCTTCTTGACCAAAAGGGGGATGTGAAAGGAAATGAAATAAGCTTCAGTGGCAGAGAGATTCCAAAATGAGCCGAGAGGTCACTCTGGTGGGCACTCTTACGCACACCTTAGACAACCCTTTTTAGGTTCTAAAGAATTGGGGTAGCTGGTGGTGGATACCTGAAACTATCAAACTACAACCCAGAACCCATGAATCTCGAAGACAGTTGTATAAAAATGTAGCTTATGTGGGGTGACAATGGGATTGGGAAAGCCATAAGGACCACACTCCACTTTGTCTAGTTTATGGATGGATGAGTAGAAAAATAGGGGAAGGAAACAAACAGACAAAGGTACCCAGTGTTCTTTTTTACTTCAATTGCTCTTTTTCACTCTAATTATTATTCTTGTTATTTTTGTGTGTGTGCTAATGAAGGTGTCAGGGATTGATTTAGGTGATGAATGTACAACTATGTAATGGTACTGTGAACAATCGAAAGTACGATTTGTTTTGTATGACTGCGTGGTATGTGAATATATCTCAATAAAATGATGATTTAAAAAAAAAAAAAAAAAGAAAGAAAGAATTGAAATTGTTGAACTTTAACCCATAGCATCCTTTGAAATTTGTTCTATAGCTACTTGTTAAACTGTAATCTGAAAGGTATCACCTTTATTGTATATATGTTATATTTCACAATAAGGAAATAACTGAAACTCTGGTATTGTAACTCATAATAACTTTGCAAATTTCCTATATAACTACTTGTTAAATCATACTTTGAAAGGTATTATCTTTTTGTATATATATTTCACAACAAGGAAATAACTGAAACTGTGGAAATGTAACCCATAATATTCTTTGAAATTTGTGCTCTAATTACTTGTTAAATTGCAGATGGAAAGTTATTACTTCTATGTATATATGTTATACTCTACAATTAAAAAAAAAATGATTAAAGAGATAAAAAAGAAAGAAAAAAAAACATGGTGGAGTTTAATATCACAGGGTAGAAAAAATATATATCATCTATTAAACTTAGCCTTTGGATGAGCCGTGATGAACACTGACTAGGAAATTGCATTCAGGAGAAGATAACAAAGGTTCCGTTACTGACATAGTCTCATATATCCACTAGAATTTTCCATCCCATGATTTAAATAATGAAGAGCTATTAGGAGTTGGAGCCAAATGCTCTTTACCAGCTATAAGCTTAAAGGAAACCCTCTTAAGATTTTTCAGGAAGCATTATTTCTGGGGTTCTAGTGAAGTACTTAAAAATATGCTTCTGCCATTATGATATTTTGTCTTAAAAAGAGTTAAAAAGTATTTTATGAAAAACAAATCATTAATAAAAATTTTAAAGTAAAAAAAAAAAAATGCATTTTGACACCTTACTGCAATGGCAGTCAATAAGAAAAATGTATGCCCTGATCTTCCAAGCTGGTCTTGATTTTAAATATTCTATTGTATTATCAGATCACAGATTACAATTTCTGTTTCAGAAAATATGATCCCTGTATATGATTTCTAGTGTTACTCTTATACCTAGACGAACCTTATCAATTTTGCTTTCCTTCCTTCCTTTTCTATCCACTGAAGCTTTGGAAGATAGTCAGGAGAGAAGCTGTCCATGAGCAGAGGGGCAGGGGAAAATGATAACCCAGAGCTATCTTTAAAAGCAGGTTTTACAATAACTCTCTGTAGTGCTGGCTGAGAAGGGAACTGGGCCAACTAGATGTGCAGCCTGTGGGCCGGGTGTTCCTTCAGAAGGACACGTTGTGCATTAGTGACCAAAGCACAGGTCTCTCCCGGGCATTGCACGCTGACACCGCAACACGATCCGACTCTGGTCCTTGGGCAGCCTTTGAAGTGGAGATGCTGTGGAATAGGATAATCGAGGCCTTGTTAAACCAAAAATATTGAACTAAAAAAATCAATTAATTTGGGAATAGCTTTTAAGAAATTCCTTCTGCAGTCACTCTTCCACATGGTTTAGTTCCATGCGGTTTAGCTATACGTGAGTTGCAAATGTATTTCCATACACATCTTCACTTCAACTTGGCAGGAGACACTCTCTCCAGGTTCTTTGGGCTCATTCCAAATATCCTGAGAGTGACGGTCTCAGGTTTGAAGTTTCAAAAACTAAATTTTCAACCAGACACATACTCTATGATGGTTCATTTCATGTGTCAACTTGGCCAGGTTACTGTGTCCAATTGTTTGGTCAAACACTTCCTACTTGTTACTGTGAAAGAATTGTTTAGACAGGATTTGCATCTACAACCAGTTGATTGCAACTACAGTCAACAAAGGAGACTGACTTCAGCAATAAGGGTGATCTCATCTAGTAAGTTGAAAGTCTCAACAGCTGAAACGGAGGTTTCAGAGGTCAGAAGAAGTTTTACCTCAACTTCAACACTGGCTCTTTCCAAAATTTCCACCCATTAAGCTTCCCTTGGGAATCAGACTAAGGGCTTCAGTATCACCTCTATCAGAGTTTCCCACCTGTGCTACAGAGTTCGGACTTGCTGTTCCCCGTGGTAGCACGATCCCGTTTGTTATCATAAATCTCTCTCTCACATACACATAAACGCAGATCCTTTTGGTGCTGTTCCCTGGAGAACCCTGATTAATGCAGACTCCAAGGTCATGCTCTTCAGAAACTCCTTTTTCTTTGAGACATATGCAAAACATATAATCCCCAAATTACAAGTGTGGACCCAGACTCCGGGAGGTGAAGTTCCTCGTCAAATGTCACTGCGGGAGGTGAGGTGCTCAAGCTCAGCCTAGACTTGCTGGACCTGTTTTCTGATCTCTGCACATTTCTGAGCTCAGATAACCTTGTTTCGTGCTGTTCTTGTCCTTCCTACAAGGAAGGGTTTCAAGGTGCTGTGGGTTGATTCGTGTCCCTCCAAAAAGTAGGTTCTAGTGTTAACCCTGGACCCACGAATGAGACCCTCCTTAGAAATGGAATGTTTGAAGATCTGAGTAATTAAGATGAGGCTAAACTGGATTACGGTGGATTCTAATCAAATTTGACTGTTGTCCTCATACAAAGAGGGAAATCTGGGCACAGAGATGGACGCTGAGGAGACGGGCACGTGGAGACGGAGGCAGAGGCTGCCATGCTCTGTCCACAGCCGAGGAGGCCCAGGATGGCAGGTGGTCACCAGGAGCTGGGAGAGGCAGAGAGGGGGTCTCCCCGCAGACCCCAGAGGGGGCCCCCTGACACCATGGTCTCAGGCTTCTGGGCTCCAGACCTGGGAAGCAGTGCGCTCCCGTGGCTGTAGGCCATCTGGTTTGTGGTAATTTCCTGCTGCATCCCAAGGAAACTAAGATACAAATACAAGGGAGATCAGAGAAAGGATTAAAGGTAAGAATTTCTCAATCACAGGGGAGATTTTTGTTAAATTTAGGAACATCTCGCCCTTGTCCTGAATTAAATGACCCAATCCTGGCATTTCGTATTCCATGAACTTTCTCTTTAGAACAGTCCAGAAACTGGGCTGTCAGGGTTAAGAAAACATCAGAGGACTCTGAGTAGATTCTGTCCAGGTATTATTCTTTATAAACACCTATTTCATGATTTGTAGCAGAGTCTGTTAAAATGATTGACTGGCAAATAAGTTCATAGTGGTTGAAGCAGACAACACTTACCCAGCCAAACCAACTACAAATCACGCATCATTTTGGAGCATTAAATCCTTTGCCTAATAAAAAAAAAAACAAACCACCCAAAACGTAAAATAAATAAAACATAAAAACTGTCCATCCACAAATCTCCATGACAATCCAGAGGGAAAAGGGTGATTTCTGCCTGAATCAAACACTCGCTTCTCTTAGAAACAATTCCCCACCCAGAGGCCCCTGCCAAGGCGAGCTGCGGGCCACTCCTGAAGCCCGTGCAGCCCTCGGAGCACGTCTTTCACCCCTGCCGCCCTCACAGTGGAGGAAGCAGGAAGCATAAGATCCTAACGTCCTTGGTCTTGAGATGCCACTGAAGCAGCTCGTGGCCTCAGCCCCGGATCAGCACGGAGGAGTTCACGAGGCTGTTCTGCAAGCGTTCATTAAGCACCTGTACTGCCAGGTTGTGCAGCAGAGATACAGAGACAGAGAACACATAACCCAGCCCCGGGCATTTTATTCTATAGTTGGGGAGACAGGAGAGAGAGACAAGGAAAAGTCTAACATGGCGTGTGTGCCGGTTTGAATGTATTCTGTCCCCCAAAACGCCATTATCTTTGATGTAATCTTGTGTGGGCAGACATTATCAGTGTTGATTAGATTGTAATTCTTTGAGTGTTTCTGTGGAGATGCCCCACCCAGCTGTGGGTGATGACTCTGATTGGATAATTTCCATGGAGGTGTTACCTCGCCCATTCAGGGTGGGTCTAAATTAAATCACTGGAGCCATATAATG
Source organism: Choloepus didactylus (assembly GCF_015220235.1). Taxonomy (NCBI): domain Eukaryota; kingdom Metazoa; phylum Chordata; class Mammalia; order Pilosa; family Megalonychidae; genus Choloepus; species Choloepus didactylus. The sequence goes on from NC_051318.1 coordinate 6,254,220, forward strand.
AGCTGACAAACAGAAGGAACACTGTGCAGCTGAGAGTGACATTTTGAAGAGGAGCTACAGCCAAGAGGGACACTTTGAAGAATGCACTGGAACTGAGAGAGGAGCTTCAGCTTACAGAGACATTTTGGAGATGGCCTTTGAAAGCAGACTTTTGATCCAGAGAAGCTAAGAGAGGACAAATGCCCCAAGAGCAACTAAGAGTGACATTTTTGAGGAACTGTAGCCTAGAGAGGAACGTCCTGGGAGAAAGCCATTTTGAAACCAGAACTTGGAGCAGACACCAGCCTTGTGCCTTCCCAGCTAACAGAGGTTTTCCGGACACCATTGGCCACCCTCCAGTGAAGGTACCCGATTGTTGATGCATTACCTTGGACACTTTATGGCCTTAAGACTGGAACTGTGTAACCAAATAAACCCCCTTTTATAAAAGCCAATCCTTTTCTGGTGTTTTGCATTCCGGCAGCATTAGCAGACTAGAACAGATTTTGGAACCGGAAGTGAGGTGCTGGTGCTGCTGTGTTTGCAAATACCAAAAGTGTTGGAATGGCTTTTTAAATGGATAAGGGAAGATTCTGGAAGAATTGTGATGAGCTTGATAGAAAAGGCCTAAACTGCTTTGAAGAGACTATGGAAATATGGACTCTAAAGATATTTCTGATGAGGCCTTGAGCAGAAATGATGAATGTGTTGTTGCAAACTGGAAGAAAGGTGATCCTTATTTTAAAGTGGCAAAGAATTTGGCAAAATTGAGTCCTGGCGGTGGATGGAAGGCAGAATTTGAAAGAGACAACCTGGAATATTTAGCTGATGAGATCTCCAAGCAAAATATAGAAGTAGCCTGGTTTCTACTTGCAGCTTATAGTAAAATGTGAGAGGACAGAGATAAGCTGAAAAATGAACACTTGGTTTCAAGGAAACCAGAAATTGATGGCCTGAAAAACTCTGGGCTTCCAGGAGGTGAAACCCCAGAAGCTACAGCCCAACATGAGGATGTAACCAAACATAGAACCCAGCCGCCATTTCAGTACAAGCCAAGATTGGAGATGGAGTTAAGCAAAAAGGATTTGTGGAAAGTCCTATTGTCTGACGGCTTTGACCCCTGTGGGCTTCATGGGAAACCAACAGAATTTTTGCAAGATCTTTATAGACAGAGCCATTGCCGGTCTGGACTGGAGGGGACAGAAAAAAACAAGTTGAAGGAAAAATTTCTTCAAAGACAGAGCCATGGAGGTTGAGGGCTGGAGTCAAGAGTGGCCCACACGCATGGAAAGGGTGAGTTTGCCCTGGAGGGCGAGGGCGGGCCTTCCACCTCGATGCTCTGGAAGAGTTTTGCCACCCCAGGCCCCAAAGAGGGTGGAGCACATTCCCACAGAATTGGGGAGAGCCTGGCTGCCACCACACTGTTCTGAAAGGGTTGAGCGTGTGCCCTGGAGATGGAAGGGAATCTGGGTGCTGCCCCGATGTTTGAGGAGGGGGTTGCCAAGCAGGTGGTCTCCCTAGTGTGTGGATATGTTGGAACACTCACCCGAGTGTTTGAAGAGGAAAGGGCTGCAGCAAAGGCCCTTAGGAAGTGTTAGACTCCTGCTCTCTCAAGCCCCAAGGATGCAACGTCATTCTGTTAATGACTCCCAGATTTTGAAATCTAATGGAGTTTGTCCTGAGGGTTTTAGGAACTGTTTTGGTACTGTTAACCCCGTTTTCCTTACTGTTTCTCCTTATGGCAATGGGAATGTTTATCCTATGAATGTCCCTCCTTTGTATATTGGAAGCACATAACTGGTTCTAAGTTCACAGATCCACAGCTAAAGGAGAATTTTACTTTTGGACAGACCAAACCTGTAACTGATTTAATGGGATTTTGTACTTAACTATTGTTACTGAAATGATTTAAGTTTTTGTGATATTGTGATGGGATGAATGTATTTTGTATATGGAAAGATCATGTCATTTTGGGGTCCAGGGGTGGAATGTACCAGTTTGAATGTATTATGTCCCCCAAAATGCCATTATCTTTGATGTAATCTTGGGTAGGCAGACCTATCACTGTTAATTAGATTGTAATTCTTTGAGTGTTTCCATGGAGATGTGCCCCACCCAACTGTGGATGATGACTCTGATTGGATAATTTCCATGGAGTTGTTAACCCACTGTGCTGCATTGAATGTATTATGTCCCCCAGAAAAAAGCCATATTCTTTGATGCATTCTTGTGGGACGGACATATTAGTGGGGATTAAGTTGAAACGTTTGGATTAGGTTGTTTGCGTGGAAATGTGTCCCACCCACTGTAGGTGAAAACTCTGACGAGATATTTCCGTGGAGACGTGGCCCTACCCTTTCAGGGTGGGCCTTGATCAGTGGAGCCATATAAATGAGCTGATGGGCAGAGGGAACTCAGTGCAGCTGTGAGTGGTGCTTTGAAGAGGAGCTACAGCCAAGAGGGACACTTTGAAGAAAGCACAGGAGCTGCAGATGAGAGACAGTTTGAAGACAGCCATTGAAAGCAGACTCTTGCTCCAGAGAAGCTGAGATAGGGCAAATACCCCAAGTGCAACCAAGAGTGACATTTTTGAGGAACTGCAGCCTAGAGAGGAATGTCCTGGGCAAATGCCATTTTGAAACCAGAACTTGGAACAGACACCAGCCATGTGCCTTCCCAGGTAACAGAGGTTTTCTGGATGCCATTGGCCATCGTCCAGTGAAGGTACCCGATTGCTGATGTGTTACCTTGGACACTTTATGGCCTTAAGACTGGAACTGTGTAACCAAATAAACCCCCTTTTATAAAAGCCCGTCCATCTCTAGTGTTTTGCATTCCAGCAGCATTAGCAAACTAGAACAGCGTGACAAACGTGATGACAAATGTGTAAAAGAGAAAGCCATCAGGGAAGAGGCCATCACTTGCTTGGAGGGGTCAGAAGAGGCAGCCCCAGGCAGGATGTCAGGAGAGGATTTGGGGAGTCAGCAGGATTCTCTCAGTGGGGATGTGGGCATGTGCCCCCCAGGCAGAGGGAGGAGCGTGGCACCCCCCGGAGCCCTGAACAGAAGCAACTGCACATTGAGGAAATACGAAGTTAAGAAAGGGGCGGCAGGAGAGAACATTTTAAAAATGGCAGGAGGTACCGGAGACCTTCCTTTGTTCACATCTTCTTCAAAGTAGCCAGACGCTCCCCCTCTCCATTTTGAAAACCCCCTGATGTGTCTCCACTTGGGCTGCACCCACCAGATGGGAAGGCTCCCACATTCGAAATGCAGACCTGTTCAATGCTGCGAACTTCCACAGCATCTGGAGGACAGTAAGTGGGCAGAACGCAGCAGCCGCAGCTGTTACTATCATTTTCTTTTTTACTGGTGGTCTCCTGGCATAATGTCGCCTTAGTGTCCCTTGATTAAATAAAATGCCTCATCATAAATCCCCCCACCCAAGCAAGCCCAATGGCAAGTAGGAGGCATGTGGGGAGACGGGTTGGCAAGCAACACCCCTGGAAGCCCTGAGGCTGCTTAGGAGAGAATCCACAAGGGTTTTGAAGACAGGGAGGACCCGTTCCCGACCCAGCCCAGCCCCACCTCCAGCAGGAGCTTCCTCAGGCCCCTGCATGATGGGGCTTGTATTAGTCAGGGTTCTCTAGGGAAACAGAGTCAATGAGAGGTGTCTATGACCATAAAACTTATAGAAGTGATTCACAAAACTCTGGGGATGCACGAGTCCATATTCTGTACGGCAGGCAGCAGATTGGCAACTCCAATGAAGATGTTCGATGAGCTCCTGAGGAAACAAACCGGCAACTTCAACGGACTCCTCAGGAAACACTTCACTGGGCAGCTGAAGAAGAAGTGAAGGTCCTCTATCTGTCTCGCTTACAAGTCTTCAACTGACTGATTGGATTAAATCCAGCCAACTGCATTCTCTCATTGTGGAAGTCACGCCCTTTAGTGAGTCATCAGTCACAGCTGCAGTCAATCGACTGATGATTTCATAAACCAGACTGTTGGTTTATTAACCAGCCTCAAACGTCCTCACAGCAATTGTTAGGCCAGTGCTTGCTTGACCAGACAGCTGGGTACTATCACCTGGCCAAGTTGACACATGAACCCAACCATCACAAGGCTAACCTGCCCAGAAGGTCACTGGTGTCCTCAGAGATGCTGGCTGCGAGCTCTCACCTGGCAAGTTACAAGCCAAGACGGTTTTCCCTTCTCTCTACCAGCTGCTTGGCCTGCTCCTCACAGCGTCCTCTGCAGGGGCCTTTGGGAGAACCTTCAATCTTAAATCCAGGGAGTACTGCGGGGACTGAGCTTGTACCTCGACTTACCAGGCCTGGGCCAGGGGACCTGATCACCCCCTGGGGAGGGTAGTAGGTACGGGCGTGAGTGCCCTCTGCAGCCCCCCCGAGCCTGAGGAGCGAGGTCAGGGCAGCTCCCTTTTCCTCACCCAAAATGCCACTGGCAGGGAGGCTTGCCGGAGGAAACCGCCTTTCTCCCAACTGCCCTTTCCCCACTTCCTTATCTTACCCACTCACTCCCTGGTGCCAAGGCCGCTCCTGCCACCGCCAGCGCGCATGCACCGTGGCCAGAACAACCCCCGCCCGCTGCAACGGCTCCTGAATCCTCTCAGAACCAATCCTAGCCCCTCTCCCTTCAATATTGCCATTTTAGGCTACTTCACCTCCTTTCCAGCCCTGCCCCTCTTACCAGCCTATATAACCTGTAATCACCCCTGAATAAATCTCTTTGGCGCATACCCCTACTGGATGAAGAGTGTTTTTGTCCTTATCGCCGCCCTCCATACCTTGCACGCCTCTCGCCGAGGACCCTGGCCACGTCCTCCGCCTCGCCCTCGCCTCCGGGAAAGAGCCCCCGCCGCCGGTACCCTTTAAGCAGCCCCGAGAGCTGAGGGCTCGGCTACCGGCCGCCACTCCCCCTAGAAGCAGTAACCCCGACCGCAACTGGTGCCCCGTGTGAGGAACGTCTCCACACGACAGTTCGGCAGGTCACCCGCTCGCCCGGACGCCCCTCCAGCTTCCCATTTCCTCGCCTGCAAGGTAAGGGCCGCCTCTCCCTCGCCGCTTCCGGAGCCGTGGGAGGTTCCTTGCTCCGAAGCCGCTCCTCCCTTCCCCCACGCTCTCTTCATCCAGTAGGAACTCCTCCCTTCCCCCACGCTCTCTTCGTCCTCTTGTATGCGCACTTCTATGACCCCCGTTCCTCCTAACACTCTCCCTCTTCCCCTCCATTACTTTGCTGTAGTTCTTTGTATCTTTATTTCCTCATTTGGTGCCGTGTGCCTCTTTGCAACTGCCCCCCCTGACTGCTCTCGTTGCCAAAGGGCACTGCTTTCTGCTCTCGCCGTCTCCTTCAGCCTTGCAGCCACAGTTTATCTCATTCTCTCTGCTCGATAAACAACTCCTCCTTCTCCTCCCCGCCAGCCGGCCGGCCCGGCTCGGGAGCAACTCCCCCTCCTCTCCCCTCAGCTATGGGTAATCGTATATCTACATGTCAGGCACCTCAAGTTCGTGCTCTAGCGGGTCTCCTAGACACACATCGCTGTAAAGTGTCTGTCCGGCAGCTGCAGATATACTGGGATCTCCTGCTGCCCTTTAACCCATGGCTCACCACTTGCCATCTTTGGGACCCTGTTACTTATGATCGCCTTATTGATCGAGTCACTAATGCCATGGAACATGAGAGCAAGCGTTTCCCTCCCGGCTTGCTCCCCACCTTAATAACCATCCGCTCCTGCCTTCAAGGCTCCCTCCCCCCTGATAGAGGCCCCGTTAAATCCAAAGAGGCCCTATCAACCCAGCCAACAGACTCAGATAGCGATACTAATTCAAATCATGACTCGGACACGGAGTCCTTAGTCGAGCAGATTAACAACGCGCTCGAGGTGACTCCCAAAAAGCAAAATAACACTGCGCCACGCCAAGATGGCGAACTTCCTCCTTCTTCTTCCATCGAGGGGAGGAAATGCTCTGGTGATGACATCAGCCCTAAGCTGGACCGGAAACCGCATGCGCTTTACCCCGCCCTTTCACAGGGCGGAGTTAGTCAACCATCTTATGCCTTGAACCCCGCCCTTTCACAGGGCGGGGCTGATCCACCATCTTGTGTCTTAGCCACGCCTACCGCGCCGCCATCTTGCGACGCTTGGGGCCTCCCACTCCCGCCTCTCCCTCCGGCGAGCTCCCCCTCGGAGCCGCTGCCGGCAGCTGCCGCCGCTCCTTCCACCCTGCCGACTAACAACCCCTGGCTGCCTTCAGCACCTCAAGGCAACCCTTGGGGCAACGCTCCCCCTACCCCCACTCCCGCGCCAAGTCCTCTGCAAGCGTGTCCTCCTTTCTCTCGTGCTTTTCGCTGTTTTCCTCTTAACCTTGCCCCCACCCCACAGAGGCCGCATGACTGGTATCCCATTGACTTAGATACTATCAAGCAGCTTCGCAAGGCCGTCAAGGAGGACGGGTTAGGTAGCCCATATGCTTCCCAAATACTACAGGATCTCGCCATGGACTTTTGCCTCCCCCAAGACTGGGCCTCGCTTGCCCGTTCAATTTTTAACCCCGGTCAGTTTGTTGACTGGCGTGCTCACTTCCAGGCAGAAGCAGCTAAGCAAAGTGAGCAAGATGCAGCCATTGGAGTCTATCATCCCCCCGAAGCCTATTTGGGCACTGGAGCGTTTCTAAATGCGTCTGCTTATATTAATGCACCTGCCACCTTTTGGCCTATCCTTTGAGGAATCGCCTTACGAGCATTTGCCAACTGCTCTGCCTGTCGGCCTAATAAATTCACCAAGCTCTTCCAGGAGCCGAGTAAGCCTTTCGCCACCTTTGTCTCCAGAGTCGAAGAAACCTGCGCTCGAAAGGTAAGTGATCCCCAGGCCCAATATTACATGTGCCCATCCTCAAATCCTGAAAAATAGTACTGTAATTCCCCCAACGAGTACTACTGTGCATACTGGGGGTGTGAAACATTAGCCACTGGCTGGAAACCTTCTGTCCCTGACAAATTTCTAAACCTCGCAGTAATCCCGTATACTTGCCAAAATTCAGGTTATCACTATTTCAACCGGTACCTTTGTCCTAAAAGATTAATGCTCACCATACAAAACCCTGCCGATACGTCTTGGCTCCTAGGTAAAACTTGGGGCTTCCGAATTTGGCTATCGGGGTTCGATCGGGGAACCCTTATAATCATAAGAAAGGAGGCTTTAAACCAACCAAAGAAAAATACTGTTATAAAAAAGCCCTTTAACATTGGTCCCAATAAAGTCATTAACCCCCTTTTTCCACAGCCTTCCAGCCGCACCTCAAGTACAAGCAGCGCATCTGGAAGCTGCACCTCAGCTACAAACAGCGCATCTCAAACCCCACCACCCCAGCTTCCTCTGCCCCCTTCTCGTTATTCCTCTCCCCTCCTCAGCCTCATCCAAGCCGCCTTTGCCTCAGTGAACTCTTCCAACCCCAATTTTACCTCCTCCTGCTGGCTCTGCCTCTCCACCTCTTCCTCACTGTACGAGCCCGTTGCCTCCAACCTCTCCTTTTCAGAAAGCACAGAAGACAGCCCCTCGGAATGCAGTTGGAATACCTCTGCCGTCCCCCTGACCTTTCATTCAGTCTCCTATACGGGAAAGCGCGTCCGCCCTCGCTCCAGTAACTCTCCCGACCTCACTGCCTGTGCCAGCTACTCATCTCCCAGCAGCTCGGCAAAATTTCTCATTCCTCATAACTCCTCCCAATGGCTCTGCTCCTCTACAGGACTTACCCCCTGTCTCAGCACAAATATCATCAGCGAATATAAAGAAACTTGCCTCCTAATTGTCCTTATCCCTAGGGTCTTATACCACAGCGAAGAAGACTTCTTCCTCCGTCTGGAAAGAACTGCAGCTCCTGCCCTTCTGCAAAAGCGAGAGCCCATCACCGTCCTTACAATTGCCTCCCTCCTAGGTCTTGCCGGCGCTGGCACCGGAATCGCTGCACTAACCAGTCAAGGCTCCGCCCTAACTCACCTCAGGGCGGCTGTTGACGAGGACATTCGTCACCTACAAAACGCTATTTACCATCTAAAAAATTCTGTCAATTCCCTCTCTGAGGTAGTGCTCCAAAACCGCCGAGGTCTTGACCTTCTCCTCCTCAAAGAAGGAGGCCTCTGCGCCGCTCTAGGAGAAGAGTGCTGTGTTTATGCCAATTCCACAGGTCTCGTCGAGGACAGCCTGAAAAGGGTCCGAGAGGGACTGGAAAAGCGTAAAAGAGATCGTGAAGCCACCAATTATTGGTCCAGTTTTTTCACTCCCATCCTCCCATACATCCTTCCTTTTCTTGGCCCCCTATTAATAATTATTCTAGCTCTCATCTTAGGACCCTGCATCATACGCAAAATTGTCCAGCTTGTAAGAAAACAAACAGATGCCATTTTTTCCTCGTTCGTGCAAATCCAGTATCAGCGACTCGCCACCTCTGACGCCCCCCACTCCAAGATAACAGCCAACCCTCCGCGACCTCAACGCCACCGGTCAACCCGCCGACCACGAGGCCCTTCTCAATCACCTGAACATCGCTCTCGCCTCGAGTTCCAGCTTCTCTGAACCCCTGAACTTTAAACCCCTGAACTCTAAACCCTTCACCTTCTCCCAGCCCGCTGCAGCGGAGCCATTGTCAAGCGCCCGGGCACCACACCAACACTAAGCTCCAGCCTCGCTGAACCACCGTCAACCCCTTTTTCCCTTCCCTGACCTCCCCCTTCCCTCACCCTTAGCGGACCTCTCCGGTAAAGCCTCTTCCTCTAATTAGAAAAGAAAGGGGAATTGCGGGGACTGAGCTTGTACCTCGACTTACCAGGCCTGGGCCAGGGGACCTGATCACCCCCTGGGGAGGGTAGTAGGTACGGGCGTGAGTGCCCTCTGCAGCCCCCCCGAGCCTGAGGAGCGAGGTCAAGGCAGCTCCCTTTTCCTCACCCAAAATGCCACTGGCAGGGGAGGCTTGCCGGAGGAAACCGCCTTTCTCCCAACTGCCCTTTCCCCACTTCCTTATCTTACCCACTCACTCCCTGGTGCCAAGGCCGCTCCTGCCACCGCCAGCGCGCATGCACCGTGGCCAGAACAACCCCCGCCCGCTGCAACGGCTCCTGAATCCTCTCAGAACCAATCCTAGCCCCTCTCCCTTCAATATTGCCATTTTAGGCTACTTCACCTCCTTTCCAGCCCTGCCCCTCTTACCAGCCTATATAACCTGTAATCACCCCTGAATAAATCTCTTTGGCGCATACTCCTACTGGATGAAGAGTGTTTTTGTCCTTATCGCCGCCCTCCACACCTTGCACGCCTCTCGCCGAGGACTTTGGCCACGTCCTCCGCCTCGCCCTCACCTCCGGGAAAGAGCCCCCGCCGCCGGTACCCTTTAAGCAGCCCCGAGAGCTGAGGGCTCGGCTACCGGCCGCCACTCCCCCTAGAAGCAGTAACCCCGACCGCAGAGTACATGAAAATAGCCTTATTAGCAAGAGCTATGCATATTTATTCCTTCCAGAATTATTTTCTTACACAACCTGAGCTATTTATTCAATCCAGCACCTGAGAAGAAAAGCAGAAGTTGAGGTGAAAGTGCCCTAATGGAAATATCCCAGCTGATCTCCAAAGAATGAAGAATTGCCTCAGGGCAGAGAAGTAGAACTACCTCAGGCCCCCATTCTAATACAAGGATCAGATGTTTGTGGATGAGAACATGTTATGTGTGAGGTTGCTCAGGAGCTTTAACAGTGATAATTTCCATTAATATATGAAAAGTCTGGGCACTGTTAGGTGGGCTGAGGGGACGTCGGCGGCTGTGGAGCCGGGGAAGTTTGGGTGGCGCTGCGACTTGGGAGGCAGGCTCAAGCCTCAAAGCCTAGAGTCGGGAGGACCGGCCTACGACGCTGGCAGGCCTGCTGCGGTCGTCTCGCGTCCTCTTGCTGGGGAAAAGTGTTTAAACTTATAAAATGTCATCTATCTAACACCTAGTTTATGCAGTTATTCGTTTCTTAAGGGAACAAAGTCAAATGGATGCTTGTACTTCAGATGAACAAGAAAGCTTGGAAGTTGCAATTCAGTGCTTGGAGACGGTTTTTAAGATCACCTCAGAAGATACACACCTAGCGGTTGCACAGCCCTTAACAGAAATATTCACAAATTCCCTCTGTAAGAATGATATTGTGCCCCTCTCAAACTCAGTGGCTGAAGATGTGGGGAAAGCTGACCAATTAAAAGATGAAGGCAATAATCACATGAAAGGAGAAAATTATGATGCTGCAGTGAATTGCTATACACAGACAATAGAATTGGATCCAAAAAATACGGTTTATTACTGCAACAGGGCTGCTGCTCAGAGTAAATTAGGTAACTATTCAGATGCAATAAAGGATTGTGAAAAAGCAATAGCAATTGATTCAAAATACAGCGAGGCCTATGGGAGAATGGGGTTGGCCCTCACTGCAATGAATAAATTTGAAGAAGCAGTTACAAGTTATCAAAAGGCATTGGAGCTTGACCCTGAAAATGATTCCTATAAGTTAAATCTCAAAATAGCAGAACAGAAGCTAAGAGATGTATCCAGTCCTATAGGAACTGGATTGAGCTTTGACATGGCCAGCTTGATAAATAATCCAGCCTTCATTAGTATGGCTGCAAGTTTAATGCAGAATCCTCAAGTTCAACAGCTAATGTCAGGAATGATGACAAATGCCATTGGGGGACCTGCTGCTGGAGTTGGGGGCCTCACTGATCTATCCAGCCTCATCCAAGCGGGTCAGCAGTTTGCTCAGCAGATACAGCAACAGAATCCTGAACTTATAGAGCAACTGAGAAATCATGTCCGGAGCAGGTCATTCAGCAGCAGCACTGAAGAACATTCCTGACTTGACCAGGGACCATAGCTCAGAATGCAAATGGTTTCTCTGAAATGTTTACCTTAGATAATGGCCATAAAAAGCACCATAGCTGATTTTTGAAAATAATGGAGGAAAAACTCTTGTGTCTATTCAAAAAAAAAAAAAAAAAAATCTGTTTAGCTGATAGATTTATTACTGACAGACTTGAACATAACATGACTCCTTTGGATACGAATGATCAGTAGGCCTGTTAACTGTAAGTGCCAATATAGCACTGGACAAGATTCCATTTTCAAACCTTTATTATCATATTTGTATATTAGACTTAACAGAGTATATTTATTGGTGAGTTCTTGAGCTCCAAATTCCCTCAAGCAAGCATTTTTGAGAGGGGAGATGAACAAATGGAAAGTTTTTCCATGTTGGTCTAGAAGAAATATACTTGCCACTAAACAGCATGTCAAGAGAAGAAAATGTTTATTTAGGTTTAACTTGGATAGTGCTATCAGTAATGAATGTGTTATCATAGGTGCCACTGCCATTTTAATGTTGCTTATTCTGATACATGCCAGGGGATCTTAAGAGCTGATGAAAAGTAGCATTTGAGCAAGGGATGTTGTTTTGAAAAGAAAAATAGATGAAGTGAATGTAGAGAGAGTAAAGGTAGGATGCTCAAGTTTTCTGCCTAGTTCTCAAGTAATCTTGCCTGCAGTTTCGTATTGATAACATTAGCATGGCAAATTGTGCTAAGTAAATAATAAAATACACTTAGAAATCCTTAATTGTACTGGTTAGGTCAGTCATATTAACTATTCAATTTAATTGGCACAATCTCACCATTGGTGATCTTCCACGGAAACTCTCAAAATATAGGTCAGGATATACCTGTATTTAAATAAACCAGTGGCTTGACCATAAGTTAAGGATTTTCTAAGTGGCATTTAATTGTTTCCATAAACATTAAAAAAAAAAAACCTCAGTAATTAATGATTAATGGATTTCAAAAAGCATCTATCACTAACATTGCTTGTTCATGTAGTTTTCTGCTCCTATAATTTAGCTTCGCATGCCACTTATGCTTAACCTTAATTTGATGCAACTAAAACATAATAGGAGACTTAAAATATTTTATTGTAAATTACATGCCATAAGAATGGAGAATAGTGGCATTGGTACTATTGGCATGCTTCTAACTATAGTCATGGATGAGACAGTTCTAATTCCAGTTAGACTTTGTTAATCACAAAGTTGGTAAAGTGGGGGCTGACATGATTTCACAAGTACTGAGTGAAAACTGAAATAGAAGGTAATATAAAATATGTCAGTAACATTGATGATCAGGGTCTCCCCCCCAAAGACCAACTTTTTTCTTTCTTTTCCTTTGTGAGATTAGAAAAGTGATTCTCTAATTCAGGTAGTTCTGATGTAGGTCCTAGGACTCGAATTTAGAGAAACGCTAGGTTAGAGTTTCTCCTCCATTAGACCAGGGAGTACCTAAGCCTTTGGGCTCGGCTACATTGAAGATCTATATAGTTCTGGCCAGAGTAGATGAGAACTTAAATTTTAGGCATTTTGAAATTAAATCTCTTATATTCCATCTAAACCAACTTAATTTTTCATGAAGTCAGCTGCTTGTGTTCAAATGTTACACAGAATAAAATGCTAACCAATCAGATAAAAGTGATGACTATGATGAAATAACAAAAATACCGGAAGTAAAGTTGATCCTTATAAAAGTTAGTCACTCTTATCCCATGTTGAATAAGAAGTTAACGTTTCCAGTGTAACTATTTTGAGTGCATTAAAACACTTCAAGATCAGTAAAACTGATAATCCACTTGTCAGATGGACTAAGAAAAAATATAGAAAATACAAATTAATAGTATCAGCAATGAAAGGGGGAATTATCACTATAGATCCTATAGTATATATCAAAAGGATAATTTAGAAAATCCCAACTTCAGATCTAACAACTTAGATGAAATACGTTAATTTTAAGGTACAAACTACCAAAATTCACTGAAGAAATAACAAATAGACCTATATTTGTTTAAGAAATTGAATTTATAGTTAAAAACATTCCAGAAAAGAATGAATTCTACCAAATATTTAACATAGACATACTGTCAATTCTATGTAACCTCTTCCAGAAAATGAGGAACCACTCCCCAACTCATTTTATTTGGCTAGTGTCACTCTGATACAAAATCAAACAAAGACATTACAAGAAAAAATAAATAATGTCTTGATGTGGTAACATTTGTAGTTAAGGAAGCCATTCTTTTTACATGAAATAATGGGAATGATGTATTTCTTCCATTTTACCCTTCTAGTTTGTTTCTTTGCTGATATAACACTGATAACAAATTCAATCTGTACACCTGTCAACTACCTGGATTTCCATTCCATCCAGGGCCCTTTGGTCTTTGAGGAAGTACTTTGTTTACTTTGGAATCATTGCATTGCAAGCTGTTTGAAGAGATGGGTCTATGTATTGGATTGTGCTAGCAACTCTTAAAACTCTAAGAAATGCCCCAAATACTATTCTTGCTTGTCTGGAAAAAATACAGTCCCAATCTAACTAAAGGAAAAAGAGGGCATTGCAGTAAATCTTTGTATCATTTTAATTAGGAATGCTTGACTTCCATTAACCACATTTCATTGTGGTAGCTGTAGCTGTTACGATGCTATGTAAAACTTAACGTGTCCTGTTTATGCAAATGATGTTTTTATTTACTGTACCAAATTGTTTATCTTGTTTTTATAATATGGTTTTAACAAATCTTGTCTAAGATGGCATTATCTAACCCTCACTTTAAAAGTATATGTCTGGGTTATTGTTTTCAAACAAAAGGGACTTTATAAATTAAATCAAATAAATAGATACAAGTGACCATTAAAAAATATATATATATATATATATATATATGAAAAGTCTGCCAGTCTTATTAGCTAGAGGATACTTGAATATCTGTCAAAGGTTTAAAAATACCTTTATCATTTCTTGAGTATATTCTGCATTGCCAAAATATACATCTTATGCCATCACTGCCTCCTCATCCTCCTTACCTCTGGGGCCAGCTTTTCGTTCTCTTGGTCACCTGCGTGGGAGGGAGCAGGCAGCCACTCGTGAGAGCCAATCCACCACCCGGAGCTCTGAGCTCACCCTAGCCCTGTATCTCTATCACCCCATCACAATCAACAAGTATTTGGGGATGTCTAGCTTGTGTACAGAACTGTGCTAAGCATCATGCCAAATGCAGAAAATAAATTGTTCTCCACCAGGTGAAGAGTTTTGTACTGTTATGGGCAATGGGTGGGAGAGGGTCACAGAAATTAATACAGAAAGCCAAGGGCAAACAACAGGATCAAATCAATGCGATGTCACTGGAATAGTCCAGAATTTAACACAGAGTAGCCATGCAACTGAATCCTTGTGGGATCAGCAATTTATTTTGCTAAACCTCAGTTTCCTCAACTCTAAAAAGAAATTTAAGCTCATGGAATGTGGTGAGATGAAGCAAGATAAAGTATATGAAAAAGTAAGCTATAAAGCACCATGCAACAGGCAAATATTGTCGTTAAGTCCCAAATTATATAGTATGAACTTTGCATTCCCCTTTAGGTTTTTCTACAGTGGTGAACACTGAGTGATTTGCAGTACAAAGCTTAACAATATGTCATACCACAACCCCCAGTGGCTGAGTTATGCAGCAAGAATCTAAGAAATCTAGAAAATGTATATAATTACACCACCAAGTGGATTCCTAACTGCATTCAATCAGATTCTTGCAGTATTTTGAGTCTCTTGAGGCCCTCCAAAAATACTTGAGAATTTATCTTGACAAGCCTAAAAGCGAAAAATTATTTTTGCAAACTATTATCAATTAGGCATGAACTCCATAGTAAGCTAATGGCTTTAGAAGATCAGAAACACAACTAAGGAAGGCAATCCCATCCAAAACAGGTTCTTGATCAAATGGAACTAATTTTGAAAACTGCGGTCTTGATTTTTCAAGTACAAAGAAATGAAGGATCACAGGCAAGTTTTAAACAAGATCCTGATACTTCTCACTCAGGCAGATTTGCACCTGCATCAATTAACATGCAGACAATTCCATTTGCAAGCACAAATTGAGTAATTAGGCAGCTAACTACAAGATCAGTGAATGTAAATGCTTATTAGCCCATCAGCAAATTGGTACTCAGAAAGAACTTCCAATCATAGCTTATAGTCCAATTTCCTTTCACCTTTCAAACTTGGGCAATATTCTTATCCTTTCCTTAGATTTCCAAGGATTTAAAAAAAACTAAAGTCACTCCCTGACATGTTAATACTCCATCAAGTTTTCAGAGTTTCTAATATTAGCAAAATAATAAATTCCCACAAAATCCAATGTGTGTATATATGTATACATGTGCATATATGTATACATATGTACATACATGGACATGCACACACACATATGTATACATTCTCAGTGTATGTTCTTCAATTGTAATTTATTAATTAAAGAGATCTTACCATTGTTCATTGCCTTATCTTCCAGACTATAAAATGAAGAACCAGAGTAAGCAAATGCTTCCATTCGGTTAAGAGCTGGGGATTTGATTCTGGGTCCCCTGATTCATTCTGTCATCTCAGTTCATTTCCTCAGTGTCTTCTTAGGAAACACAGAATATCCAAATAAGGCAGAAATTAAAATCAACATATGAAAACAATTCTCTGCGGTTACTCAAATGATTTTTCCTTATCTTTTAACAAGATAAACAACTTGAAAACCTGACATAATTTCACTCAGTTGCACTGTTGGAACAGAGCTTGAAAGTTAGGGAGATGGGGGTTCTCTGACTTCCTGGAAGTCTGGACCTGTAAAATGTTAAATAATGTGCTTCCAGCCTTCATTTTGCCAAGTAAGGATGTTTTAGAAACTATCATTTACTAACACCATAAATTCATTAAAGAAAGGATATTCTACTGCCAAAAAATTGGAAAGATATGCTCTCAGAATAAACAACTATCCTATAAACTGAATGAATTTAGTCTCATGTAAAACTATGTAAACAAAGTTTATGTAAAAACATTTTTCTCAATCTGTGGCAGGCAAGTTGGGAAATTCTTCCATTTATGAGCCGAAATTGACCACCTTAGAACTTTCCCCCATAGTAGCACTGTTGGTGCTGCTGTTTCTTCAGAACCTACACGCACGTCCATGTTGGGTCCTGAATCCTTAGACAAGCACAGCCCCGGGGCAGAGACAACCAGTGTTTGTAAAAGGAACATGGCCTCTGGTTTACTAAGGTTCTGTGAAGGACAAAGAGCGGACAAAAACGATCTAAAAGGTGTTACTTGGGACTTCAGAACACTCTTGATAAAATTCCAGTCAAAGACCATTTAAATAATCATATCCTGATCACGTTTATAGTAGTGACAAAAGCAGTACACGTGAGCACTGTGTCGCAGAGCACACTCACTGAGATTATTCTATATATGCATTATCACCATAGTTATATATGCTTTTACATTTATTATTTGGCAACAATGTTAAGTTTGGAGTCATAATGGAATTTCAATGGCATTTCAGGATTTTTTTCTAAGAAGTTACAGGATACAACAGGTAGAGTTGAGCAGACAATCCTCGGGATAGAGGGAAATCCCGCAGATGGTGTGGAACCCTCCCTAACCCTTACTCTCCCCCTCACTCCACCCCCCGTGGGCCTTCGCTCTTGGGGTCTCTGTCTGAGATGACCGCTGTCTACTGGAAACATCTGGAAGGCCCCTTCTACTGATTTCCACCCTATCTGGTATAATTGATTGCTTCTCCACACACATCTCACTAGTACTTTGTACATAAAAACATTATGGCTAGATCTTTGTGAGAGTGAAACAAATGAACAGAAATGTGTCCTACCTAGAAATGTGACATCATCAGTTGCATTAAAGGCTAGAAAAGAGCTAAGCAGCAGCCTCAAATTCAGAGGGAAATAATTTTGAGTCTGAAATTCAATACCCAGGAATCGTATCAAATTTACTGGTAAGAGAGAGGTATTTTTAGAAATAAAAGGACTGAGAATGTATATTTTCCTTTTACCCTTTGATAGAAATTTAAATGAAGTTGTATGCCAGAAAGATAAAACAAAAAAACAAAAGAACAAGCAAGTGGGGGGGGGGGGAGAACACAAGAAAAAGAAAAGTATAGGATGTAAGAAACAGAAGTGAAATAAAAATGAATTATAGGATTATAGCTATGCTGTAGATTTTAAACATCAGTTAATTCATAATAGAGAATTAAGCATAATAGAGAATCATTATTTAAGATATAATGGATTTATTTCTTGCTTTTGTCATCAAGTAAAAGAAAAACAATCAGAAGTATCAGGAGAAACAAACGTAGAAAAGAATCTGGTCCAAAAAAAGGGTGGCATGCTTTTCAGCAACTGATAGAGGGTTAAAAAAATAAAAACCCATTTGAACTTTGGGGAAAAAAAAAACCATTATGGCACGTATTGTTGGTTTTGTTTATGTCTATTTTCCTGGGATATTAGAACATCCTCAAAGGAAAGAACCAAATCTTACCATTTTATATATATTTTATCTCATCCAAGGTCACATCTCACTTCCTTTGGGAAACCTTCCTGACCCCTGGACCCCTGCAGTATGGGTACATTTGGGCACATGTCTGGGGGGTCCCTCCGGCACTCGGCACCAGGCCCGTCACGACCCCATGCAGCTGTCTCAGAGCCGCGTCACTGTCCCAGTCCCGCTAGAGAGCAGCGTCCCCAGGGCACGGCACCCAGCAGCAACTCAGTAAATATCCACGACCTGCAGAGCAACTGACACATAGTGATGACTCAATCAGCTTCTTAAATAGGATTGTTCATGGAAGTTCAATATTTTAAACATTTCCTGGAATGATTTCTGGAGCTTCAGCTGAATAGGAATGTTTCACTTGTCACCTCAAGTCCCAACATTGTGTAATGCAAGTCCCACATCAGGACCTTCCGAAACAGTTTTCCCATTCTCTTCTCCATACGCGTCAAGGTCAAAAGTTATCCGTCTAAACCCCCCACCTCCTCCCTGGAGGGCAGAGGTGCCCAGCACGGGGCTTTGCAGATAGTAGACACTCAAAAAACCACTGTTGAATAAAGGAGAAGTTATTAATTTGGGGAGTCATTCAAAGGGTTTTAACCATATTGGTAACTTATGGATGGTAAGTGTCTGGTGCTTGAAATGGTATTTTAATCCTTTTTTGTAAGCCTGAACTATTTCAGAATACATCATTTTGAAAACCTGGGGATCACCTTGACTCAGGTGTTACCAAGTTCTCGTAACTTTTCTGTCTCTCTTGTATCCTGTCTTCCTCTCTAACTGACATACCCTTCAGCTTGTCCAGCTGCTTCATTGCTTCCCACCTTTCTCCCCTCTTCAGTCTCTTCCTACTAAACCCATTCTGTACACTGCCCTCTACCATCCTAAAATGCAGCATTAATCACGCTAATCCCACGTTCAAAGCCCTCATGACTCCTCACTGTCGACAGGCAATAGGACCTGACATAGGGTCCTCCTTCCCTTCCAACTTTATCAACCATTTCCTGTCTTATAGGTCTCTCCAGCTGCCAGGCAGGGTAAGGGCATGAGGTGAGAGAGGGGAGGCTGTGGGGGCAGGAGCAGGAGAGCCAAGCCCTGGAGGAAGACAACACAGGGCCAAGCCTTGGGGTCTCCAGAACAAAACCAGTGAGACACACGTGGGGTGAAAGTCAAGTCTGCACCAGGGGAGTCTCTCTCTCTCTCTCTCTCTCTCTCTCTCTCTCTCTCTCTCTCTCTCTCTCTGTCTCTCTCTCTCTCTCTCTCTCTGTCTCTCTCTCTCTCTCTCTCACACACACACACACACACACACACAAACTCTCACACACACAACAAAGCTGAGAGTCACTGAGCTTGAGAATGAAGCCAAATCCAGCTGGAGTCAGTCATCCTCCGAGAACAAAACCCAACACAGAAACCACACCAGCTAATCCAGCCACCAGGAACGAGGAGATGAGGCAGCTCTGAGAGGGGAGCAACGGGTGGCAAGTTGTTTTGTTCTAATGCCCTCACCCACCAGGTTTTACTTGCTTTTAAGAAACATTTATAGTCTAAATGGTCAAAATAATACATCATTGTAGATAATTTTGAAAAGGATAAATAATAAAAAGTTTTCATCTGTATACATATCCACGTTTACATAACTTTCCTACATTATTAACAATTTGCCCTAAATATCAACTTTAGTATTGTATAATAGTCCATCAAGTTCATTTAGCCAATCAATTTATATGAACATTTTCATGCAGAAATCTGGTCCTTTCCCAAAGATGGATTCAAGAAGTAGGACACTGAGTCCTACTTTAAGATTGTTTGACACGAATTGTGAACTTTCCCTCCAGACAGTCCATGCGATGTATGAGAAAGCTGCCATACCACTCTCCTAAGCACTGAGGATTATCAACCCCTACCGTACTGACCATCCTGACTTCACTCACAGAGAGGATTGGGCAAAAAGAATCAGTAGGGATTCAAGAGAAAAAATTTACCCCAATGAGAAAGGGCAAAATGAATAAGTAGGACAACCAACCCCAGGAAAAACTGATAGAACTCAAGAAGGGGAGTTTTAGAATTTCTTGTTCATATCTTCAGAGGAACATAGGAAGATTTTGAAAGCATAAAACAAACTGTAGACTGCAATGAAAAAGGAGCAATCACATAAGAGGATATTTCTTGGTGATTAAAAATTATGATTGACAAAATGAAAAATTCAGTAGACTGCTGGAAGATGCACTTGTGGAAATCTCCCAAAATAATGGGGAAAGAGAAAAAAGGTAGAAAATCTGAGTGACCAGGGAGGGATCTGATCTGGTCTGTCTTAACATAGAAAAGTAACAATATAGCTTTCAGAAGCTAGGATGAGAAGAGAAATAATAGAAAAGTAGAAAGAAGTGCAAGGATCAAAACTACCCACATCTTACAAAGAGTGAGTCAAGAGATACTGTCTAGAGTTGAAAAATCAAGGAAGAGAGGCCTATATGTATTTCTTAAAGTTATAAAGCTAACCAACAGAAGCCATCAAAAGCTGGTGTTACAGGGTGAGCAGAGAAAACGTGGGTAGTGGGAGTTGAGTTCTCCTCCTTTCATATCAGTGATCCAAAAGATGCTGCCTTGTTTAAGATATCTTATTCAGGACACCTTACAAGGTAATTCTTGAATCAAGAATTAAAAATGTTTGCATGTTATTTGATATAATAGAGGTAACCACCAGAAATGCTACCAACTAAAATTATATATTTTAATTTCAAAATGGTACTTGTTCATTTGTACTTTTCTGTGCTATAGACTTCTAGATGGTTGGAATGCTATCACTAGTTCCGAAGAATCATTTCATAAAAATGAAAACTACATACTGCAACCCACAACAATCTTGGAAATTTCCTATATAATTACTTGTTAAATCATACTCCAAAAGTTAAAAAGAAGTTTTGTTTTGTTTTTGTTTTTTTTTAAATAAAACTACATTTTGCCAAGACAAGGTAACTTAACAAGCTTTTTTCAAACAGGCAAATGTACATTTACACTTTAGAAGCACTGGCTTGGGTATCGAATAGGAGGCAGTAAGTGGAAAGAAAGTTGGAGGTAGGCTTGAAGACTTTATTCTCCAATTAGTTGCAAGAGACTCCTTGGGGGAGCTCAGGAAGACTTGAAGAGGTTCTGAGTGTGAGTCTATTCCATGCACGGTTTAAACAAGTAAATAAGGCCTGCAGTTGGGAAGCTTTTAGCCAAGGGGACAGAGGATATGTTTTCATTTTGGGGTTGGGGTGGTGAAGAGGGTTGTGTGGAGGAGGCTCTGGAGAGAGGAGCAGCGGGTTAGGCCAGCACTGCTTGGTGAAGGGTCTTAAGGATGGCAGGAGGTAGGGGTCTCAGCCTTTGGCTCACTGTTCAAAACTCCCTGAAGAGAACTAGAGGCCAAATTCAACACATGAAATGCTTTTGGAAAAGAAAAATTCTGACCCTTTCCCAGCATATACATTGATTTATTTGATATGACCATTCATGATGATCACTCCCACCCCACCCAAAAAAAAAACCACTATTTTTTCTATGGCAATACAGCCCAAAAAATTATTCAGCCCCCACAATATTCAGATTCACAAGTACTAGATATCCTGTGACTTGCTCCTCTTGCAGGAAGGAAAACCTTTGCCAGCAACAAACACCTGTTACCTGCCCACCAGGAGTTCAATTTACTGAGATCATATTCTTAGAAACTCATATTTTTACCTAGACATTTTTTGTTCTTTTCCATATGTGGTGATTTGAAGCTGTATGTACCCTCAGAAAAACATGTTCTTAAACTTAATCCATTCCTGTGGGTGTGAACCCATTATAAGTAGGACTTTTTGATAAGGCTACTTCAGTCAAGGGGTGGCCCACCTCATTTGGGACAGTCTTAATCCTGCTACTGGAGTCCTTTATAAGAGAATGAAATTCAGACAGAGAGAAAGCCAAGAAATCAAGAAGTTGAAATCAACAAAGGATCAGCCGAGGATCACCAGCCACTGGTTTTCAGGAAGAAGGAATTGCCTTAATGATGCTTTGATTTGGGCATTTTCCCATGCTCAAAACCATGAGCAAATAGATTCCCTTTATTTAATGTGACCCATTTCACAGGCCTTGCTTTGAGCAGCCCAGGAAACTAAAACACCAATAAGAAGTAATGGCCCATAGCCTCAATGTCCAAAGTAACTGAGGAAGAAACCATATGGTGACCGCCATTGTACTAAAAATTGCACATATGTATCATAGCTTTGGAGCGAGGCATTGTCTTGCCCACTGACCAGAATTCCCTTCTTTGATTCGACCATCTCATCACTTAAGTGAGTGGATAAGTTTTAAAAGTATTGCCTGCCTGACAAAAAGAAATAAATATAGGGTGCATCCTTGTAGAATGGCAAAGAACTGACGCTTGAGGAGACTCAGGGTGGGATGTAGAACTGCCTTCTGTCTGTTTTTTCCCAGCCAGCTGCAAGCATTGCCCTCACACACCACCTCCATCCCCTTCATCTGACACACAAAGATGAGAAAGTGTTGCTCCCTGGAAAAGGAAGACGTGAGGAGAGCTACCAGCTCCTCTGTTCTTTCAAAACAGGTCTTCAGAGTCAACCAGAGTTCTGCCACAGACACTTCTTAGCTAGAGGAAAGTGCTCTCCCTCACCTCAGAATTTCCAATGCCTAACCTCCTTCCCTGCAGCTTTTAAATAAAACATCCTTTCTAAGTTTACTCTTAAATACTGGATCAAAAATAATAGGCTATATTTACAGGATTGTTTTAAAGAAATGGTGTCACCTGTAAGAATCCAAGGAGTAACAAATTCCAACAAACTACAATCCTCACTAAACCCCTGGGAAATTCCACTCTTTGGTTCAAAGAGTAGCTGAAGGGCTCAGGGGAGTGCCATTTTAAAGGAAAGGCGAAAGCATTTGCCTTGTTTCTCCTGGTTGTCATCTAGTTGTCATCCGTGTTGGCTGTTCTTACTGGACAGCAACTGCAAGCTGGTTTGTTATGGTACATAATCTGGAAGACTCTAGACTTCTTGGGCTAGGTATAGGTAGAGGCTAGTTTTTAAGGTGATATCTTTGATTCTTCAAACAGGTATCTGCGATATCATTGTGCAGCTAGACCCTAATAAAAATCAAACTTCGGGAGAAATTTTAATCAAATAAGGAATATCGGAGAAGAATGAAATTTTGAACGTGCTTGCTTCTATCAAAACTGGCACCTACTGAGTCTCTGTGGCTCAGTTTCTTTTGTTGTCTTAACTCCCATCTCCCAACCCTCTCTCTGAGGTCTTAAAGATACCCGAGTCCCCTTTTACCACTGTCCTCCATGAAAAACTTCTCCTAGGATGAACATGTTGCTCTTTACATGCACACTATGGTGGAACAAAACGCTAGGGAGTTAGGGTGATCGGCCTTGGGTCAGTAGATGCAAAAAGAAAAACAAAACAAATTCTGGAATCCAGGATTGTGTGGCTTCGGGTTGCAATGAATGACTTCAAGATAATTGGCCAAAAATATGTCATAAGAGAAGCAAGTATCACTAGAGGAGGTACCAAGACAGCAGTGGCAGTACTTAGATGTCCAGCGTGGGAAATCTGTCTGGGGCTGCTCACGTTGACAACACTGGGCATAGCAGTTGTTTCAACTCATTTTTGAAATGAAACAAAACCCGACACGTTCAGCTTTCGTGGAGGAGATGAGTTTTAAGAAGCCATTCTATTAAAGAATGGAGGGTTTTATTTCTGGAGAAATTGATTTGAATCTCCAAGAAATGTTATGGGTTAATTTTCAAGATAACAGCATTGATGACTGGTGGCTTACCAGAATCACTCTCTTTCTGATAGTTTATCTACTCCCTGCCTATTTCCGTCGCTAAAAAAAAAAAAAAAAAACATTTGCTTAGAGAGCATAAGTTCACACTCAAAGAGTCACTAGTGCATGCAGTTCAGAAAATAAAATATGCATATTTACCCCTTTTCTTTCCTAGCCTAAAGGGAGGAAAGCGTGGCTAAGAGCGCAGGCTCTGGAGTTAGACCCGGCTGATTCGGATCCACACGGCCTCCCAGCTGTGTGACCTTTGCAAGCAACCTCACCTCTTTTCCCCTCTTCAAAATGAGGACTGCACTAATATCCACAGTATCGGGTCACTGGGAGTCAAACAACTTAATAACTGAAAAACGCTTCGCATAGTTCCTAGCACATAATGTTATTCAACTATTTTTAACCTGCATTTCTCTCATCTGTAAAAAGAGAGTAATTATTGTGCCTAACTCATTGTGACAATGTGAACATAAGAGGAGTTAAAGCACTTAGCAGGTTGCTGAGAACACAATACTCCCTGGATAGATTTTAGCTATTACTTCTTACTCTGACTTCTCAGCAGAATGGCAGTTAGACACTGACGGCCTCCTCAGAAGGACCCCAGGCGCGCTGCCGTCTGGCGCCCGTCGGACCCCGGGGTCTTGGAAGCTCTCGCTTCCGGAGCTCCAGCTCCTCGGCCGTGGGTTCCTCGGGGCGTCCTGATGCAGCCTGGAGAGCTCAGCCCCTGCAGCCCCTGTGCCCATCCCAGAGGAGAGGAGACCCCCTGGGAACATTTCCCCCTGTGTCCTCAGCTTCTACTAATCCATTTGCTTCTCTCCTAAGTGTTCACATTGACTCACCCTGGGCTTCCTTAAGCAACATTACCCTGAACAATCAAGAAAAATCAACAAAAGAGCAAAGCGCAGAGGGTGAGCTGTGCCAATGGCCAGAACTCCATAGAGATAGAGGTCCTGTCCACCTGGTTAATGAAAGTCAGATCACTCTGAGGACGAGGGAGAGTAAAAAGCCTAAGGAGGCCCCTCACGGTTAGGCAGCAGGTCCCGTGTGAATGGAGACAATGGGCAGAGGGTTATCTGGGCTAAGACAGAGCGTGCTTAGCTCAGGGACAACCAGCCCCGGGTGGCTCCGGCCTTGATGGATCAGGACAGAAATTGCCCTGAAGCAAATCGGGCAGGCGGACGTCATCCAAAGAGCAAACAGAAAAACGTGCTAGCTCCAGGGCGGCCTCTGCTTCAGGCTCCAATGCCGGAGCCTTGCTGCTCTCTGCAGACAAGCACATCGGGTAGAGAACTGTTGGTGCTCTGGACAGCGAGGAAAATTCCCAGTTCAATTATGACTCTTCAGACTTCTCCCTTCAATCTCCCAGACAACCGAAGTTAAAAGTCTGAGAGGAGAGAGAAAGAAGGGCTCAGGCCTCCACTGCCTGGATTTCGATTTCTGCTTTCTCCTTGACCACTTGGTCTCCAAATCTCAGCTCCCCTGGGACCCCCCACAAAGCCTCTGCAGCCTCCCTGATGACGTCACCTCCTCCTGCCGGGTTCTCACTGGACCACGGTCCCACCTTTTAGTGATTATCGCATTAGGTCCCATTGACGTGTCAGCTTATTTGGTTACTGTTTCTTCCCCATTCGACTCGACAGTAGGCTCCGTGAGGGCAGGGGCCCTGTCTGCTTTTGTCTAGCATTGCACAGCTTGGTGCATGCTCAGTATGTGAGAAATGGGGGAGAATTGGTTGCTGGAAATCAAGAGTCCCTGGAACTAAATCTGCCAGTGAACAGAATTGGAGGTGTCCTGTGAGCCCTCCAGGCCCGCTCACTGTCCATCTGCCCTGTAGTTACAAGCGGCTCTCATGCCAGGGGTCCTCTTAGACAAACACTGGGGCTGCCGTGCCAGGAGGAGGGCAAAATCCATCATGTCACAAGACGGAAAGTAATACCCGACTCCTTTTTCTCTCCAAAGCCAGGACCCCAACTTGGGTTTCTGTCAGGGGGCAATGACTTAATTCTCCTCCAGAGGGAAACTCTGAATTGGGTTCAACTGATTAACATCCAATTTTACATCAGTGATTTGAAGTCTGTTGCTGTAGCAACTTAGGAAAAAGAATGAAATTATTTTGCTACTTCCCCTCCCTTTCTATTCCTTATACAATGAGATAATAGTCCTGAAAATTCATCTTGTTCATGAATTTGAATTGAAATAAAACCCTTATCTGGTTTAGGAAAAAAGCAAGACGTGAATTTCTATGTAATTACATTAAACAACCTCAGAAAAGGCAGAGTCAAATAGCTGGATTTTTAGAGTATTCAAATTCAACAGAAAAATAAGCTCTGAGAGAAGCAGAAATATACTCACCCAACAGTTCATTTCCCCACTAAAAGTTAACTAAGTATTGTTTTATAGTCCAACAACAAGATTTGGATGCTTTTAGGTCAGCATCCAACACATGTGGAAACCCAACTTGGCTGCG
Source organism: Choloepus didactylus (assembly GCF_015220235.1). NCBI lineage: Eukaryota > Metazoa > Chordata > Mammalia > Pilosa > Megalonychidae > Choloepus > Choloepus didactylus. Next base: position 6,279,946 of record NC_051318.1, read on the forward strand.
TTGATAGAAGGAAAAATACAAAGCAATGGAGAATCTCAAAAATAAACCTTTAGTAAACATACATCTATTTGTTTCAAGATTAAATACCGCAGAATTCCTATCAGAGCCTCGTCCTGTAAATACACAACACCACTGGCTCTGTGCTATTCTTATCCAAGTTGCCAAAACTCACCAAATATTATTAGCAAGATAATAGTGCATGAAGGAATAAAAGGAATGGTCCTTTGCCACAAGGAGTTTAAACTCTATTTACATGAGGAACATATTTTTTATTGTAGAAAAGGAAAGTGACATCTTACCCTATAAAAATAAATTGACATTTTATTTTCAGAATATTTTTTAAGAGAAATAATTTAATCTGCTCTTACAGTAAATCAGGAGAGGGATGGGGAAGTCAAGAGCATGTTCAAGGGCCCATAAACAGTGTATTACAGAAACAGCATTAGGGCCAAGGCCTCGTACCTAATCTCAGGATATATATTTATACTTTTAATACCTTGTTTTTAACACTCAATATTCCAGATACACTTAAGACATATCTAATGGTGCAAAGCAATGTTTTTGTTTTTGTTTTTGTTTTCTGGAGATAAGAGAGTTATAGGCTATGCAAACTTTAATGCAATACTTATAATGGAGTCAAATAAAATTAAAGGGGTAATCAAGCACCTGGCAACAATAGTTTTAGAGGTTTTGTTTGCTGTAAGAGTGTAATGATAGTCTAATAGTCATAATCTAGTGGTTAGAAATTAGCTTTAACCTCTCTGGGAGGTATGTTGAATGAATACTATCCAAAACAGTTGCAAATAGGCTCAGTTATTACAGTAAACAAATCTAGTTCAGTAATCAAGGTAAGGCTGAAACCCATGACGTGTTAGCTTCTGAGAGGTTAGTTCCAGGTAATCACTCAAGCTCCTCTTCACCTTGTGAAAATACAGAAGAAAGGGTTCAATAAATCACAATTTGTTGACCAAGCTTCCAGCAGTCTATAAACCTCACATCTTGTATCTGAGTTCTAAGATTATTGTGCTATCTCACTAGTATGCATGTTATTCCTATTGCTTTTTAAACTAATTTTTAAAAATTCTGTATCGAGTGATGGTTTTTTTTTAATACTCATTTTATTGAGATATATTCACATACCACACACAGTCAAAAAAACAAATCGTACATTTGATTGTTCACAGTACCACTACATAGTTGTACATTCATTACCAAAATCAATCCCCAACACCCTGATTACCACACACACAAAAATAACCAGAATAATAATTAAAGTGAAAAAGAGGAACTAAAGTAAAAAAGAACACTGGGCGCCCTTGTCTGTTTGTTTGTTTTTTTCCATCCCCCACCTTTCAACTCAACCATCCACAAACTAGACAAACGGGAGTGTGATCCCCATGACCCCCTCAATCCCACTGTCCCCCCTCATAAGCCACATTTTTATACAATTGTCTTCAAGATTCATGGGTTCTGGGTTGTAGTTTGATAGTTTCAGGTATCTACCACCAGCTACCCCAATTCATTAGAACCTAAAAAGGGTTGTCTATATTGTGGGTAAGAGTGCCCACCAGAGTGACCTCTCGGCTCCTTTTGGAATCTCTCTGCCACTGAAGCTTATTTCATTTCCTTTCACATCCCCCTTTCAGTCAAGAAGATGTTCTCCGTCCCACGATGCCGGGTCTACATTCCTCCCCGGGAGTCATATTCCACGTTGCCAGGGAGATTCACTCCCCTGGGTGTCTGATCCCACGTAGGGGGGAGGGCAGTGATTTCACCTTTCAAGTTGGCTTAGTCAGAGAGAGAGGGCCACATCTGAGCAACAAAGAGGCATTCAGGAGGAAGCTCTTAGGCACAATTATAGGGAGGCCTAGACTCTCCTTTGCAGCAACAGTCTTCCCAAGGGTAAATCCTGTGGTAGAGAGCTCAACCCATCAAACCACCAGTCCCCTATGTCTGTGGTCATGTTAGCAACCATCGAGGTGGGGTAGGCCAATACCGCTGCATTCTCCACAGGCTCCTCAAGGGGGCTCTGCATATTTTTTTCCTTGTTTATTTTTTATTTTTTTTTTTTTAACTTTTTTTTTTCCTAAATCAACTGTATGAAAAATAAAACAAAAAATTTTTAAATTTAAAGAAAACATACAATAAAAGAACATTTCAAAGAGACCATAACAAGGGAGTAAGAAAAAGACAAGTAACCTAAGATAACTACTTTACTTCCAACATGTTCCTACTCTACCCCAAGAAAGTAACCTAATATAGCAACATTTCTGTGAACTTGTTCCTACTATACCCATCAGAAATTAACAGACCGTAGTCATTCCTGGGCATTCCCAGAACATTAAATTTACCCATGATAGCTAATCTGTTCTTCTTGGATTACTGTTCCCCCTTCCTTAATTGCTCTCTATCGCTAGTTTCCCTACATTCTACATTATAAACCATTTGTTTTACATTTTTCAAAGTTCACATTAGTGGTAGCATATAATATTTCTCTTTTAGTGCCCGGCTTGTTTCGCTCAGCATTATGTCTTCAAGGTTCATCCATGTTGTCATATGTTTCACGAGATCGTTCCTTCTTACTGCCGTGTAGTATTCCATCGTGTGTATATACCACATTTTATTTATCCACTCATCTGTTGAAGGACATTTGGGTTGTTTCCATTTCTTGGCAACTGTGAATAATGCTGCTATGAACATTGGTGTGCAGATATCTGTTCGTGTCACTGCTTTCCGATCTTCCGGGTATATACCGAGAAGTGCAATCGCTGGATCAAATGGTAGCTCTATATCTAGTTTTCTAAGGAACTGCCAGACTGACTTCCAGAGTGGCTGAACCATTATACAGTCCCACCAACAATGAATAAGAGTTCCAATTTCTCCACATCCCCTCCAGCATTTGTAGTTTCCTGTTTGTTTAATGGCAGCCATTCTAATTGGTGTGAGATGGTATCTCATTGTGGTCTTAATTTGCATCTCTCTAATAGCTAGTGAAGCTGAACATTTTTTCATGTGTTTCTTGGCCATTTGTATTTCCTCTTCAGAGAACTGACTTTTTATATCTTTTGGCAGTTTATAATTGGACTGTCTGTACTATCGTCATTGAGTTGTAGGGTTTCTTTATATATGCAAGATATCAGTCTTTTGTCAGATACATGGTTTCCAAAAATTTTTTCCCACGGAGTTGACTGCTTCTTTACCTTTTTGAGAAATTCCTTTGAGGTACAGAAACTTCTAAGCTTGAAGATTTCCCATTTATCTATTTTTTCTTTTGTTGTTTGTGCTTTGGGTGTAAAGTCTAGGAAGTGACCACCTAGTACAAGGTCTTGAAGATGTTTTCCTACATTATCTTCTAGGAGTTTTATGGTACTTTCTTTTATATTGAGATCCTCAGTCCATTTTGAGTTAATTTTGTGTAGGGTGTGAGGCAGGGGTCCTCTTTCATTCTTTTGGATATGGATATCCAACTCTCCCAGCCCCATTTGTTGAAAAGACCATTATGACCCAGTTCAGTGACTTTGGGGGCCTTATCAAAGATCAGTCAGCCATAGATCTGGGGGTCTATCTCCGAATTCTCAATTCGATTCCATTGATCTATATGTCTATCTTTGTGCCAGTACCATGCTGTTTTGACTACTGTGGCTTTCTAATAAGCTTCAAAGTCAGGAAGTGTAAGTCCTCCCACTTTGTTTTTCTTTTTTAGAGTGTCTTTAGCAATTCAAGGCATCTTCCTTTTCCAAATAAATTTGATAACTAGCTTTTCCAAGTCTGCAAAGTAGGTTGTTGGAATTTTAATTGGGATTGCATTGAATCTGTAGATGAGTTTGGGTAGAATTGACATCTTAATGACATTTAGCCTTCCTATCCATGAACATGGAACATTTTTCCATCTTTTAAGGTCCCCTTCTATTTCTTTTAATAGAGTTATGTAGTTTTCTTTGTATAGGTCTTTTACACCTTTGGTTAAGTTTATTCCTAGGTACTTGATTTTTTTAGTTGCTATTGAAAATAGTATCTTTTTCTTGAATGTCTCTTCAGTTTGTTCATTTCTAGCATATAGAAACATTACGGACTTATGTGCATTAATCTTGTATCCCACTACTTTGCTAAATTTGTTTATTAGCTCTAGTAGCTGTGTCATCAATTTCTCAGGGTTTTCCAGATATAAGATCATATCATCTGCAAACAATGACAGTTTTACTTCTTCCTTTCCAATTTGGATGCCTTTTATTTCTTTGTCTTGCCGGATTGCCCTGGCTAGCACTTCCAGCACAATGTTGAATAACAGTGGTGACAGCGGGCATCCTTGTCTTGTTCCTGATCTTAGAGGGAAGGCTTTCAGTCTCTCACCATTGAGTACTATGCTGGCTGTGGGTTTTTCATATATGCTCTTTATAATATTGAGGAAGTTTCCTTCAATTCCTACCTTTTGAAGTGTTTTTATCAAAAACGGATGTTGGATTTTGTCAGATGCTTTTTCAGCATCTATTGAAATGATCTTTTGATTTTTCCCTTTTGATTTGTTAATGTGTTGTAATACATTGATTGATTTTCTTATGTTGAACCATCCTTGCATGCCTGGAATGAACCCCACTTGGTCATGCTGTATGATTGTTTTAATGTGTCTTTGGATTCGATTTGCAAGTATTTTGTTGACAATTTTTGCATCTACATTCATTAGGGAGATTGGCCAGTAGTTTTCCTTTTTTGTAGCATGTTTGCCTGGTTTTGGTATTAGATTGATGTTAGCTTCATAAAATGAGTTAGGTAGTGTTCCATTTTCTTCAATGTTTTGAAAGAGTTTAAGTAAGATTGGTGTCAATTCTTTTTGGAAAGTTTGGTAGAATTCCCCTGTGAAGCCATCTGGCCCTGGGCATTTATATGTGGGAAACTTTTTGATGACTGATTGGATCTCTGCTTGTGATTGGTTGGTTGAGGTCTTCTGTTTCTTCTCTGGCCAGTCTAGGTTGTTCATATGTTTCCAGGAAATTGTCCATTTCCTCTACATTATCCAATTTGTTGGCATACAGTTGCTCATAGTATTCTCTTATAATTTTTTTTAATTTCCTCGGGATCTGCAGTAATGTCACCTTTCTCATTCATTATTTTGTTTATATGGGTCTTCTCTCTTTTTTATTTTGTCAGTCTAGCTAGGGCCTTGTCAATCTTGTTGATCTTCTCAAAGAACAAACTTTCAGTGTTATTTATCCTCTCTATTGCTTTTTTGTTCTCTATGTCATTTATTTCTGCTTTAATCCTTGTTATTTCTTTTCTTCTACTTGATTTAGTATTGGTTTGTTGTTCATTTTCTAGCTTCTTCAGTTGATCCATTAGCTCTTTGATTTTGGCTCTTTCTTCCTTTTTAATATATGCATTTAGTGCTATAAATTTCCCCCTCAGTACTGCTTTTGCTGCATCCCATAGGTTTTGATATGTTGTGTTCTCATTTTCATTCATCTCTATATATTTAGCAATTTCTCTTGCTATTTCTTCTTTAACCCACTGATTGTTTAGGAGTGTGTTGTTTAACCTCCAGGTATTTGTGAATTTTCTAAGTCTCTGATGGTTATTGACTTTTAATTGTATTCCTTTATGGTCAGAGAACGTGCTTCGAATAATTTCCATCTTTTGAAATTTATTGATCCTTGTTTTATGTCCCAGCATATGATCTATTCTGGAGAAAGTCCCATAAGCACTAGAGAAGTATGTGTATCCTGGTGATTTGGGATGTAATGTTCTTTATATGTCTGTTAAATCCAATTCATTTACCAGATTGTTTAGGCTTTCAATTTCCTTATTGGTCTTCTGTCTGGTTGATCTATCTATAGGAGAGAGTGATGTGTTGAAGTCTCCCACAATTATTGTGGAAACATCAATTGCTTCCTTTAGTTTTGCCAGTGTTTCTCTCATGCATTTTGTGACACCTTGATTGGGTGCATAAACATTTATGACTGTTATTTCTTCTTGTTGAATTGCCCCTTTTATTAGTATGTAGTGACCTTCTTTGTCTCTCAAAACATCCCTGCATTTAAAGTCTATTTTATCTGAGATTAATATTGCTACACCTGCTTTCTTTTGGCTGTAGCTGGCATCATATTTTTTTTTCCATCTTTCTCTTTCAGTTTCTTTGTGTCCCTGTGTCTAAGATGAGTCTCTTGCATGCAGCATATTGATGGTTCATCTTTTTTGATCCATTCTGCAAATCTATATCTTTTAATTGGTGAGTTTAATCCATTTACATTCAACATTATAACCATGAAGCCATTTCTTGAATCAGCCATCTTATCCTTTGGTTTATGTTTGTCGTATATATTTTTCCATCTCACTATTAATATCCTTTAATGTACCCATACCAAATCTCTTTCATACTGAACCTTTCTCCATGTCTCTCTCTCCTTTCTTTGTTTCTCTGTCTGTAGGGCTCCCTTTAGTATCTCCAGTAGGGCAGGTCTCTTGTTAGCAAATTCTCTCAGCATTTCTTTGTCTGTGAAAAATTTAAGCTCTCACTCAAATTTGAAGGAGAGCTTTCCGGATAAAGTATTCTTGGTTGGAAATTTTTCTCACTCAGAATTTTAAATATGTTGTGCCACTGCCTTCTTGCCTCCATGGTGGCTGCTGAGTAGTCACTACTTAGCCTTATGCTGTTCCCTTTGTATGTGGTGAATTGCTTTTCTCTTGCTGCTTTCAGAACTTGCTCCTTCTCTTCTGTGTTTGATAGTGTGATCAGAATATGTCTCAGAGTGGGTTTATTTGGATTTATTCTATTTGGAGTTTGCTGGGCATTTATGATTTGTGTATTTATAGTGTTCAGAAGATTTGGGAAGTTTTCCCCAACAATTTCTTTGAATACTCTTCCTAGACCTTTACTCTTTTCTTCTCCTTCTGGAATACCAATGAGTCTTATATTTGGACATTTTATATTATCTATCATATCCCTGAGGTCCATTTCGATGTTTTCGATTTTTTCCCCATTCTTTCTTTTGTGCTTTCATTCTCCATTCTTTCATCTTCCAGGTCACTGATTAGTTGTTCAACTTCCTCTAGTCTTGTACTATGAGTATCCAGAATCTTTTTAATTTGGTCAACAGTTTCTTTAATTTCTGTAAGATCATCTATTTTTTTATTTAGTCTTGCAATGTCTTCTTTATGCTCTTCTAGGGTCTTCTTGATGTCCTTTATATCCTGTTCCATGATCTTCTTGATGTCCTTTATATCCCGTGCCATGGTCTCATTGTTCATCTTTAGTTCTTTGGTTAGTCGCTCTAGGTACTGTATCTCTTCTGATCTTTTGAATTGGGTGTTTGGGCTTGGGTTATCCATATCATCTGGTTTTTTCATATGCTTTAAAATTTTCTGTTGTTTTAGGCCTGTTGGCATTTGCTTAACTTGATAGGGTTCTTTTAGGATAAATCCTTATCTCTAATTTGTGAGATACACAGCTTCGTGGAGTACACTCTCTGACTAACCAGCAGGTGGCATTCATGAGCCACCTGTTCCCCTCAAGTCAGTTCTCCCCCACTTTGCCTCTGTGGTAAGTGGGGGAGTAAGTCTTGTGGGGTCCAATTGGTGTACCAAGTTTGCGTGTGTAGTTGGTGTTGCCTGCCCTTTATAAGGGGCATGTGTCTGGGCAGTCAGGGAGGGGGGCGGCTCTAACAATCAAATCTCCCTGGTGTTCCTGGAGTTTTAAATCTGCTGCAATAGTCTAATCCTTCAGTTCAGTCCTGCCACAGCTTGTCTCTGCCACTGACCCACAAGTCCTTGGTATTGGCGTGTGGCCCCTGAGACTTGCGAGTGGGTCCCTCTTCCAGACCTTGCTCCCCGGGTCTTCTGTTGAGGGATGACTGTGCTTTGTCACAGGTGAGTGCCGTCCCCCCAGGGTGGTTCTAAGCTACAGGGCTGTGTAGGGAGGCTCCCAGTCTGCTGAAATGATGGCTGAATGGGGTTTGTTAATTCACACTGCTCCACCTTCCCAACTCTGGGACAACCAGCTGAGGGTGCAGGGAAGGCTAATGTCCACACCCAATTTTGTGGTGTATGCGTGTTATTGGAAGCTCTTCTGTCACACTCAGTTGTCTGGGGCAGCTCTGGGCTATGTGGCCGGCGACAGGCAGGAGTGTTTCCTGTCCACCAGGATGATGGCTGTGAGTGGACACCCCCCTTTTCTTGGGAAGTTGTGGTGTTCAGTGAATTTTCGCAGCCACTGGATTATTGCCTTTTGTCTCAGGGCTCTCTTAGCTCTGCTCTTGTCTTGGCCTGCCCAAATTGCAAGTCTTTGAAGCTTTCTGTATTGGGCTTCTTAGAGTAATTGTTTCAGAAAAAGAAAAAATGATAAAAAAAAAAAAAAAGAAAAAAAGAAAAAAAAAGGGGGGGCTCCTGGCAGATCTAATGGGTTATTGAAATGCTAAGAGAGAAAGCATTTAGGGCTATTAAGGAAAGATCCACGGGGCAGAGAGATCAGTTTTTCTTGGGGATTTGCAAATGAGCCTCAGGGCCTGAGCTCTGCCCTTCCCCTTTCTATGTTCACCAGAACTCCAAAAATCCTCCTCTTTTATTTTTGAGTTTTTCTTGCTGTTTTTTGCTAAGCCTATCTCCTCTCTGCTGGGCTGGCTGCTCTCAGATTTTCTGGTGTCTGGTCTCAGTCTGTCTATGATTGGAGTTTGGATCAGTAGAGTGAGTTTCCGATAAGAGCTGCCACTGCAGTTCTCCCTTCTCCTTCCCGGCACTGACGGCCCCTCCTCCCATAGGACTGAGCCTGGCAGGGAGGGGCACGGGTCCCCTGGCTGCAAAAACTTACAGATTTCACTGATCTCAGCAGTTCCATGTTTTCATGAGTGTTGTATGAAGTATGCCCAAAGTCAGATTGCTCTGCGGTGTCCAGTCCACGCAGTTCCTGGCTTTCTACCTACTTTTCTGGAGGAGTAACTAAAACATACACCTCACCAATCCGCCATCATGCCCCGCCTCCCCGATGGTTTTTTATAGAGAGTCAGGATTTCTGGTATCCTTGTAAAGAATGTTTGCTGAGCCACATTCTCATCTATTCTTCCCTTTGAAATAAATGGTACGGTTTACAGGGCTGATAGACCTTACAGATTAAATGAAATCACCATAACTTTAGCTCATTCATATCTGGCATGTCCTGAGTAATGTGGTTATTTCCACTTATATTTTAGTGTATCTTTGACATTATCACCAGATCTTGGCCCATCAATTACTAGTACTGTTTTAGAGAAATGAAAGGAAATGTGTTAAGATTCAGTGCTGATGAAAAAGGCCCAAAGTTACAGGACTTAGAAATGGAGTGATAGACAGATTCCTTGTTCAGAAAGTCAGATTGACCAAAAGAAGTGAGGGGAGGAGATGGAATTAGCATAAAGAGGTAAAATTACAACTAAAACCTCACCCTATGCTGGTGACACAGTTAAACTCGTGTGTTTGCCAATTCCCTAATGGTCCAGGCTTTCTCTTGTTCACAATGTGTCTGGGTATATTCCTAAAAGACCATAGATATTCAAATTTATGCAAGACTAAATGCTTCATAAATAAACTAAGAGAGTGGTTCCCCCAAAGATAGTAGGTAGTGTGATGCCCCGTGTGTTGCAATTGGTTCTAAAGCGTGTCACAAGGAGTTTGTTATTTATAACACCTAAGTATTAAGGTTGGTGAATCATTTCCTTTAAATTAATCTTGTGCATGCAAGATTGTCCTGGTAATCCTATCACTTTCATTTATCTGCATTTGAGTGTGCTTTCTTGAATGAGACAGAAAGGGGTAAACTGTCAGCCAATATCAGGGCATATTGGAATCCACAACCTATGTCCACCAACACTCTCAGTGGTTCATTTGTCAGAGTGCTGACTATAGCTCTGGTGATTTCAAGCTACTACAGTGTCTCATTACCCCATAAAATTGTTTTGAGTTTTGTCAAGATCTCGGTCTGCTCATGGGGGATTGCTGTGTGTGTGCATGTCATCTCTCACGTGGGTAAAGGGACAAAATGATCAAAATGAATTCCCCATCAAATAATCACATGCTCCTTATGATTTGTGGACTTGCGGAATCCTCTCGTATCCCCAAGATACAGTTAATCGACGTTGGGGGCAAGTCCGTGCTCACCTCTGTCGTGGCCTTGTGTGTTCTGTTCCCAGGTTGCCACTGCCTATTGACCCTGCTGGGTTCCACACCGCGCTCCTTGAGGTTGGCGACGGTGTCTTGCACACCACTGTGCTCGGTCTGCCCAGCAGGGTGTTTAGCACATAGAATTCCCTCCACAAATTTTGTTGACTTCAGAACCTGGATAAAACTTGATTAAAAAAGTACAATTGTGGATTGATGCAAAAGCAAACTGGGGAGTGAATTTACTTTACCAATTCCTTGATAGTATGTATATCACATATACTTAACCTTATTGTACAAAAACTTGATTTCAGAAGCACACCTGTTGGGCATGCTTTTTTTTTTTTTAAGTCAAGCATGTTTGTATCTATCTTTAAGGAATTTCAAACTCTTCATTACCATTAATTCAATTTAATTCAACTAGCATTTGTTGAATTCCTACTTTGTGTAAGTTTCCATGTTATGTGCTAAGAAAACATGATAAGCAAGATACAGTTCTTACCTTCAAACACTAGATATGCAAGTCAATAGTTATATTGCAGAAAGGAAACAGTATAAAATACACAGCATGGAGAGGGAGGATCAAATCTACTCAGAAGTATCTAGAAGGCTTCCTGATAGAGGCTATGTCTTAGCTGAGTGGTAGGTGATTACTAAGCAAATGTTGGGGAAGGAAGAGAAGGGAGTCATCCTGGGCAGATAGGATAGCACGTGTGTGTGCACGGAGACAGGGAGGAGCACGGATGGAGACAAATCTGCAAGGGGGGATGGTTTGGAGAATGTGGTTGGAGAGTCAGACAGGGCACAGACTTATGTAGAGCCATGTATGGCATTCTAAGGAACCAGCACTCAATTCTGTAGTCAGGAGTTTTAAGCACAAAAGTGAAATGATCATATTTATTGTGATGGTTAAGTTCATGTGTCAACTTGGCTAGGCAATATGGTGTCCAGTCATTTTGATCAAGGAAGCACTGGCCTGATTGTTACTGTGGGGATATTTCATAGCTGGATTTATATCACTAGTCAGTTGATTGAATCTACAGCTGATGCATCTACAATCAACTGGAGTTGCCTTCAGCAATGAGAGGAGTCTCCTCGTCCAATCAGTTGGAGGCCTTAATGCCAGAACTGAGGATTTCAGCAGTCAGAAAGAAGAACCTCTCTCTCTGTTCCAGCCAGCTGCTTCTCCGGGGGAATTCAATGTCACCTTCAATGAATTTCCAACCCATAGCCTGCCCGATGGAATTCAGACTTGCTAATCCCCATGGTCATGTAAGCCAATCCATTCATATTTATATACTGTACACATATCTCATTGGTTCTGTTTCTCTGGAGAACCCTGATAAATTTGTGTTTTTGGAAAGCCACATTTGTGGCAGGAGGGTGATTGGAAAGGGTAAAGATGCTAAGGGAGAAAGTCCAAATAAAATGCAGACAGGGCTGAGGAAGTGCAGAGAAGGGGATGGGCTGCAGAGAGGTGAAACACACTGCACTGAGTAACTTGTCCAAGGTCACCCTCTGGTGAGTGGTGGAGCCAAGATTCAAACACAGATAGTCCGACGCCAGGGCCCGTGCTCTTATCCACTCACCACGGGCCCTCCCAGCCACAGTGAATGTTTCTGGGATCCTCATGGCAGTGGATTGTACCGAGATATCTAAAACTCAAGCCGAGATGTGGACAGTGTCACAGGGGAGAGAAGCGCAGTTTCTGTGGACCTGCAAGGAGGAAGGGATGACAGAATGACGGTTATGGGATGACCCATGACTGCGACATTATGGAAAATTGGTCTTGTGAATTTGTATTTTATGATATTTCCATGTAGGCACAGTGAATATGAGAACCACGCCAGTTAAAAGATTTTCTAACTCTGCCTGAGGAGTCTTTTGAGAGTGTGTTCTTCACAGACCCATGAGCTTATTAGTAGTAAGTCATCTTCCTTCACTGTTAATTGGATTTATTTCCTCTAATTGACCTAATCTTTCCATGGGTAAAACAACTGCATCTACATTTTCATTTATTGTGCAAGGGCTGTCAACTCCTTCTGAATCTACTAAATCATCCCTAGTAAAAGTAATACTAAATAACTTATGTGCATACCTGTCAGAATTAATTGAATGGTCTCTGTCAGATCGTGAAATGCCATTCTTTGTCTTTTAGAATACTCATGATTTCAAGTTTACATTTTGAAGTGTCTTGTCTCCTGTCTGAGGGATGTTCTCCAGAGTTAACTCTTATTTCTGTGAAGTCTTATGGCCCCATCAGTAAATGCACCCAGCACTAATTATATCCTTTAGCATATGTTCTCTGGCTTTACATTTTGGGCTATTACGTTTTCCTAACTGATCTGCCTTCATCTCGAGTGTCATCATTTCACAAAGGAAAAATGTCTCCTATTTCTTAATACAGCTGGTTTCTGCCAGCGTCAGGCATACAGCTGGTTCCTGCCAGCATCAGGCATACAGCTGGTTCCTAGTGGAGGCTGTGGATCTCACTTGTCAGTGACAGTTCATGACCTGCTGATGTTCTCAGCTGTAATTCAGTCTGGTGGTCAGACCCCTGTGCTGGTGATCAGAAGGCGTATGTGGCTTTATATGGGTCCCTTAAGCTCTCATTTTCTCCACAGATACCTTGGAGGTATAATCTCATGCAGATCAGTGGTTCTCAGCCTTCACTGCACTTTGCAATCAGGCTGATGTGGGCTCCCACCTCCAGACATTGTGGTTTCATGGGCTGGGGACTGGGAGTTTTAACAGCTCTGCAGGGGATTCTATTGTGAGGCTGAGGTTGAGCAGAACTTGTCTAGAGAATCCCAGAAACTTTAATGAGCCCTCTAATAGCTCAGTGTATTGTTCTCCGCCATCCCCACACCCACACACCCACCAAGTTCTAAGGATTTGTCTCTAAAATCAGAATAATCATAGTAATTGCCTCAAAAGTTGGCAGTGAAAATAATGAGTTAATGCTTGCAAAGTGCTTCTACAAGTGTCTTGAACACCGTAAGAACCCAAAAGATGTTGGTTATTACTCTAACGTCAAAAGGAATTGGATGGAAGATTGAAGAGTGGACAAATGGACATGGAAATCAAACAATGACAGAAGTACAACATTCACAACAACCAATGGGACTTGGTTTTTTTTTTATTCTTCAAACTTGCAGTAAAATTCTAGACAACAAATAACCTCTCTTTGACTTTTATAACTATAAAATAATGATGTTAATACTTTCTTCCCCTCTTCAAACTGACATGAAGATTAATTCTATAATGTCTTTTCATTACGATGATTGTATTTTACAAGTATGACATATTATTTTAAATGTCCTAGTTTTATCCAATGCTTTCCAGAAGGATTGGGGGAGCTACTTCTGATGGAATCCCAGAAAGGCTTAGTGCCATCTTCTTTGTTTAACTTGGCACGTTTGGAGCATCCCGTGTGCTAATCATCTTATACTATAATTAGCGCTCTCTTACTTGGGCTTGGCATCTGCTAACATGCACATCGTGGGGAATGAAGCAGCATCTACCTAAGGATGATGGTGAAACGAACTTGACCTTGGTGGCACATTTATGGGAAGGGGCCCTGTCCTGCCACACGCTGAAAGAGCTCAAGTATAAGGAGCGATTGTTTCATTACATGCTTGACCATATAAAAGCACCAAATTGATGTCTCGGAGATCAATATCTTTGAGAGAGATAAACCCAGGGGCTGTGGGGGATGCTTAGTGCACAACCCAGGGGAATAAAAATGTATGTCAAACATTGATTTATTGAGTAATTTCTGTTAAAGCTGCCCTTAAAAGATCCATCACAGGGGTGAATTATGGCGAGAACGTCCCAGGCTGTGTGGGAGACGCACAGGTGTCGTGAATTTACAACTCACTGAAGGGACGGGGTGGCCACCGCTGCTTCTGGGGTGTTTGGTAAACTGTGATTTGGGGAAAGTGTTAATGTCAGAGCTGGTGTGTTTTATTTTATGGGTTCATCTTCTTTCCGGACCCGGTTAAGCACACGCTCTGCTAAGTAAGCCGAAGGGAGACCTGTTTGCCTCCAGGATGAAGAATGGACACGTCCACTCTATGCTGAGTGACTTTTCTCCATGGCAAGATCATTATCACTTGAGACCTTGATCTATCTATACCCCACGACTTTGAGAAAAGATGGTGACTTGTTCCAAATGACAGTTTCCTTATCATTTCCCTTTGAAGGGTTTTAAGGCTGAAAGAAATGTTGCAGATCATCTGGTGACAACCTTCTCATTTTATAGATAAGTAAACAGAAACTCAGAACAGCCATACTCTGGAGACAGGATCACCCATCTGGGTCCTGGAAAAGTCAGAACTAGATTTCAGGGCTTGTCCTGGCCCAGAGCAGTCCAAGGAAGATTCCAGCCTCTCTTAGGATGATACTTGCTGCAGTTAGGTTGGCTAGTGCCGTGTATACTGTGCTTGCTTGAGAACCTGTGTTATTAAGGAACATGTTAGGACATTGGGAAGATGAAAGCTCAATAAAGCAATGACGTTCTAGGCACTGTGGCTTATAATAAAGATGGGGTAAAATGTCTGCAACTCAGGCTGTTCTTAAGTATGCAGAGAATAAGAGCTGATTAAATGAGTTGACCAAAAATGCTAGTTCTCAACCCAGTAACATAGAGCATTCTAGAATGAATGGGGGGGGGGTCATTATAAAAAGCTATTTGCAAAGATTTCAGACCCTTTGGGCTTCATCTAAAATACTTTTAACCTATTTCAAATCTCACTTTATATCACTGACTTCCTGTTGATTCAACCAGAAGTACGTGCTGGGCCAACCACGAGCATGTGCCCTCCTTAATCCTCTCACAGTGATAAGCAAAAGATTACCCTCAATATGTTTGGACTTTCCAAGAAAAACTATCTTAAACAAACTTTTGTAATACCCACCAAAACTTAGATTTCTGTGTCCAACACAAGGTGCTTATTAACAGGGAGCACTGACTTCTGCCCTCTCTCCCCTGGCCTTGGCACTGTTACAACGCAGGAAACACCCCAAGTACTTAACGAGAGTCTTAACCCTCTAAAGCTATTTAGAAATTCTCAGACGGGACAGTCTCTCAACAAACACCGAACGGAAGTGCGTAGTGAGTGGTATTGCTGTAAACCACACCACACAAAGGAAGCCTTGTGTCAAATCAACTTGTTTTGAAGTTCGCTCTTTCTAGCAGCATTTCCAATTTTTCCAAATAGTTTGACTCTTGATACTTAGATTTACATGAAGGTAGGAGACCAGGTTATTCTGCAGGATAGAGTATCTCAGAGAATCAGAGCATTGCCGGTGGAGGAATCAGAGAAGTCAGTGGCTCTGGGGACTGATTTCAGAAACCTCAGTGTTAAGCTGGGCGGGGCTCGTGCCGAAACACCCGCTATGGTGCCTGGTCGCGTGCAGCCTCTTACAACAAAACACTCGAGCAAGCAAACATTTGTCCCTTACTGAATAAGTAATTCAGAGTCACTTTAGAGTAATCATATCATACTGATAAACAAAAAGAAAATAAAAACAACTTATAATTCCATCATTTGCAGACAGATTCCATTATTTTCAGTCCCCAGGCCTTAAATACATGTGTGTATGTGTGCACGTCTACCATGAGTATGTAGACGTATCCACACAAATATAGAAAGGAAATGTGGGTCACTTTATATGTTTTATAACTTGCTTTTCCTCTTTCTCTCAAAATATAGAAATATTCTGCCACTGCATCACTTTCAATGTCTATATAGCATTCCTTTGCAAAAATTACCCTTTTATTTTAAAAATCCCTGAATGGTGGACATTTAGGTTGGTTTCAACTTTCTAATAGTATAAGCAATGCTACACTGAACTTTCTCTGTAGCTAGGTCTCAGAAGAAATCCATGATTCATCCTATTAGGATAAATATTTAGAACTAGAATTGCTAGTTGAGGAATTTGCTAGTTTTTACATTTTTGGTATTAACGCTAAGCTGCTTTCTGGAAAGGTGATCTAAAGTAAATTCCCACCGGCCCTGCCGACACTGGCTCTGACACCTTTATTTAATCTTTGGCAGACTGTCAGCAGCAGCTGGGCAGGGGGCGTTGCTGGTGGGCCCTCCTGTTGAGTGGAGGCGTTTGGTAAGTGACAGAGGTACTGGTGTTGCCACTTGTCTCTGGCCGTGGCGCTGTGGCTGGGCCAGCAGAGGGGCTGGTTCGGTTTGTTGGTTTCCGCATAAAGGAACGATGGGTGTCATCTCCCGCTCCTCTGTCTCCCAGCCACCTTCTCCCACCCCCTTCTCAGAAAAGCTTCCCCTCCTGGAGGCAGCTGCCCACCTCCGCTCCCTGCAGGTGTGTGCATTTTAACCGTGAATTACCTTTCCCACCGTAATCCTTTAGACTTGGGCTTCCAGCTTCTTTTATATGCAATTAAAAATGCATTTGTAGTGAATCATTAATCCTCGTCAGTGAGCTGGACTGCGTGTGTTTATGCAGCTGCTGCCTCCCAAGACACCTTTTTGGAAAGGACACGAAAGCTCAGGATGTAGCTTTTCACAAATCGGCAAAGAGCAGAGAGTCTAAATTAAAAAAAAAAAAAAAAAAAATTAAGATTGCAGTCCGACAGCTCTGCCACTGGGGGCGGTAGCTGGGATCACGCTGGCCTGGCCAGTGACAAGACCTGTTTCCGGCATCCTCTTGGACACAACTCAGCTTTGGAACACAGGAAATAATTGGCTTGTTCTTTAAATGAAAAGACAGTTTTGTGGGATTGGAATACTTTGAGTGGCAAAATCTGGAAATAATCAGTTCTGTAATGTGTCTTTTCAGCTGGAGGTTGTAGCATCTCCCCTGCCCAACCACTTCCTGCCCTGAGCCCCCAGATCTTCTTCGGGCTTTCACCCACCTTGCCTCCTCCACTCACAGGGCAGCTCAGCACCACCGCCAGCTGTCATTTGACCGACCTCCATCCCAGGGGGCAGTGAGCGCCAGCCCTGTTCCAGAGGAGGACGCCAGGCTCCGCGGGCCTGGGCGACTCATCCAGGGACCCCACCTTTGCAGGGTGTTCCCTGGGGCACTCCTGACCCTGAGCGCACACGCAGGGAGTGGGGAGCCACAGGTCATTCTGCACCCTCTTTATGGATGAAGAAGGTTCTCAAGGGACCAGTCAGGGGCGGAATAGGCAACCCCGCAGGAGGATGGAAGCTTCCGCTGCGGGGTGAGGCCTGGAGGGGAGGCCTGGAGGGGAGGACTGGAGGGGAGGCCTGGAGGGGAGGCCTGGAGGGAGGACTGGAGGGGAGGACTGGAGGGGAGGACTGGAGGGGAGGACTGCGGGCGCCCCTGCCCCTGGGTGGACTGCGCCATGTGCTGCGCACCCCAGCTCCAGTGTCTCTTTCAGTTCTCTCACGGAGCTTCCGGTTGTGGTTCAGTTTCTTCTAGCTGTTCATGAAGTCGGGGTTAGGGAGTCCACTGTCGTGCAAAATGTAGGTGTTTTGGGGGATGGGGAGCAGTGGGGCCTCCAGAATGCCACTGACCTCCAACCCTGCCCTATTTCACCCTGAATTCCTGAGTTTCCTATATGGCTGCCTTTGACCCCAAAAAGGTCCATTGTTTCTTAGTTTACCCACCCAGCCAACACGGATCGAGCCTCTCTGCGGACACCGAGTTTACAAAGAGGTCAAGTAAGGTCCCTGTCCAGCCCCCTCCCCCACCCCTGCCACCCCCGGAGCCCAGGCCACAGCACTTCTCGAGGCTGCTTCCGGGGTCAAGTGCTTCTGGCTTCCAGGTCTCACCCAGGGGCAAGCTGAGGGCCAGGTCTACTGTAGGCACAGGGCGGCTCCATTGGGGTGGTGGGAGACGCCGAAGAGGGGACACGGTGTGACGAGTGACTTATTGAGCTGCGGCTCTGGGGAGGGGCGGGTGGCTGCGGAGGGGGACTTGGGTGGAAAAGTGTAATAAATGCTGGAAAAATTAGGATGAAGTAATATGGCTCCCTGAAGCTCCTCTGGAGCAGCAGCAAAGCCATGCTTGTTCTCTCAGCTGAGCGTCTCACGCCTGGGCATAGAAACACACACGTATGTGCACGTCATCTGTGGAAGGTCATCAGTATGAAGTTAGAGCCTTCTTGCTCAACACTTGTTCTTTATTTGTGAAGAATCTCTTTCATATCGATTATTTACTAAACTGAGAAAACGAAGACCCAGATGAATTAAGGGCTTACCAGGGCCGCAGAGTCTGTTATAAATAGCTTCAAAAACTTTCAGGCTTTCCGGTTTGAAGGATCAGATCTTTTCCTAGGGTATATTTTTTGAGCTTTGAAATAGATCCCAGGCTTCCACAAAGTATTTTTGGGGGACCTTCTCACCCCCCACCCTCCCACCCAGTTGCCCCTGAGCTGAGACCCTCCTGCTGCTCTCATTGACCTGTCAGGGACTTTTACCCCATGTGCTCACCTCCAGCCCTGCTCCCTGACGGTCTCGTGGCCACCTCACAGCCAGTCCCTCCTCAGCACTTCCTCCGGCTTCTTGTCAACCTAGAACTGAATCCAGTCTTTCACCCAGGCTGCGAGGCCTGGGGTTCCCTGGCTCTGAGCCGCCTTTTCCCCTCCTCTCCTGCCGCTCTCTCAGCCTCCGTGCAGGCCGCCCTCCATCCCTGATGTCCTTCAAGCAGGCCGGGCAGTTCCTGCCCCAGCGCCCTTCCCTCTGGGCCCTCTCCCCTCTGGAGACCCCTCACCTCTTTCTCTGCTTGGACTTGGGGGTCCGTTCAGCTCCTACCTCCCCAGCTGGGCCCCTCTGAGCAAAGAACACGCTGCCACTGCTGCTCGCCTCCCTCGTGGCTGTTGGGGCCTCCTGCCCGGGCATCCTCCCGCCTCGCCCACAGGAAGGTAAGCGCCACGAGGACACCTGCCTGCCTCGGTCTCCAGTGCCTAGTACAGGCCTAGCGCCTTATGCATAGGATGGGCTCAGGGAATCTGCCGAATGAATAAATCAACTTAGAAGTGTTGCCAGAATGTATAAAAATAATTACACCCAGGAGGGGTTTGGATTCATGTGTGGGAACAATTACTGAAGACAATTGAATCAGTGCAGTCACCGTGCCAGCCCTGGGGCCTTAACAGGCTGCACAGTTTCCTTATGCTCTATCCTGCAATGGGAAGGAAATCTGCTGGATATTTGATGTGCAAAGAGCATCACTGAGGTAAAAGGTAGAGCCGACACAGGCTATTTAAGATGCACACTTGGAAAGAAGGAGTCTTCATTCACTTACTCCTTTGTCCACTTATTCTACAGCTATTTATTGCTTCCTTCCCCGTGCTGGGCAGAATGGTAAGAGGCGAGAATGCAGTGGTATAAAACAGTAGGCGCAGCCCTTGTCCTCAGAGAGCTTGGGGTCTAATGGGAGAGACCAAACCAAACAAATAGTGATGAGGAACACACAGTTGATGGAGTCTCCTGTGCCATGGAAGTGAATGGCAACATGACCTGTCTGGGGAGGAGAAGGGGCTTCCTTTGGGAAGTGACATCTGGGCTGAAGACAGAAGCATGAGAAGGCAGTTCCCACGGTAGGAGGCAGAGAAAAGCACCCCGAGCAGGGAGCAGCACGAGCCAGGGCCTCGAGGGGCTGGGGCTTTGTATATTGGAGAAACAAACAAAGAAGACCCAGTGAGGCCGGTGAAGGGGGCAGGAGCCGGCAGGAGCTGGCTTGTAGGAGCAGCACAAATCCATTCAGTGGTTTAAGAGTTCAGTGACATAATTAGATTCCCCTTTTAAAAATATCACACTGGTTGGGGTGTGGAGAGTAGACTGGAATATGGCAAAATTGGAAGCAGGAAGAACAAAGGGGAGGCTATTGAAGTATCCTGGAAGCTTGGATTAGGGAAGTGATGGCGCAGTGGGGAAAAGTAGGTGGATTCGAAAAATATCGGAATACCGATGACTGATCGGACAAGGGAGAGAGGGAAGGAGACATACCGAGAATGAAAGAATCCCATCATTGTTCCAAATCATGGCCCCCAACAGTTTCCACCCCAAAAGATGGTGGGGATACCTGTCTTCATCTCCATCACCCTGCAAACTGGTCCCTACCAAGGCCTTCAGAGGCAGGAGGAGGAATCAAAGGCAGTCCAGAGAATGACTCATCCATTCATCAGGAAATATCCATTCAACCAACATTTATTTGGACGCTGCATTATTTCAGGGGCTGGAAGACACTTGAAGCATTATCCACACATACTGAAAGGAAGCATTTGTTTGGGGGTGGTCAGGAAAATTAGAGGAAAAATCTTGGATTTAGATGAACAATGAGAAAACTTGGCTGACCTTCCAAAAAGCATGCCTAGTTGTAAAAGCCTTTCTACTGCAGAGGGGGTCCCAGAGGAATCAGGAATAATCTCTTGGTTGGAGTCACAGGAAATTTTGCTGCACAGGATGCTCAACAGCAATCTCTGAAGAACCATCTTAAATTATAAAGGCAAGTAGGCAGGATTACATCACTGTTTCCATTTTTATTTTCTATGAAAGCTCCCGGTGGAAACTTCAGGACTTGGGTGGCCAGAACATAAGCACTGAGTGAAACGGTGGAAGATGGAGCTAAAGGTCACGATTGTTCTTTTTACTCTGACCTCTGACTTATTTGCAGCCCTTAGCCTTTGGACGTCTTTCTCTTTGGTGCCTTTGCAGTTCGTGCCCTCCATGTTTCAACATTTTCTATTATTGCATTTGCCCGTAAGTTGTGGGAGTGTTAATTAAGTCACGGAGGCTACAGGCAGCCCAGAATCGCACATGTCTTGGTGCAGCTATAGAAAGTTGTGTTTCAGGTGCAATCTGCAGGAGGCTTTGCCCAGTTCCCCATTTGTTCAGCAATGTTTTAGTAAGTATCATCTCATGTTAGCAGGAAATTAGCAACAAGATAATCCTTACATACTTTGTTTTGAAATGCTTGCATTTTGAGTTTAAAACAACTTATTTTCAGCTTCCTGGTGACTTTAAAATTGCTGACTAATGTATTTCTGCATTTCCAGGTGTCTCACCGTGGGGGCTCAACCCTAGGGTTACTAACTAGCCCAAAGCAGAGAATAAGGAGGCTTTGAGAAGGTAATCCCCTTCCAGCCAGCTTGGCTTATCATCAAATCCATGGATGTCTGACCAAGCAAAACCAACCTGCTCCTCAGGGAGTTGGAGAGCTGACCCCATCAAAGAGAACCAGCTTCTCCTAAGCCTCATCCTGGGCTGCCTTTGTTTTTCCCACATCCGTCCAGGAAAGAGGCTGGGGCCCCTAAGACACATGGTTCTGGTGTGGTGCCTCTAAAAAGGACACATCCTGTGGTTTCCAGATTAAATGATCCTTTCTGCCAGGAACGCAGTGATGGCTTGGTCCCAGGGTCTCACGGTGAGTAGCGTGGTGTGAAGGAAATTGGAGAGCAAAACTCATTTATCGGGTAACTGTGTTTACTGGAAAGTCTTTCCATAACCTGTTGACCCTTCTGTAAAATGCTAGCTCTTTTCTTCTTTAAAATTCTGAGCCTCTCAGTCAAATTTCCAGCAAAGGGACTCTTTTCCATCCATCCACTGTCTCTGAATACAGTGATTCATCAGAGAGAGGGTGCCAGAGAGAAGACAGGAAGCTCAGCCTTAGCAAACAAATTGAACAAGGATAGAGAAGGCTTTGAGCACACAAGTTTTGGGGTGCTTTTTTTTCTCTCTTGTTTTGTTTTGTTTTAAGAACTCAGGAGGCTGCAGCAAGTCATTTTTAAACAGGAGAGATGAGGTTAAGGTGGTGTCACGGCTGCGTAATGCTGTGTTGCAGGGTGTGTCAAATCTGCCATTCCCATCTTCATTCTCACACAAAACATGTGCAGAAAAAAGGACCACATACGTCTCTTGACTCTTGGAAAAGGTCAAAGATCCTTGAGGCCCCTGACTTTGTGGTGAAACCTTTGTTTGCTTTGCTGCAGTAACAAATTCTCACAAACTTAAAGGAACACGAGTTTCTCACAGGTCTGTAGATCCAGAGCCCAGGTTTCCTGCTTAGCGTCCCCTTAGGTGGAAATCAAAGTATCAGCCCGGGAGGTTCTGGGCTCTTCCCGGGAGGTTCTGGGCCCTTCCCGAGAGGTTCTGGGTTCAGGCAGCTTGTAGCAGGGAGTCCCACTGCCTTGATGGCTGACCAGTGTCGTTATCACCCTCTAGGGGTTGCCCACATTCCTTGGCTCATGGTCCCCTCCTCTGTCTTCAAAGTCAACAGTAGTGCACCAAGTCCTTCTTACGCTTTGAACCTCTCTTGCTTTCCTCTTCTGTCCTATCTCGTTGGCTGACTCTTCCACTTTCCTCTTCTGCTTTTAAAGGCTCATGCAGTTACATTGTATAACTCTGGATAATCCAGGATAATCTCCCTATTTTAATGTCAGCTGATCAGTAACCTTCATTACAATGCAAAATGCCTTAACAGCAGTATTAGTATTTAACTGAATAATTGAATTAGTATTTAATTGAATAATTGGGTTGGTGGGAATCTTGGGGAGATCTTCAGAATTCTGCTCCCGGAAGGAGCATGACGGGCCATCTCTGTGTAATCGGAGGTTAAACCCATGCTTCTGCCATCTTAGAGTTTCAGCAAGCCCCAAAGATAGAGAACAAAACAGTAGGTGCCAGGTACCCCCACATCTGTGAGTTGCCAGACACGTACTAAGTAATTACAATATTAGCCCATCCCCGCTCCTGCTCTATGAAGAATTTATTGTTAGTGAGAACTGTTTCAGAGAGATCTGTCCGTGTGCCTTGCGCTCTCAGCTCAAGGCACCCCAGTGAAGGGGAGAGGTGTTTTCCTCCCACCTCAAGCTGAGGGAATGTGGCTTTAAGAGAAGCACTTGGAAAGCACGGCATTGTGGTCATTTGTTATGGCAGCCCCAGGAGACGAGTACAGGGCTGTGGGTGGCTAAGGCACAGCAAGGTCCCATTGGGCTGTTTGACTCTGGTAAATATCCCAGAAAAGGCCATGTTCTTTTACTACAGTCTTTGAGGACAGAACTATTGTGGGTGGGATTGGGTTGTTTCCAAGGAGATGTGACCCCATCCATTCAAGGGGGTTCTTAATCTGCTTGTTGGAGTCCTTTAAGGGAGAGACATTTTTGAGAGAGCTCAGAGCTGAGAGAAGCTGAGAGAGAAACACCGAGATGTTTGGAGAGACAGAGTGCCACTTTGAAACCAGAGCCAGGAGAGAAGGACCAGCAGACATCACGATGCACCTTCCCATGTGACAGAGGAGCCCCGGATGCCAGCAGCCTTTCTTCAGAGAAGGTATCATCTTTCTGATGCCTTAATTTGGATGTTTTTTAACTTAACTTAAAAAATCCCCATTGTTAAAAGCCAGCCTGATTCTGGTATATTGCATTCTAGCAGCCTTAGCAAACTGAAACAGCAGCCCTCCCCTAAAATGTGAGGAATTCAGGAACAGGGTCTGACTCACATCTGAAAGTCAAGGACAAGAGGCTGCCCCTGGCGGGTGCAGAGGGAAGCACTTGGCTCTGTAGGATGAGTCTGCACTTCTGGGCTGTGGTGAGGTGAGGAAAGGACGCCTGGCACTTCCCAAAGGCTGGAAGTGACTCTGAGAGAGAGCCAGTCTCAGGTCCACATGAGGGGGTGGGGTGGCTCAGCACAGCAGGTGACAGAGGGGAAAGACAAGGGAAGAGAGTGCCCCGCTCCATGAAACAGCGTCATCTGAGGACTCCCAAAGTCAACCACAGAAAAAAGAACCGAGTTTGGAACCTGCCACTTTCGGAAAGCACCACCACCGGATTACAACCGTATCAGCCCAGCGGGACCCTGCTGTGCCTTAGCCCCCACCTCCCCTGTACTCGTCTCCTGGGGCTGCCATAACAAATGACCACAAACTGGGTGTTAAAGTGAAAGAAATCCCTTCCCCGCAGTCCTGGGGGCCAGGGGTCTGAAACCGGGGTGTCAGCGGGCCAGGCTGCCTCTGAAGGCTCCGGGCTTCCTTGTTCTTTCCAGTGCCCCTGGCCCCTTGCTCTCCTTGGCTTGTGGCTCGTGGCAGCATCTCTCTCGGCTCTGTCCCCTCTTCCCACAGCCATCTCCCTCTGCGTCTGTCTGCCTCTGCGCCCTTTCTCTCTGTAAGGACATTGGCCACTGGATTTAAGGCCCACCCTGATCCGGGATGATGCCATCCTGAGATCCTTAAGTTAATCGTATCTGCAAAGACCCTTTTTCCAAATAGGGTCTTCTTTGCTGGTACTGGGGGTTCAGACTAGGACATCTCTTTTTGAGGGGATGCAGTCAACCCTCTACCTCTCCCCATCTCAACTGCCCAGAGAGGGGGAGAAAGAGAAGAGGGACAGAGTGGTCTGTGCCAACCTGAGCTGGAGGAGGGGCCTCTCTTAGGTTGGAGAAGAGTTTGTAATTGTAGGATTGTTGGATTGTACTGGGAGCACTACAGTGATTCCCTACAATTTCACCAGGGGGACGGAAAGAGCTGGTCAACACACAGAGTTTAAAAAAGAATGAAGATGAAGAATAAAATTGCTCTTGCACCCTCTTAAATCTAAATTTTAAAAAAATAGTTATATGTTATATGTGTCATTAATTATTCACCTTAGATATTGGAATCATTACTTTCATGGTGATGCCATCCTCTGTCAGCTTTTTTTCTGGCTATTCAAATTATATTGGTTCCTTTAACTGACTGTTTCAGTCTTGTGTGAGCATCCCCTGAAAAATATCCCCCTATGACTCTGCTCAAATTATTCCACATCCCTCGGCTCCAGTTTTTAATTCTGTAACCTTGGGGCAGGTGAACAACGTGATCTCTGTGGTTACTTACAGTTTGATAGCTATAAAATCAGTCCTGGTTTTCTCCAAGGCCTCCTCACCTTGCTTACTGGTAAAGCATCAACAGGTCAGTTTTCTAACACTGCTGGATATCCTGGTACATTGACATCAAAGTAAAGCTAATTTATATGCCACAGCAATTTTTGATAGCTATAAACTTGACACACAGAGAATATTTTATGGCATGTTGCTAAATTTAGATCAAAGTGTTTTTTAATAGAATATGTAACTTAGAAGTATAAAACTGTATTTTAGTTGCCCACAAATGAGATGTTAAAGGACTAAGTGGTATCAGGAATATAAAATGCAAGTGATTAGATGGATTATGCTCTTGAAACAAGTATGTAACTTAAATGGCAATACCTATATGAGGAGTAACTGTGTAATACTGAGACAAAGTTCCACAAACTGCATGATTTTATTTCCTTAAAGCCACCTCTTGTATAGGAACATTGTCACCTTATATGTCTAAAGGTGTCACTACAGAGAATGTGACACCGTTTAGTTGTGTAGTTGTGTCACAGGATTTGGGATCTAGAGCCATCTATGTCACTTCTTTGTGTCATTAGCCGTCACCCACTATGGAAGAGGGTGTCACCATCTGCAGTTCTCCTCGCCTGACCTGATGCAGGGCCCACCTGTCTTTTCTGATTTCCTCCCTGTCTCACCAGCACCCTGCGGCTTGGTGCTGCTGCTTCATTCCACCAGAGCAAGAATGTGGGCTTAGACAGGAGGGTGCCTTTCACAGCATTGTTTTTTCTTGCTTTTGCTTCATCTCCTCATCAAACTGCCCCACTGCAAGTCATTTCCTCCTACATCAAGTTCAAAACAAGTGAACCAGTGAAATGGCAAGACGGCCAGCTTCTGATCCATCCTGGCCATTGGAAGTGAATAATAACTTTTGAGTGATTCTGACGAACCCGCTCAAGACCAGTATATTAAACTAATGTACTGCTGTGCTACAAGGCAAGCTGGGGACAACAATTTTAATAAATGCTTCCAAAGGAAATTACAGATTGTCATGAGAGTGTGGCAGGGAGATTCAGCATTCCAACCTAGGGGATGAATAAGTTAGCCAGTAAGGAGGAAAAGAAGAACATTCTAAACTTTTAAGGCAAGAAGGAATTTGGGATATTTGAGGGCTCTATAGGAGACTGGTAGGGCTGGGAGCTGGGGGTGGGAAAGAGATTTGAACTAAAGCAAGAGAGGTTCTGATGGTGCAGGGTCTTTCAGGTTATAATTCGAGAGAAGTAAGAATAGACATGGAGAAAAGGTTTGAAGGTGGTTACAATAATTGGGGACAGAAATGATGTTAGTTTGGACTAGGATGGTGGCAGAAGAGATGAAAGATGGGCATTCAAGTGGTGCAGTTACCACTGTGGGATGCATATGGTGGACGAGGAAGAAGAGGTTGTTTCTGACTTAGACACTTCCTCAACATGAGCTCTTAGTTTTGTAAGCTAAAGCAGTTGTTCTGGGCTCAAACTTACAAAGTTCACCACGTTTTACCAACAGCACATTATTTGTTTTCAGATGATCCTGCCTCTTGCTTTGAAATGGTACAGCCATTAGCATGATTGAAAGTGTCTCTTTAGAGCCTAGCTGAATAATGCTTGACTTTCATTGCTGCTGAAAGGGTACTTAAAGCACAGACCCTGCATCTGTGTCATCTTCTGCAAATCAAGGTTGATTAATAACAAGATTGCCTCACTCTGGCCCAGCACTTTTCATCTCAGCAAGACTTAAGCCATTCCTGGAAAAGACCCAGCTTTCTTTTACTGCCGTGGTGGGAAGTGTCTGCAGAGCGGGGGCGGAAGGAAGGTCAGAGTCAGTGTTTGAGTGAGCTTGGGCTGTGGGCCACCAGGAGGAAGGATGGAAATCTGTCCTATAAAGTGGTGTTGGGTTTCTGCAAGCTGGTGGCACTGGGCTGACAGCAGTGGGTGGGGCCGTGACCACACCTTCTCTGCCTAGCCAAGCAGGCACAATTTTATGGGCAAGCCTTCTGGAAACTGTTAATATCATTAGTGGGTGTGGTTCCAGGCACTTTTCCCACCTTTCTTCTGAAAACAAGCAGGCTATTCTTCTACAACAGAATTTTCCATCTGTGTTCCATGGAAGCTTGCCACAGATATGTAGCCTGTTGCATAAAAAGGCATTTAGGCTATGGGAATTTTTGTCAAGGATTCTTTTCTTTTTAATAATAAACTTTATTTTTAGAGTAGTTTTAGATTTACAGAAAAATTGCACTGAAAGTGCAGAGTGTTCCCAAGTACACCTCCCACATACACGGTTTCCCTTTTTGTCAGCACCTGGCCTTAGTGTGGTACATTTGTTGCAACTGTTGAACCAATAAAGGATACATTGTTATTAACTAAACTCAAGCTTATATTAGGGCTCACTCTTGGTGTGTTCAGTTGTGTGGGTTTTGACAAATGCATAACATCATGTGTCCACCATTATAGCATCATACAGAATAGGTTCTCTGCTGGAAAAATGCTCTGGACTCCACCTCTTCATCTCCTCTCCCTCCCCTGAGCCCTCGGTAACCACAGATCGTTCACTGTCTCCATAGTTTTGCCTTTTCCAATATGTCAAGACAGTTGGAATAATCTAGTATGGAGCCTTCTCATTCTGGCTTCTTTCACTTAACAATATGCACTTAAGTTTCCACCATGTCTTTTTGTGCCTTGATAGCACAGTTTTCTAAATTGATGAATGGTATTCCATTATATGGATGTATCACAATTTGGTTATCCGTTCACCTATTGAAGGGCAGCTTAGTTGCTTCCAGGTATTGGTAGTTATGAATGAAGCTGCTACAAACATTCATTTGCAGGGTTTTGTGTGGATGTAAGTTTTTGACTTCTTTGGCTGGATCACATGGTAAGCCTATGTTTAGCGTTTTAAGAAACAGCCAGACCGCTTTCCAAAGTGGCTGCTCCATTCTGCATTCCCACCAGCAATGAAGAGTTATTATTCTCCACATCCTTGTCAGCACTTGGTGTTGTCAGTGTTTTGGATTTTACCCACGCTGGCAGGAGTTTAATGGTCTCCGGTTGTTGTTTTGATTTGCATTTCCCTAATGACGTATGATGTTGAGCATCTTCTCATGTGCTTGTTTGCTATCTGTGTATCCTCTTTGGTGAGGTGTCTATTCAGCAAGTTAGCCCATTTTTAAAAATTACATTGTTTGTTTTCATATTGTCAAGTTGTAAGACTTCTTTGTAAATTTTGGATGAAAGTCCTTTGTCAGATAGGTGTTTTGCAAATAATTTCTCCCAGTCTGTGGCTTCTCTCTTCATTCTCTTAATGGTGTCCATCCCAAGTGGAATTTTTTAATTGTAAGGAAGTCCAACTTATCCATTTTTCTTTGGTGGATTGTGCTTTTGTAGTTGTGGTTTTTTTCCCCTCTCGCAATTTCCCATGAGAGTAAAGATTTTATGTCAATAGTTCTCCTAACTTCCATGCTAAGCCCCCTCCTCGCCATGCCCTCTAGATCAATGCCTCTAGATTAAGGGTGGTCCAGGAATGTGCCCTAAAGTATCAAAGCCTGGGGAGAGCAAAGGTTTTGTGCTGTACCTGACACGTGTAAGGAGTGACATGTACCACAGTGCTTTCAACTGGGACTTTTCCTTCATTGCTCTCATCAGATTTGTAATTACTTAGTCATTGTATAGTGTTTAAACACATTTTTCTTACCCCACCAGCCTGAAGTTCCCATGAGGGCTGATACTGTGTGTAAGATCACACTTTATAGATCCAACAGCTATTATAGCTTCTGGCACATGGTACGGGTGCATATTCTATATGAATATATACCAACACCATTCACCACCCCCCATCATAGACTTGAAACTTTACCACCTAATAAAGATTATGAAAAAAATATTTAAATATGAAAATTTTGATCTTTCAAAAAACTTGAAAGAAGTTTTAAAATTGCTTTTAGGTATTGAGAAAAAGGTCAGTCTGCCTTCTGGACCAAATCAGAGGAAGCTGGCTTTTCTTCAGGGAACTTGTTGATGATCTTGACGATATACCTGAGCCTTCCAAAGAATGTTCTAGGTATTACTTCACTAGTCAAACTCGAGAGGATTTAAGGCTCTGCCACTGTCTCCTTGGCTGGCATGGATTTCCTTTCAGAGTTCCAGCAACTGGTTGAATCAGACAACCATAGAATCATCATTTAAGTCCCCAGCTCACTACAGAGTGGGTCACACGTTCCTCATCAAAAGTAGAAGTCAACAAGCTGACACCTAACTCTTTATCAACATGTACATTTGAATTACTTTAATTTAAATATACCTATTAGTTCATAGAGTTAGAGATTCCAGGCAATGGACAGTGACATTCTTTCTATAAAATTCAGAAAGAAAGAAGGTGATAATCATGTGTTTGGAGTCCACTGTGTTCCGGAAGCTGTCCAAGGTGCTTGCACATGTGCCTTCTTATTTAATTCTCAGACCAACTCATCAAAGTAGGACTCATTAGCTATATTTTTTAATGGAAAAAATAATCCTCAGAGGAGTTCACTTACTTAATGTTATGGAGCTGGTGTCAACAGTTACCACGGCCCCTGGTAACTATGTAACAGGGCACTCATTCTGACTTGCCACCATCTCTGTGGTTTCGCCTTCCCATTTACCTCTTTTATAGCACGAGGCGCACAAATGAAATGCACCTAAATGGTCACTAGAGGCATAATGTTTGAGATTTGAGAAGTAGAAAGTAGTAGAGTCGTTAATATAAAATGGACACTTGGTTGCAACAAGTTGCAATTCTTACTCCAAATCTTGCTTGCTGTGGGAATTTATACAATTTATGAGAGCCAAGTTAGCCATCTCTTTTTCTCCAAGGATGTAACAGGGCTGTGTCATTAAGCCTTTATTATGGATCTTCAGCATCAGGGATTTTTAAAACAAGGCAAATTACCACCTAATTAGTAAACAATTAGTTTGTGATTCCAGAAAGTTATTATTCTATTATCAACAAAGAGTCATTTCTTGTCCCCTGAGTGGGAAGCCATGTAACTGGCAGTATAGAATTAAGAGACACTAGACATTAGGCATATAATTGCTCCGAGACCCAATTCATACCCCACCCCCCAAATTCAAGATATATTTGGATAAGAACAAGGCAGCTAATGGCCATGATAATGAAAAGAAATGACACGTAATTCAAGTAACAAGTAAGTAAAAACTTATTTTTATTTTGCTGTGGAATGCATTATAGAATTTTTAAAAGGAGACTTCCTTTCATAATCATGTTTTCCTTTAATTAATTAAAAATTTAAATGCAGTCACCAAGCCATACCAGCTGGGGTACTGGAGGAAATCAGCCTGGCCTCTGCAGGTGATGGAGAGATGGAGACTCCACTTGGGAGCTATGCTTGGATTTTGTGGGGCCTGTGAAGTATTTCTCTACCGCGAAGGAAAGACATTGTGAATGAGAGAAATTTTCAACAAAAGTCCGGTGGAAGGGAATTGAATGTTGTGGGCAAGTGAGAAGCCTGCATTCTGTTACAGGGTTGGAGGAGAAGATGGAACCTTCCTTAGTGGAGAGAACTTGGGGCCCTGTAGAGCGATTAGGAAGAGAAGTCAAGAGACAGTGGTTAGAAGACAAATGGATAGCCCTGGGGAGTTTTCGAGGATGTCTTCACTTGAAAGGAACAAGAGTATTTTCATTATCATTGTCAAATGATATGTGCTGGATGCCTATCAACTCCTGGAAAAAATATTAGCACTTGAAGATTTCAAAAGTTTTTAGAATTGAAGTAAACCCTCCATAATCATAAATTAATTATTTTCTTCAATCAGATTGTAATTGATTTAGAGTATACAATATCAGAGAGAAAGAGGTGGTTTTTTTTTTCCCCATCTTATTTGTAATCTTAATTCAAGGTTATTCTCTCGGCACAGTGAGTGTGAATGTATACTCAAGGGACTGGCTGAAAATGGCAAACATAAACTTAGACAATAAAACCCTCCTTTTGCAACACGTAGTAACACAGCTGAGTGTTCTAAGGACTTTGTGAGTAAGGATTTTTGCAAGGCCCTGAATGCACGTGGTTTTGCAAATTTCTAACCCTATAACTTTCATCATATACTGGTGTGTAGGTAGTAAGACCTAAGATGATTTTCTGGAGGCCTTTGGGGACAAAAATTGCTAATTTATTACACTAATTTTGACATTTCAAAGTGCAATTGGAAACAATCTTAATTAGCCATGTCCTTTTGGTGAAAATATCAGACAAGGGTGATATATTTGCTTGGGCGGTAGTTCTATTTTTGGGCATCTTTCAAGTATGGACCTCCAGTTTCATGCAGATATCCACATATGAACTTCTCAGATGACCCAAGTATCTGTATTTGAACCTACAGATCTGTTTGGGAAATAAAAGCTTTTCTGAGCACTTGAGACTCATAAAGAACTATTGTGAGAGTGGATTTGTAAAAAAATCCTTTTCTCCCTTTAGGCAAAAGCTAGATCTCCAAATATGGGAGAATCTTTAGAGAAAGTATTAAATCAGTGATAGCATGAAACGTGCATTTAATTCAAGTATTTCAAAATTAAAGTTGACTGTCAACCTTTCTCTCAATATTATTGACCAAAGCATTGTGCTCGTTTAGGCTCTCACTAATACGTGTTTATTTCTGCTCTTCTGTTTCCCAACAATGTTAAGATCTTGTCAAAATATGCATCATTTTATAGGAGAGGGTTACAGGCTGCTAATGAACAGAAGGGCTTTACAAGGGGAAAGCAGGGGCAGGAAAATAGAGGCCTCCTTGCTGCATTCTGCACTCAGGCTCCCAAGCTTTTGTCCTGGGAAAGAGGTAAATTCTCCCGGGACCACACACGAGGTGGTGCTGTCAAATTTATGCTAAACCAGCTGCAAGCCAGCCGGGAAGGCTTGATTGGAAAGTGTTGAGTATGTGCCAAAGGCAGGGAGGTAGGGATTTTGCATATATTAAGTGTTTACAGTGTAATCTTTTCAGATAAGAAAAGTTACCTTGAAAGGAGGAGGAAGGAAATAAATGTCTTCCCTATCTGGAAGCTTCCGGGTAAAGTAGCTCCACAAAGGAAAGTGAAAGTGCAAAGGTGGTCCTTTTGTTACTAGATTATAGAAGCAGGGAATGTTAGGGCTAGAAGAGAAGTAAGTTGTTATCTGGCCCATTTCCTATCCTCAGACGGGATTTCATTTATAAATTCTATCAGTTATAACTTTTCTCTTTGTTTTGAATTTTTTCAGGGATGCAGATGTTACTTGCTCCCCTGGCAAATTAACAGTCTTCATTGTCAGTAAGTTTTCCTGGAGGCAGTGGATGTGCATCTCCTCTAGCTCTGAGTTCTGGGGGACAGAGAGTGCTAGATCAGCAGCCCGCCGAGGAGAAGCAGAAAAGGTGTAGGAGCCAGAGGTTGCTTTGCTCTGAGGCCCGGGACCAGGCAACTCCCTGGTTCCACATGTGGAGAGTGAAGCTGTGGGACTGGCACCCCTGGTTGCCACGGATGGTTGGCTCTCAGGTCACCCACAGGCTTGCTCAATCAGAAAACCTAGGGCAGGGCCTAGAAATTGCATTAGAACCAGAAAAAGCAAAGTCATTTTCCTTTGGGAAATGTCTTCTCTGTCTGAAAATAGGGAAATGGGCTGTAATTCCTGGGTGGGCAACCCAGGAGAGGCCTGACAACTGGTGCGTAGAAACCACTAGATTAAATACCTCTTCAGTCCCACCTGGCTTTAAGATTTCTGTGCACCCTTAACACAAAAGCCCTTGAAAACGGAAAATGAATTATCCCAGGTCCTAAAGGATTTCCTGTCGAGTTGTATTCCCAGCCCTCTGAGCAATCTGTTTTTTGGATCTACAGCCAGATGTTTTCTGAAATTTTCAGAACCACGAAATATTGGGAGGTTCAGTACTATCACTGTAGTAAGAATCTAATAATTGTAAACATGTTCAACCTGATTCCTATCTGCTATTTTATTTGCTTATAACCATAACTGTGATTTACTTGATGGTCATGAAAACCAAATTTTGACCATTTCAGTTTTCACTCTTATAATACTGGAAAATTAAGAAACTCTGCTCGAATACTCAGCCAGTATATACATCACATACAGGCAAATTCCGCTGAATCAGAGTTACTCACAAAAGGCCCTCTCTGCAAAAATGTGGCTGTCTGACTCTTAGCCTATGTTTGCTTTAGCAAAAAGGAAATGCAGGAAATACACAAATAAATCCGATCTCTTGCACCCACAAGTCGCATCTGAAAGAATCAGATTATTGAGACACTTGTTTACTCTAGTTTATAGTTTCGAGGTGATTAATTCTGCTTTCCATTTCCCCTTGCTAATGTAATGTGACCTCAAAGTTATTTTCCAAGTAACTGATGAGGAGATTTGGCTTGCATATGCAATTCTTGCAAATGGGTAATTATCCCAGCAAACAGAAACCTAGCTACTCTATGCAAGCCACGGCCTGGATGTTATTTTCAAATTTTTGGTGCTTGTTACTTGAAATTTAAAAGCTATTTATAGACTTAATTAATTAATTTGTTACTCAGCATTCTAAAGATTGATGTTCCTAGCCTCATGGACTGATTATATAAAATGATACATAGGGCCAAAAT
Organism: Choloepus didactylus; assembly: GCF_015220235.1. Lineage (NCBI taxonomy): Eukaryota > Metazoa > Chordata > Mammalia > Pilosa > Megalonychidae > Choloepus > Choloepus didactylus. The sequence continues at coordinate 6,313,506 of NC_051318.1, forward strand.
AAGAGTTTATTTAAATATTAAAATAAACCCATGCCAGTGCTAAGCTTCACCGAACGCCTTCTTGGTCATCTACCCCTTTGGCCTTTCAAACCACGTCTCGGAATTTGGCTCCAAGACCATAGGTTCATTTATCAGTTATAAATATCCATATTCGTCTGTTGCTCAGTCACGCTGTACCAAATTATCTTTCAGTTCATGTCTTGTGATTCTCCTACAGTCACATCTGCATATCCCTGATTTTCCTTGAGCTCATGCCATCCTTTCAGGACCTCTCACGAACGTATTTGCCCTCTTTCTCGGAAGGATGTCACCAGCCAGCTCTGTTCTCACCGTGACTCCCCAGCTGAATAAAAGTAGCTTTGTGTCCTCTGGTGTCCTCTGACCCCATTTGGGAAGAAAGGACACCTGTCACTGAAGCGCAACCATTTGTAATATCCTCTCTCAAAGAAAGCCACAGGAAAAACCTTAGAACAACTTGTGACCTCATGACATTCAAAAGAAAAGAACATGTGCTCTGGCCCTGCCACCTTTTGGCTTGCGGTCCTACTTCTGTGGGCCCCAGAGGTTTTGCTGCTGGTCCTGTCTTGGTCCTTGCAGGTTCTGAGCAAGGGGAAATCAGTTGGTTTCTCAGTAATTGGTGCCAAATTACTGTACATTCTGAGTCAAGCTCTCAGCGTCAGTGCCATTCTTGCTGCTGTCCCCTACAAATATATGCGAATCCCCATGGTGGTGTGAGCCAATTCCTGTAGCAAATCTCATATATACTCTCCGGTTGGTTCTGTATCCCTGGAGAACGCTGATGAATGCACCTGCTAAGGGGCTGGGTTGTGATGAGCTGGTTCTCCTTAATGAAACTTTCAGCATTAAGAAGGGGGCCCCCACATCGCCATTTGTGATCATATTGTACCAATCACCTTCTCATAAGCCTGAATTAGGATGTTTCATTTTGGTTTATTGAATGGTTCATTTTTGGCTTTCTCCTCTGTCTTCCTATCACTGTCCTTTACTGGTCCTTCTCCAGAACTTGACTGAGGTGAACATACGTAGAATCACGGTTTTATGCACGGGTAGAAAAGTATTTAACTTACATTACCTTTTCTAGGGGCACCCAGCCTGTCTTTGACCTGTTGATGAACAGGAAAAGAAAAAATCCAAGCCCCTTGACTGATCCATCATAAGAGGATATAAATAGAGTGAAAGGTAAACAAAGGATTGGAATAGCTTATTTTCAGTTTTCTTTCCTGTGACATTTGTCCTCAAACACAGCTAGGAAGGTCAGAATGTGACAATTTGAAAAATTGTTTCAAAGTAACTTTTCCTAAAGTAATAAGGTAAAATAAGGACTATAAGGTAAAATAGAGGGCAGTAACAGAAGAGACACCAGCTTCGTCATTTCAACTCGGCTTGCCGAACGTTGTTCATACAGGACATTCTTTCATTTTGAAATGTTTTGAGACAATCCTCACCCCACCCCATGTGTAAAACGATACAGGATTTACAGGCTGTTTCTCCAGTCCATCAACTTTGACTCTGGAAGTGAAAACCTGTAATTGACTTTCTCTCCCCAGCTCCCCCTCTTTCATCCACTTAAATTTTCCTTGCAGTTTTTCTGGTTGCAACTCCTCCTTTCCACCATCTATTTTTTGCCTTGTTTAGAACCAGCTTGCTGAAATCTTTCCCTACTAGTTTCTGATCATTTTAAATTTGGACTGCAGAAAGGTGCTTCACTCGTGGGTGATCAAAGAGAGGTGGGCATCTCTAAGAAATCCCTGGGGAAAGAATCAACAGGTGGCACGACTTTTAGCAGAGGCTGCCTTCTGCAGATGTCCATTCGGGGGCTGGAGTCCAGGGCACAGCTGGATTTGGGGCGGGACTAGCGAGGTCACTAGTGGAGGGGGTGCCCTGCGGGAGAGTCCTGATGGCCGACACCGCTTTGTTCCCTGAAACCAAGGGGATGCACCCCCTGTAGCCCCGGTGATTCCTTCCCCTGTTCCCGGGAACACAGCCAGCGCACACCTGGGGGGCTGCAGGGGTGGCGGCTCCAGGATTTCTGCTGCACTGTCTGCTTAGGACCCAGAAAACAAGTTAACTAACTCGGGCAAAACGCCGTGCTACCTCCTTAGCAGACATCTAGGGGCTCCCACCTTTAATGATTTATTCTAACGGTCACTTCCAGTTTAGAAAATAATTGGTTCTCATGGAGATTTTAATTGAAAAACTGTAAGAATTTGAATTCAAGAGGGGAGAAATACAGCCACTCTAAAATTTTGAGGCTCCACTATTTTGCAGCTTTCCTTAGCAAATTGTCTGGGGCTGGCTCAAATCTATCATCGAGCTGACTTTTACCCAAACTGGCACATCATGAATAATTCACATCTGTGGAAGTACAAAGTCCATGAAAAAATTATTATTTTTGCTACTGAATTGAATAGCCAAGCTACTTGTCATCTCTCAAGATTAATTTTTGATAGCTTGCTCCTTGGATAACAGAAAATGAAGCCAGAGAGAGGTGTAAGAACAATAAGTACTCCTCCTTCCGTGCCTGGAGATGTGCAGCTCGTTTCCTCTGCCACATAAAGGAGCATATGAGAGAGGCGGGACACCGGCACTGAGGGGTTTTAGACCCCCACAAGGTGAGACTGAAACCAAAATTCAGCGAATACTTAGACAGCAAACAAGATAAATGCTAAATAGCTTAAATGTCTGTTGTACTTAATTATACCTAATATTACAAAATAGTCAAAATATTTAAAAATGAGATCCCAATTCCATAAATCAATCCGGGTCACCATAATTGCCTGTAAGAGTTCTACTTTTCTAAGCAAGCCCACTCCTCTCTAGGAATGGGGGGAAGAAACAGACTTGACGATCCTCCAAGTTTCCCACAAAACATCAATGGGTCCCCTGACCTATAAACTAATCGGTTGGAATCTTTTTCTTCTTTTGCTCTTTTTATAGACCTTATGACTACATGAGATACCTGATTTCAGAAAAAAAAACTCTGCTTGGTGTTGTCCACAGTGTATTTCCCCCAAAGGACTTCAAGGAACTTTCCAGACCTAGAGTATATAACCCGACCGACTTTCCATTACATTGTGAAATGATATATCATGTAAAAGTCACAGACACCTTCCTTACCCATACACCCAACGATATTTTCATGTTTCTGCTCATGAGATATAATTTCTCTGCTGTTATCGCTTCAACTGTTCGAAAATTAAAGGCCGTATAAAAACAAAACAATGGCAATGTAGAGTTCTTCAGTCTTCTACGTTCTTTATTTAATCAAACCCTTATTAAAATGTATCATTTCACCATAAGCCATTTGTTTAAAGGTGTAAATATAAGTAATTATAATTAAAGTTGCAGATTGTCCCATGCTATGGTGTGTATTCACTTCCTGGGGTGTGATCTAGGAGCTTCTTCCTTAAAAGATGAAGTTTTCATCATTCTGCTCAGCGCAGTCCCCAGGAGCACGGAACAATGATTTGCCAACTCCCAGGATTCATATAAAAGACAAAATGTGGAGATGGTCTTAAATGCTTAGTTCTGAGTAGATTCTGTTTTGATGGGCAGGAGAGAGAAGCTAGTTCAGGCCGCTTCTCTGTGGCACAGTGCTCTCAACTGTTTTAGTCGTGCTTGGAAAAATTAGTCTGCCACTTACTTATCACAACGTGCACCCCTGACGCCACAGGGGTTTTTCCCTGGGCTCGCCACCCTTTCCCTCTCCAGGGGTGTGGGGCAAGGCAAGCGTATATGTATTCTTGTCGAAACACATTGGTCCCTTGAGATGAGAAGGAAAGAAACTAATGTCCTCATTTCCAATGAGGGAAACTGGGGCAGAGTAAAGTAATTTATTAGCTAGATCTCTGTGTTTGCTGAAGCAAAAAAAATAAAAATAAAAATGGGAAAGAGGCAATTTTCCAGATAATTGGTGCAAAACCATCTAATGTCTTGAATGTTGTGAGCATATTTCAATTTAGTACTTCACATCGACGTTTTAGTCTCAGGGGCACCAAAGGATTAGAAGTTGGAGAACCCTCATTTTATAACTCCATGTTTCGATTACTGGAGATCCTAAAATATTTTAGAGTAGAAAGATAACCAGTGGTGGTGTCTTTAACTGTGTATAGATGTCACTGTTTCCAAAATCTGGGAGAGAAAGAACAGACAGAGTAATCCTTTGTTTGGAAGACTATTCTGTGAAAAAACCAAACATTCATTTGGGGTTTCACTCCTCTGGCTTACGTTTTTTCATGGAACTGTTAGAATTAGACTAAATGTGGAAGTAAATTGTAATAAATTGAACCCATAGCATCATTAAACAGGTATGTCTGATCATCCCAATCAGCAAAATGCAACTTGGGTAACAGAGAAAGTGGAAACAATAGCTTGCATTCAAAATAAATAAATAAAAGTGAATAAGGAATGAATCATAGCTCTAAATGTAGGAGCTAAAAGTATAAAATTCTTAGAAGAAAGCATAGGAGTAAGTTGTCATGAGCTTGGATTAGGCAATGATTTCTTAGAAATTAAAATGAAAGCTAAGACAACAAAAGAATGAAATAGATGAACTGGGCTTCATCAAAATTAAAAACTTTTGTGTATTTAAGGACAAAGTAGAGAATGAAAAAGGATATTTGCAAATCATATATATAAGGAACTTGCATCCAAGTTATATAATGAACTCTCACAACTCCACAATAAAAAAGTAATTTAACCCAATTTAAAAATGGACAAAAGATTTGAATAGATATTTCTCCAGATAAGATCACACATGACAATGGCCAATAAGCACATGAAAGATGGTCCAATGTCATTATTCATTAGAAAAAAACAAATCAAAGCCACAATGAAATGCCATTACACATCCACTAGGGTGGCTAAAATAAAGACAGACAAAAATTGCTGGTGAGTATGTAGAGAAACTAGGACTCTTACGCATTGCTGGTGAGACTGTAAAATGGTGCAGCAGCCTGGTAAAACCTTTTGGAGGTTCCTCAAACAGTCAAACATAGAGCAACCTATGACCCAGCAATTCTGCTCAAGTATTCACACACACACACACACACACACACACACACACACACACAAAACTTGTGCACCAATGTTCACAGCAGCATTATTCATAGTAGCCAAGAAGTGGAAACAACCCAAATGCCCATCTCTTGATGATTAGATAAACAAAATATGGTCCATCCACACCATGGAATATTATTCAGCCTTATAAAGGAAGGAATTTCTGATACATGCTACAACATGGATGAATATTGAAAACATATGCTAAGTGAAAGAGGCCAGACATAAAAGCTTACATAGTATTTGATTCCATTTATATGAAATGTCCAGAGCAGACAAATCAGACAGTGGTTGGGGGGAGGGGGAAATGGTAAGAGATTCCCAATGCATATGGGGTTTCATTGGGGGATGATTTGCTATACAATTGGATAGTGGTAACTCTGAATGTACTAAATTCTACTGAGTTGTCCACTATAAAATGCTGATTTTAAGGTTTGTGAATTAATCTCAACAAAGTTGTGTTTTTTTTTTTCAAGGTGACTAGGGAGTCCAGTGTGGTTGGCTGAGCAGTAGAGAAGACGGAGTTGCAAAACAGACGTGGTCTGGTTGTTTTGGGCTGCAGAATCTTTACTACGAGTCCTTTGGAAGGTTCTGTTTTCATGATCTCTGTTCCTTAATTGGATTTCACCTAATTGTATCTGAAGAATAAAGAGAAAGGGTCACTTTCCCAGTGTCAGGGAAATCGGGCACTGCTTTCGGAAAGCATGAGAACACTGCGGCAGATTCCAGTCTACAGGCTTTCCACAAGACAGTGTTTCAAATCAAGTTAAATTCCAGAAAGGGAGAATCAGCTCAAGACAAAGCACCTGCCCAGGGAGGAAATGATGTTGGTTTCTTCTGTGACTTAATTGGTTATTTTTTTTCAATAAAAATCTCATACATTCAGTATCAAAGACTTTGAAGTAGCTCAATAGGGAGCCATGGACATTGTTAATAAAATTATAGAATCTCACTGAAAATATCAAATTTTGGTGAAGATTTGGAGCAACTGGAATTCTCATACTTTTCTGGTTGTAATGAAAAACGGTTCTGCTACTTTGGGAAACAGTTTAGCAGTTTTTCATAAACTTAAGCATACACTTACCATATGACTCAGCAATCATCTTCCTAGATACATACCCCAAAATAAGTGAAAACCTATCTTCACAGTAAAACTTGCATGTGAATGTTTCTAGCAACTTTCTTTGTACACACCGCAAACTGGAAACAACCCAAATGTCCCTCAGCTGAGGAATGGAGAAACAAATTGTGGTGCCTTTTTACAAGGGAATACAGTAAAAAGAAAGGAACTACTGACTCATACAATGAAATGGATAAATCTTAAATGCATTTTGCTGAGTGAAAGAAGCCAGACTCCAAAAGCTGCATACTCCAAGATTGCATTTATGTAACATTCCTTCAAACACACAACTACAAGGACAGAAAACAGATAGGGGCCGAGGTCAGGAGAGGGGTTGACGACAAAGTCGTTGAGACATTTTACCAGTATCTCGATTGCAGCGGTGGGTACACGACTGTGTGGGTTTGTCAAACTCAGGACTGTACACTCAGAAGGATATATTTTACTATATGCAAGTTCTACCTTAATAAAAAATGGTGAGGGGAGGCTCTCAATCACTTTGAAAGATAACATGACTTGAATATATGGGTCTGGCACAATGAATAAATTCAAAGTGTTCTTAGTTTGTAATCAAATAATGGTAAGTGAAATAAAATCTGAGATTTCTGAAAGCATATATAAAATTACAGATATAAAATTATATATGTAATTGTAAGTGAATCATCATCTTGAGTTGCTTTAGTCGTGTATAATTTTGTTTAAACTGGGATTTAAAAAGATTTGAGTTTTTCCTCTGGAAAAGCATAATCATTATTGTACTTAACCAGAAAAAAGCTAATACAACTGTGGGAATAAATTAACACATAGATGTTTTTGTTTATTCTTGTCCCTGTTGTAAAGTTCTCCAAATCTCTGCAAGCATGTTACCATTTTAGTTATGTTCCAGGGAAGGAAAAAAAGGTAGAAATTTTTAAATGAGAGTGTAATGTTGGCAAGGATTTCATAAATTGGGACAGCAGATGGTGTATCTACGAGCCCAGTTGTCAGGTGTTTGCAGAGTGACTCATGAACTGATAGCTGTTGATCCAAGGGGAGGAAACGGCATTATCTGGTTTAAAAACATTGCTGCGTGGAGGAAGATGCACATCTCACTCAACCTGGAGTCTTCTCCTTTTCTGCTTTTATTAGCAGCAGGCAGAGGTTCTTTCCTTCAAGTTACTTAGCACGTCTAACCAATTATTTTCAAATAGCTTTTCTCTCCCAGGCCACATTTTGCCTCCGAATGAAACACAAGTGCACCCTGTTAGCAGGAATACACTTTAGCCCAGTGGGCTTCAGGACTGCCACATACATGGCTGAGCTCATGAAATTTGCTTTATACTTCACATTTGGGTTCAAGTAAGCCAGACTGTTAGTAAATGTTTTGGCCTCTCTTAATCAGAAAATGAAATTAATTAGAGTGGAGGGAAATTGAGGAGGCATGTACTGGAATTCATGGATTTGGATTGACAACTAGATATGTGGGGGTAGGACAGGGATTTAGTGACTCGCAATTTGCAGGTGAAGTGACATGTATGCAATGAAGCTGTGATTCCACGTTTTGACCACACCTGGTGTCTGTTGAAGGTTGACCAATGGCTTATGAGATATTTTCGAGTAACATTTATACCAATACTGTTCTATGGGTATAATTTTTTCATTTTCTGTACTATTTTTGATAGTTGAGGCCCTTTCAGAATTACGAATGATGAATGAGTTATGCACACTGATGGTAAAAAGGGAAGGAATTCCCAGATCTAAAGTCTAATGCTTTTGGGGGGAAAATGTGTTTAAATGGGGAACAAAGATGACAAACCAGTCCAAGACTGAAAAGAGAGCTGAAGTCTTCGGGGTGTAGGGTTCTTTGTCACTGAAGGGGGCATTGTACTTAAGACCCGTTGGCCCCACGCATCTCAAAGTGTGCAAATGCAGTTTCCAAGTCAAATTTAAAATGAAGGGAAAAGAGTAAATTTGCCACCTTTATATGAGTAAGAGAGAAGGTATGGTTTGAGTTACTCCTGGAAAATGGCATTATATTTTCTAAGGTGTCACTTTGCTGTGGTAGAAAGCTGTCGGGGCTCTGCATGGGTTGGCAAACTTTGGTCAAAAGATTCTGAATCTCATTTTGTAAAATATACTCAGACCAAAGTTAAAGGTCAGATTATTTGCCTTCCAAGCAAGGGAAATACCACTTTCCTGTTGGGGCAGCAGATTCTGGTATGGGGGGGATCTGTCTGCAGTATTTGCTCTCCTACCGATTGCCACAGTCGATCCAGATGGTCTCACTAATGCATGGAACCCCTCCCCCTTTCCCTGGTTCTGCTGGACCAAAGGAAGGGGTTAAAAACCATTCCATTACCTCTCAAGCAGTAAGTTAGAAAACCAGATCCGAGTTACAGTCCTTGATTCTGGTTTGCATCTGGTAGAGGAAGAACCACAGTTTATGTTTAGTGTGCGTAGGGGTTGAGTCCTGTAAAAAGTATCAACCAAAAAGGAAATTCTACACAAGGACTCTTGGAGAAATTGAATGCTGTTCCCTCAACCAAAATAAGCTCCAGTTCTCAGGCCTGGATAGAACATAAACTGTGCTGCTCCCAGTTCCCTAAAATGGAGAGAATGTAGGATGTGAGCAGGGAAGCACAGAGCCAACGTGGATGGGCAGCTGGCATGATACGTGGCTTAGGACAAGCGTTCAATAAGTGGCAGTGGCTCCTGGCTCCTGTTGTGTTTTGTTGTTAATATTAAAAAAACAGAGACAGAGCAACAGCTCATTAAGGAAAAAGTGTTAGGTATGAAGAGGTAAAGAATATGTAATCCCTTGCTCTACCTTTTGGCATCTTATTGACTTCACAATTAGATGAGTTCTTATTAATAGATTCCATAATTAAAGAATTTGAGGGCTGAAAAGGAGCTTGTTCATCCATTTGTTTCATGAACATGTATTGAGTACCTGCCAGGCGTTAGAGCCAGTGATGGCAAGATGACTACAACACTGTCTGTGCCCTCTGGGAGTTTCTACTCCAAGGGGAAGAACTTCCAAACAATGATAAACAAAGGGGAAAATCCACAAGAGAGATATGTGATGTGTATATAGAAGTACTGATGGTGGGATATGGGTTTTAACTCATTGTATTAGGCAGGTTTCTCCAGAGAAACAGAACAGAAAGAGTGTGTGTGTGTGTGTGTGTACTAAGAGATTTAGCATAGGAATTGGTTCACATGACCATGGCAAATCCAAATTCCATAGGACAGGCTGCAAGTTGGAAACTCAGTCAAAGGTGAAGCTGAATTCCCCAGGAGAAGCTGGGTTGGCCAAAGTCAATGCAGAAATTCTTCCTTCTGACCTCTGAAATCCTCAGTTCTAGCTTTTAAGACCTGCAACTGATTGGATGAGGAGTCTATCCTCACTGCTGAGGCCAAGCTCTTCTGTTGATTGTAGATGCAATCAGCTGTAGATGCAATCAATTGAGTATAGATGCAAGTGAGCAGGGGGAGCCCTTGGGTACAGAGCACAGTTACAAGGTACAGAAGAGAAAGTAATGGGCACAGCTGAGCTGGAAGAGTGATTTGGGGTAGAAATGGGAACATGTGTCAGGAGAAATCATCTGAAACCCTGTGAAGGGTGTGGACGCACCCAGGGTCGTGTGGCTTGTTGACGCGTGGCTGAGGTCTCAGGGCTTGAGAGGCTCCGGGTTGGATCCCTCATGGCTCATTGGCTCGGTTCTCTTCCTGCACCCTGATGCTGGCTAGTGGTCACTAGAGGATCTCATGAAATGGATCAACACAGATCAAAGTTCATTCTTTTCTTGACAGTGAAAGCAGGATAGTGAGATGAATTATATTACGCTGGAGGCTAGGGGCTGAATAATTAGAGTGAGCAGGAATTGAAGTAAACAGGAACAAGGGTCATCCAGGCTCTGTCACTGATTTGCATGGGATGGTGAGTAAGTTACTTAATCTTTATTTGTCTCTGTTTCTTGTCCATAAAGTGGAGGCAGTAATAGGACCACCTCATAGGTTTACTTTTAGGATTAAATATCTCAATATTTATAAGCTCTTGAAACAGGGCCTGGCACATAATAAAGCTATATTTATATTTTGCATTTAAAAACTCCATTCTGAAAATGATAGCACAAGTGCTTTCCTGCTGTCAGTCACACTTCAGATCAAACTCTTGAAATCTGGGATTTGCTGTGTGTTAAGTCGCAAATACATTGCACCGAATCAGAAAAAGACAGGTCTTTGAAGAAGTTAGTCCCACCTGAAAATTAAAAAAACGAATAAGAGATCTGAACAGAAAAAATCAATATACTTGGGGCTGATTTATATTTAGTAACTAAGTTTAAATAAAACGGAATTTACTTAGATAGAAATTGCTTACATTGTCATAACAGTGGATTTCATCCCTGCAGAAGACTCCACGGGACCCAGTTTCCTAACGGTCTTAATCCAAAACGATGGGAAACAGCCTTTGGCTTTCCAAACACATTTTCCTAATCACTGCACCCTGTGATAGAAGAGCCCGAGTTTTAAAGTTACCTTAGGATAGACCAACTTGGTTAAAGACCCACAGCAGGTTTTCATTGTTCTCTACCTACGGAGTTGCCCTTTCCCCAGGTGGGCGGGTCTGGCTGGGTCTGGGCCAGCTCACCTGTTCTTGAGTCATTACCTGAGGAAAAGGAGGTGCTGCCAACTGCCCCTTGGGCCCAGGTCTCCATGGCCAGCGATGTGGCACCCATGCAAAGCCGCAGGGGCAGCCCACAGCCCGCCTCTCCGGGTGAGCTCGAGTCCAGGATTACAAACCTGGAGAGAAAGGCCTCCAAATTTGCTTAGCTGCTCTGGAGTCAGAGCTCACATGGGACCTTTAGGGTCGCTTCACCAGTGATGATAACTGGGTATCACCGAAACGGACCCCAGTGAGGAGCCCCCTTGAGGACCTAAAGCCAAGGGACATGCAGATGTACAAGGCCTCTCCATTTTCTCGGCCGGGGGCTGAGATTAGAAGGGTCACTGCAGGAAGGTCAGCTCCTCTCTTGTAGGACTGTCTTCCACGGATCCATTCCTAAGTCATCTGTTTCTGGAGGAACAATGGAAACTCTGCCCTTTGATGTCAGGAGGAAAGGGATATGGGAGCTGAATATTGAAAAGAACCAAAGCAGATCCTAGGAATTTAGGAGCTGGTGCAACGTGTTGGGTGTCTCTCTGCCAACACTGTGCTGCACCCTTAATTTGCATAATTATGCTAAAAACTGATGATGGCCCTAGGGGCAGATATTGTCTTATTTTGCTCATGAGGAAATCGAGGACCAGAGAGTGGAAAAATCCTGCCCATGTAAGAGTAAGACCCCAATTCTGCCTAACTCTAAAATGTCTGTAACCCAATCCCCACAGACAGTGGGATCTGGGAAATCCTCACCAGAAGGCTCCTCACCGAGGGTTGACTGCAGGAGCCGAGGCTACATCTCTGCAGAGCTGATTCCATTCCCTTCCTGTGGGGACATCCAAACATTTTCTTTGCCCTTGCAGCCAGTGGACAGAAACCTGCCTTCTATGATGGCCCGTGAGCTGTTCAGGGAGACAGAAGGTCCTGGGGGCTTAGAGTTTTTGGAAGGGAGGTCAGCTGGGAAGAAGGAACCATTGCAGAAGGGAAGGAAATGACAGGTGCAGCAGCTCATTGACCACTTATCTCATCTGCTGAATGGGGGCATTTAAAAACCAAAATCAAAAATCTCACCCAGAGGTCTTTACCACATAAACTTTGTCCAACAGATGCCAAGTTGCACCTCACCTGGCCAGAATGCCCTTCAGAAGTTCACCTCCATTTGTAGCTCATCACCACTTTTGATTCTATTTTACAGGTGAAGAAATTGAGGAACAGACACATCCTTAATAATACGGACAAAAAGAGAATAACATACTTTTATTTCCAACCTAGTGGTACCAACTCCAGACTAACTAATTCTGGATGTGGTGTGTGTGCGAATCAGGCAAGTGGAGGCTTGGCGTGGGCTGCAGTGCCAGCCTAGCTCACTGTGATTGTCACGGGGCAGGGGAATAAAGAGGTGAGAAAATGGGCTTTTCTGGGTCTGGCCCATCTCAGGCCTTAACAGGGAAGACTCCACATTTTAGAAACCATTAGCTCTGCTGGCACCAACTAAACTTGACAGCTCTCCTGAGAACCAAGAGAAGGGCTCTCAAGGAGAGCTGTTAACTGGATATGTCAGCAAAGTGTTTCTATTTCAGCTATGATTTTTTTAATACCATTTATTATAAACCCTACTTAGTTCTATGCTGCCTGTGTCCATGGTCACAGATGGGGTAGTGTACCCCGCTCCTGGGCCCCCCACCTGTCACCACCCAAGACTTAGCTCCTTGGAGAAGGCTGCATAAGCTCCCACATTCCTCTCCAAACCTGCACCCTCGGGTCCCCTGGCAGGCGTCCGTCCTTCTCCATTCCTGTCTCTTGCTCTGTCTTCTTAGCCCCTCCCTTGGCCAGCTGTATTTCCCTAATTCACTAATTTTCTCTTTGGCTAGATCCTAGCGAGGGTTGTTTTTTTAAAGACGTTTTTTGTTTGTTTCAAGGATTTCTGATGGGTTCTTTTTCATATGAATCTGTTTTGGGTTCAGATCTGCTTATTTTTATTTTATGGTTTCTTGTTTGTTATGAATTTTATTCTTTCTTTCATCTCTTTGAAGATTCTAAACTCAACTGGGGAACACATCAGAAGGATATCAGTTGGAGAACCCTTATCAAAATACACCCCCCTCCCTGTTCTCCTTCATGTCCCCCTCTCCCATCAAAACCACAGATTTAGTCAAGTTAAGGTGGAACCGAAGCATGTTTATTTTAGAAATGCTTCTGAGGTGATACTGACCTCTTACCCCCGTCCCCCAGAACACACCCTCTGCCACATGGGTGGGAATCATGGCTTTAAAATGTGGGTCAAAAAGTGTGGTGCATAGTAGGTTTTGCTTTTGTTCATTCATTCTTTTTCTACCAATCCATCACAATACCAAGTGGCACCATTTCCAGCTATATACTGGAAATGTGGATTCTCTGGGATAATTCAAACCACAGCAGCTGAATCTTGGGGGGAGGGGGCAGATACAACCACCCCCACCTCCCTGCCCATCTCTGGAGGAATTCTGATCCAAAGGAGAGATTTCATAGCCCTACACAGGACCACCATGGGACGGAGGAATGGCAGGTATGTTTTGAGGCTCAGAGTTGAGTAAAAAGAAAACCCAGATGGCATGTTCCATAACCAGGGCTCTGGGCAGTAAAGGAATAACCTGGGATACTGGGCACCGGTGGGAGAGACTTTGGAGAACAGAGGAAGAACGTGGAGGGGGAGTGGGTGCAGGGGCCCTGAAAAATTTAATTCATTGGTCATTTTGCTTCTCGTTGACCCTATATCCAATTTATAATCTGATGAGTACAAGAAGTCACTACTCACATTTTAAAGTATGCTCTGGGTTTTAAAAAGTGATGTTTCCTTCGGAGGGAAGCAAGAGTCAGCCAGTTCTCAGAACCCTACTTGCCCAGCTTCAAAGCACTCTTGAGTTTAGTATAGTAAATAACTACTTCCTTCAACTGAACTCAGAGTGGAGTTTTTCCTCACCTAATATGCAGCTGTGCACCACCTTATACAAGTCTGATTAATAAAAATATTCACTGATGAAAGGAAAAGCAGTGATATTTTAATCATAAAAAAGATTCACTACAAGATCTGTTTAAACAGCAAATTCCTTTAATGAACTGAAAGCATGACTTGATTTAAAAAAAAGCAAAAGTAATTTATATGGAAACTTTCAAGAAAACAATTACTTTGCAAAGGCAGTATTCTAATATTCACTCTTGGACCTTTTAGACTTTCTAATGTTAGTAGAGTCAAGGCAATTTTATTTTCATTGATATCTCAAAATGAACTGACAATGAACAACAGAATCAAACCTGTGACCACATATTGCCTGCAACTCACATTCTCTGTGAACAAAGGCGACTTGCATTGTTCATGGTGCAAACATTGTGGTGATAACCAGTCTCCAAAGAGGTCCCAATGGACCACAGCTCCCAGAACTCATGCTCTTCAACTGACCCTCCCACAGGGAAGCTGGGCTGGCCTTGGGACTCCATTCAACCGACAGAAGGTGATGGAAGTGATAGTGTGACAATTTCAGGTCAAAGCTCAAGAAGGCCTGGAAAATTCCATTCTGTACTTTGGGGAGCCCTGAGCTGCCCTGTGAAAAGTCTGCCCACTGGGGATGAGCCAACAGCACCCGGAGCAGGAGAACCTCCCAGCTGGGCCCAGCCAAGCTACAGAACCAAAGAGATAATGAGATCGTTATTGTATGCTACTAAGTTCTGGGGTGGTTCCCTGTGCAGCAATGGATAACAAAAGCAAGCACCTGCAGTGCTTTTCCTTCAATTCTTTATTTCTCTGTATTCATCACTTTTTCGAATAGTCATAGAAGCTTGTGATGGAAATACATTTAACTCAACTGATGTCTTGTTTCATTTCTTTTCTATTTCAAAAAATGATCTGTAAATTTATGGTTGTGGCCCTCTCTCTAGTCTGTTTCAACAGTGTCTGTAAAAGAAAGTTTTCTAGCCCCCCTACTCCGCATTCCCCTAAGCCTCAGGGGCCACACCTGGTCACCACAGAACTATGTGACTTATCCACCCTCCTTCTATTATTTGTGAGCACGATGTGAGATTTGAAGGTGGTGATTTATGTTTATGCTCCGCCATACACTAATTATTGACCAAAACATTCCAAATAGATGGTCTATGAAACATCAGTGAGAACGCTCAGATTAGAGCAAGGGCAGTGTTCTAGTTTGCTAATGCGGCTGCATTGCAACACACCAGAGATGGATTGGCTTTTATAAAAGGGGGTTTATTTGGTTACAGAGTTACAGTCTTAAGGCCATAAAGTGTCCAAGGTAACGCATCAGCAATCAGGTACCTTCACTGGAGGATGGCCAATCGTGTCCAGAAAACCTCTGTTAGCTGGGAAGGCACGTGGCTGGCGTCTGCTCCAAAGTTCTGGTTTCAAAATGGCTTTCTCCCAGGACATTCCTCTCTAGGCTGCAGTTCCTCAAAAATGTCACTCTTAGTTGCACTTGGGGTGTTTGTCCTCTCTTAGCTTCTCTGGAGCAAAAGTCTGCTTTCAACGGCCGTCTTCAGACTGTCTCTCATCTGCGGCTACTCTCTCAGCTTCTGTGCATTCTTCAAAGTGTCCCTCTTGGCTGTAGCTCCTCTTCAAAATGTCACTCTCAGCTGCACTGAGATCCCCCTGTCTGTCAGCTCATTTATATGGCTCCAGTGATTTAATTTAGACCCACCCCAAATGGGCAGAGCAACACCTCCATGGAAATTATCCAGTCAGAGTCTTCACCCACAGCTGGGTGGGGCATCTCCATGGAAACACTCAAAGAATTACAGTCTAATCAACACTGATAACATCTGCCCACACAAGATTACATCAAAGATAATGGCGTTTGGGGGACACAATATATTCAAACTGGCACAGGCAGTAAATATTGCAAAGAGGAACATTATAGCGAACAATGTATAAACTAAAAATCCATGACAGCGTGAAATTGAAAAAACCAACTCTACCTGTGAGGAACTGTAATCCCCACAGGAAAAAAAAAACATCTAAACCTAATTTTCTTCCAAAGCTTCACCTTTGTATCACTTTCATTTCGCTGTATGTGTATTGCACATGCTGCTTCCCCCAGTTATTAGTTTCCTGTCTGATTCATTCACCTGATATTCACTAAGTTCCTTGCATGTGCAGGGGAGGGACCACCCTCAATTCTAGAAATAAAGAGATGAGAAAGAGAGAGGCAGAGAAATCCCCACCTCCACCAATGTTAGTGAAGTACATGGACAAGAAGACAGACAAACCAAAATACAGCGTAAATTCTGTCCCAAGATAGAGCAAACTAAAGGACACTGTATAACAGGGCAGCCTGGGCACTTAGAGGAGATGACTCGGACGGGAGCCGAGCCTTGGAAGGCAGGAGGGCTGGCCGGTGAGTCCAGGGCCTGAGTCCACCGTCCCCTGAAAGTCTCCTCAGCCAGGGTGAATATTGAATGACTCTGGCCTCCGTGGGTCAGCTCTCCTTTCAATGCACGGAGGTCTGCCACACACTAAATGTGATTTTCCACCCATCCCGTGGCTCGGGAAGGATGCTGGTCAGACCACGCAGACCGTGGAAACTGAGCCCTCCTGACTTTAGTTCCACATTTTGATGCAGAAGAGAAATATTGAGTAGACTTTGCCTTGCATACATCTCCACTTGACTCCGCCGCAACATTTCTCTCTTATTCAGCAAGTCAATAAACCTTTTCGTCGCCTCAATTCCTGAGTTGCAATACTTACCTTAAGCCCCATTTTACCTTTCACTTTGACTTTTGATATTTTGTCCTTGAGATGAGACTGGTAGTGCTGTATCCAGTTGGCTTTTATACATTGGGAACAAGATTTCCTTTTCTCCCCGGTGTGAATCACCTTTTCTCATGCATTGGGTGAAAGGACTGAGACAGCTAATGAGCCCACAGGTTCCACATCACTCCTTTCCAAGGCCACATGAGCTCACCCACCATGAAGCAGGGCAGTGAGCATCCCTGATATCCCCAGAAAAGTCCTACCTTGACTGCATAGCGTCCCCAAAGACAGTTTCATTAGGGGTCTCATCTCCCAGGGTTATTTATTTTCCAGCTGGATGATACTCAAGCGCATCTAGTCCAGAAGTCACAAACTGGTGGCTTGCAGAACAAATTTGACCTACAGATATATTTTGTTTGGCATTTGTGTTTTTTTAAATGAGTTGTCCATAGATAAAATGTTGGAGATTCAACATATAAAAATCTGAATATTTGGCTTCTTTTGAAAGATGTGAGTCCACATCCCAACTGGGAGTCCGCTATGGTGGAACGGCAGCTACCCTCTCAAGTAGAGACACGTGTTCTCGGTTTCACCTTTGCACTCGCCCAGTGATGTGCACTTGGAGCCCTTGCAGGTATTTAATTTTCCATCCCTGATCTCATCCAACTCCCCATTTAAAAGAAACAGGCCCAGGGAGTCCTCAGGGCTTCCCTGGTTTAGCGTTGGTGACTTGTGCAGCCAGAACCAGAACTTGGGCGTCTAGTCCACCTTCTACACTGAGGGTCCCTCTCCCTCTCTCCCTTACCTCCAGGACCGAATGCTCACTCGCTGTCAGGCTGGTGCCAGAGCATGGGGGTGGAATAAGCAGGGAAGTCCAGCTTCAGGCAATGAGTCCTTGTGACTTGACTCTTACATGTGCGCATCAAGAGGTTTAATGATTTTGACTTTGTTTTGACCCCAACACTGGTTTTCTTTTCTGACATGTCGAGGCAGGAACATAAATACCCAGGGAGGAAAGCGCCGAGGCTGGTGTGCGTCCGGGTCGTGGTTTGCCTCTGGCCATGAGACTGAGGGCACCTTCTCCTCCCTGCATCACTCTGGGTGCAGGGAGCCCCTCGAACTCAGGTCCTGGATGCAGATGCACGTGTTCCCTCGGGGCCAACGTTACTGCACACTCGCAGTCGTGATCGTCATTCCAACAAGCCATCCAGTCGGGAATTCCGGGTGGACGCTTCTCTAAGTGATGAGATGGGATTGAACACTAGAGCCCTGCTTCACCCAGACGGGAACCAGCCTCAGAATCCCGAAGATGATGAGCCTTCCCTTCTACCTCGACCGCTGGACCAATCAGTACTAGTCTCGCTTGTGCCCAGGAAGCTAATTAACAGAAAATATTTCCTCTTTACATCTAATGAATAAGAGGCCAGTTTCAACATCAAACCTGAAAGCTAGAGACTTTTTATAACCTTTCCTTCCCAAGAGATGGTGCAGACCTCCACAACGCAGTGCTTTGTTAGCCACTTGCCAAGATTAATTTGGCACCTTGGTTTCAAAGAGCGAGTGCGGGTGGGACAGGCTTCCCTCACGGCCTCTCCGGTGCCCACACTGGTTCCGGCTGAGACCTGGGGCTGCAACAGATGAGGGTCTGAGGCCAGAAAGTAAAACCTGCACGTCTGGTGGCCTGCTCTCTCGGGACTGCAATTTTAAGGTAAACAGAGCTCAGCCGTGTATCTCGAACTGTGAAACCATGAGTGTGATCTGAGTTGCTCCTTGAAACTCTTTGCTGCCGAGTGCAGGACTTCCACGGGCTGCCCGGCCTCCTGCTTCAGGAGGCCCAGCTCATCGTCAAACCTGCACCTCAGCTCTGAGTGAGAAAGAAAGACCAAAAACCGCTGCTTACAACACTTAAAGTCTTCTGTTAGCAAATAGTCACGTCGATTTGCTGAACTTTTAAACTTGTGCGGCAGTGACTAGGAGGGTGGGTTTTCTTCCTGTGCTCAGTTGGTGGAGTCAGGATGCGTTGAAATAGGATCAGATCATCCCTGCCTTTTGGAAATGGGTCTGTGTGCCAGCCCAATCCTGTAGCGAGAAAATCCCAGTGGATCTGCAGTCTTTATCTTCAGTGTCACATGGTACTTTCTTAGGCATGGAAGGAGGTTAAACCCTGCTGCTAAAGTCCTATTGGCTCAGCTGTGTAAGCCACAGAAAATTGGCTGGCATCAGGTGCTGGTGTGTGCAGGTCAGTTACTTGTGATTGTGGCAAAGAAAATTGGGAAGTTGGAAGCTCTTTTGGTGCAGACCAAGAGCCAGAGATTTGTCAGACGTAAAAGGATGCAGAGCAAATTCACCAGTGTACCAGGCAATGACTTGACTCATGTTAAAGAAATCCAATCTTTCTGTAGAAGTTTACGGGTACTTGTATTTGATCAAGTTTGGCCTGACTCTAAGGGTGAAATACTGGATGCTTTTCAGCTCTCGAAGGGATCTCTTTTCAAGAGGGAGTTACTGTAAAATATTGTAAAATACCTGTTGAAGGGGAAAATTAGACGTTGTGTCTTCTTTTTGTGCTCTGGAGAGCTCGGAGGAGGAGGTGTAGATGATAACAAGACTGCCGCTTTTTTGTTTAATCTTTGCACAGATGCTCCTAGTCTCCTGTGTTGCCTTTCTTAGCTATCCTGGGACTAAGTTCATCCTTTCCCTGAGAACTCCAAACCCCTTTGGGTTCCCTTTTTCCAGAAAACCCAATCTGCAGCTCTATCTCCCGTCCACACACAGCAAATCAGTCTTGCTCAGTGATGCTTTTCTCACCCTTGACAGAGGTTTGTATTTAAATATAAGCCATCAGTGCAGATACCTGTGGCACAGGTTTCTCCCCATTAATAGATGGGGGAGGTGAGGCCAGGAGCGGACCTGCCCCTCCCTGAGGTCTGAAAGGACAGTGGGGGAGGAAGTGGTGGTGGGGGGCTGGATCCCATTCTCCCCTCCCCCAGACTGTCCCCCTTTCAGGACTAACCTGCCTCACCTGGGCCCAGGTGTTTTCAGGACTCTGCCCTTTGACCCACATTACGATTCGCTCCCGCAGGTTAGATGTGTTCCTCATCCACTCAGGATTAGCATGGCCCGGCTGCCTCTGGCCTAGAGGGAAGGAAACTTCCAGACCCAGCGCACAACAGTAGGGAATGTGGAAGCCTCTGGAACTGGCGGTGACAATGAGGACCCTTCTTCTCCAGCCGTGGGGTCTCTCGCTGGTCCCAACACACATTTGCAAAGTGGTTCAAGCAGAAAGGAGGTCCCTGAGGAAGCCGGGTCACCCGGGATGCTGGGCAGGGAGGAGCAGCTCGGATCAGCATTGCAGTGTGCCAGCGCCTGTGAAAGGGTTATTTTTAGCTTGACAACATTTCTACATATCTGCATTCCAAATACTCTGTACGTGAAAATAAATATTTAGGGAATGTGTTGGCTTTGTCAGCCCGAGACCACATCAGAGCCGTGCTCAGTGATTTATTTTTTGCCCTACTAAAATGAGAAAAAAAAAAAAAAAAAAAAAAAAAGCCAAAGTGAAATATATTGCCCATGCCAGTTCAGGAGAAATTGGCTAATGAGGGACCAGTAAAAAGAAAACCTCAAAATTTCTATATTACTTTTGTGAAAGACTAGGTCTCTCCTGTTGAAAGAATCATTCAGGTTCTTGCGATTTTCACATTTGCTCGTCTCTGGTCTTTGCTCACAGCTGCGCTCTGTTTTCTCCGCACAGGGGTGTTCGGGAGGAGAGCCCCAAAGGGTAAACAAAGGCACTGAAACCGGAAGCACAAGGAATGAGAATCTTCTGTCTTTTAAGAACCAAGCCCTGAAGAAAGCACCACTGTTACAGGACTCACATTTAAGGAATGTGTTATTTGCCTTAGACACATTTTTACTTTTCATTTTTTATTGAATAAACGAAAGGCTGATGATTTGAATAGCTGAAATTAACTGCGATCATTGCAGGGCCCATATGAGGGATGCACCTTGGTCCGTCCCATGCGCATTCACTGACATTGTCCAAGCTCGTGTGTCCAGGGGAACAGACACCAAGAGCCGCATTAGGCCACTGTCCCTCCCCTAGGAAGGGGAGGAATATGATATCAGAAGTTAATAATCCTTCCAAGGTTCCTTTGTGGACGACATAGAAAATGATGTAAGTAGCCTGTTTCATGTATCATGGGGTATTCGGTGAGATTATAGAACTGGCAGCTGTCTATGCACCTGGCAGCAGCTCTTAGAAGGCTCATGAAGAGTCATTGACCAGCAGTTCGGAGGGCTGTTCTTTTTTTCTTTTTGCCCTTGTGCATCTCCCAGCCAGGGAGATGGCCAGGATCACAGGCCATCGGATAGAGCAGAGCTGGCAGCACTCACCCCACTAGAACCTCACAGCTTTGTAAAATGATAGTAACAGCAGTGAGACAGGTCATGGGAAAAATAACATTAGGCAACCTCTAGGGCTAGAGAGTATTAAATGTACATAGGATTCTTGAATTGATTCCATTGAGCTGCCAGGGGGTGGACAGGTTGAGCAATTTCCTTGAGAATGGATTACTATGACATACTCGGAATAAAGTGCTTGGATCATACTCATACATGAGCTTCTCAGCATTTGTGTTCAAATGGGAAGTTCTTCCTCATTGGTGGCTTTAGACATCCCCTAAAGGAACTCATGAATACTGTCCAGTGCTCCCAGAGTCACAAGATTCTAACATGGTTTATTAAAGGGATGGTTTGTAGAATACCCAAAAGAAAATGCCAGAGGATTCCAAGAACCCAGCATGGGTTCATGAATAAAGAAATTGTCAAGGTAGCCACACTGTTTTCCTTAATGCATATTACCCTGGGAGATGGATAGCACATCATTGAGCCAAAAGTAATTTTGTCAAAGGCAAATTATGTCAACACAAAAGTTGATTGAAAATTATTATGCTCCAGGAGATCTATGATGGCAGCATAGAGAGGAGTGGAAGCTAGTTAGTCCCCCTGGAACAACTAATAAACAACCAGGAACAGCTACGAAATAATCTGGAATAACTAGGGGGGACAAATGTGACCATCCACTCATCATACACCAACCTAAATTGGGAAGAATGCCTGAGATCACAGCATAAAATCTGTAAGTAAAAACTGCAGACACAAGCCAGGAGCCCCCTCCCCCCATGGCCTAAACTGCAAAGCTTCCTGGTGCTAGAGAGCAGCTCTCTCCAAGCAAGTGAATACAGCTCAGCTGAGCTCCGACTAGGGTTTTAATTAACAAGTGTGGACTGCTCAATACAAGATATGAATCCCCAACAAGCAGACAGAGGCTTTGGGTGAAGACTGACCTTGGAGGACTGGAGGGTGGCCATGGACTGGCCCTGAAGGGGGCTTTCTGTCCCTGTTTCGGCTAAGTGGAGAAAGCCTCAACCATTTTCAGTTCCCAGTGCTCTGACCCAGACAAGGGTGGAGATAGCACAGGCAGAGAGAGACCATTGAAATGCTAATGATATCTCCCCAGGGGTGTATCTTCCATAAGAGGAAAGAGGTAGGGCCCAACTCTACTACCTGCCTTCCATTTGGAACAAGACCCCAGAGCCTGGGGGAAAACAGCTACGGGCCACACCTCCTTAAACCAGTCTGGAGTTACAGGCTGACAGGCACCACCTGCTGGGCAGAAAAGCAGTGACCAGAGGCATCAGAGGGTGTACCAATTTCCTAAGACACACACAACCTCAGGGAAACCGGATACTGAATATTTCTTCCTTCTGGGACCGGAGCCCATTTTGGTCTGGGAAAACCTGATTGGGGTAACCAAGGAAACCATGCCTAGACAACAGAAAACTAAAACCTACACTAAGAATAATGAAGTTATGGCCCAGTCAAAGGAACAAACTTACATTTCAACTGAGATACAGGAATTTAAACAACTAATATTAAGTCAATTCAAAAAGTTTAGGGAAAATATAGCAAAAGAGATGAACCATATAATGAATACACTGGGAGTACATAAGGTAGAAATTGAAAGTTTGAAAAACCAACTGGCAGACTCTTGGGAAATGAAAGACACAACACAAGAGATGAAAGACACAATGGAGACATACAACAGCAGATCTCCAGAGGCAGAAGAAAACACTCAGGAACTGGAGAACAAGGCACCTGAAAGCCTATACACAAAAGAACCGATAGACAAAAGAATGGAAAAATATGAGCAACATCTCAGGGTATTGAATGACAACATGAAATGGAGGAATGCATGTATCATGGGTATCCCAGAAGGAGAAGAGAAGGGAAAAAGGGGCAGAAGCAATAATAAAAATTTTCCATCTCTTATGAAAGACATGAAATTACAGATCCAAGAAGCACAGCATATCCCAAGCAGAATAAAGCTGAATAGGTCTATGCCAAGACACTTAATAATCAGATTATCAAATGTCAAAGATAAACAGAGAAACCTGAAAGCAGCAAGAGAAAAGCAATCCATAACATACAAAGGAAGCTTGATAAGACTATGCAGATTTCTCAACAGAAACCATGGAGGCAAGAAGGAAGTGGGGTGATATATTTAAAATACTGAAAGAGAAAAACCACCAATCAAGAATCCTATATCTGGCAAAACTGTCCTTCAAATATGAGGGAGAGCTTAAAATATTCTCTGACAAACAGACAATGACGGACTTTGTGAACAAGATACCTGCTCTACAGGAAACACTAAAGGAAGCACTGCAGACAGAACAGAAAAGACAGGAGTGAGACTTTTGGAAAACAGTTTGGGAGATAGTAGCACAGCAATCTAATTACACTGAACAAAGATGAATGTGACTATGGTTGAAAGAGGAAGATTAGGACCATGTGGGACACCAGAAGGAAAGAGGAAAGATAAAGACTGGGACTGTGTAACTCAGGGAAACCTGGGGTGCTCAATGATTGTAATAAAAGGTACAAATATGTTTTTACATGAG
Organism: Choloepus didactylus; assembly: GCF_015220235.1. Classification (NCBI taxonomy): domain Eukaryota; kingdom Metazoa; phylum Chordata; class Mammalia; order Pilosa; family Megalonychidae; genus Choloepus; species Choloepus didactylus. Next base: position 6,337,046 of record NC_051318.1, read on the forward strand.
GTAGAACAAATGAATGTCAACACTGCAAGGTGTTAAAAATAGGGTAGGATTGGGGGGAAAATACAATCAATGCAAACTAGAGACTATAATTAACAGAAACATTGTATTATGCTTCCTTTAATATAACAAAGGCAATATACCAAAGCTAAATGCTATAGTAAATGAAATGAAATGAGAGACACAACACAAGAGATGAAGGGGGGGGGGGTGATAGGGGAAGGGTATGGGACTCCTGGCATTGGTGATGTTGTCTGACTCTTTATTCTACTTTTGGTTAATGCTATCTTTCCTTTTGTTGCTTTCTAGCTGTCATGTTTTTTTGTTTGTTTGGTTCGGTTTGCTTTGTTTTTTGTTTTTCTCTCTTTCTCTTTTCTTTTTCTTTTGTCTCTCAGCCTTCTTTGACTCTTCCTCGTTCTTTGTGGAAGAAATAGAGATGTCCTTATATAGATAGTGGCGATGGTAGTGAATACCTAAATATGTGACTATACAGGGAACCAACGATTGTTTACTTAGGATGGAATGTATGGTGTGTAAACAAAACTGTCTTAAAAGAAAGGGGTTGATGAAGAAACCTTGAGGGCACTATATTGAGTGAAATAAGACACATAAAGGCAAATATTGCAGGGTCTCACTGATATGAACTAATTATAATATATAAACTCACAGACGTAAACTATAAGTTACCAGAATACAGAACGAGGCTAAAGATTGGGGAGCAGTTGCTTATTATGAGCAGAATTTTCAACTAGGGTGAAGTTAAACATTTGGAAATGGACAGAGGTGATGGTAGCACATTGTGAGAATAACTAACAGTGCTGAATAGTGTGTGAAGGTGGTGGAAAGGGTAAGTTCAGAGTCATGTATGTCACCAGAAGGAAAGTTGGAGGTTAAAAGATGGGAATGTGTAAAACAGTGAATCTTGTGGTGGGCAATGTCCGTGATTAACTATACAAATATTAGAAATCTCTCTCATGAACTAGAACAAATGTATGACACTATAACTAGAAGTTAATAATAGAAAGGCATATAGAAAAAAAACATGTACCTATTGCAAACTATACACTACAATTAGTAGTATTTTAACATTCTTTCATCAACAGTAATAAATGTACTATACCAATACTATGAATCAATAATGGAGGGGGGTGGTTAGGGGTATGAGAGGATTTGAGTTTTCTTTTTTCTTTTTATTTCTTTTCTGGAGTAATGAAAATGTTCTAGAAATTGAAACAAAAACTAATTGTGGTGATGGATGCACAGCTGTATGATGGTATCCTGGGCAACTGATAGTACACTTTGGATCTTTGGATAGTTGTATAGTATGCAAACAATCTCTTCCCCTCCCCCCACCCTCTCTCTCTATATATATAAATTATTATGCTCCTGTCATTGGATGTTTACATATGGGTGTTTATGATACAATGCAGGACAGTTTTAGAGCAATTGGAGTAACTTTAAAGATGATTGTTCAGTTTTCAGAATTTTTATTTTTGCTCTTATGTATATTGAATTATGTATATTGAATTCATCTTACTCTGCTGTTTGTGAAAAGTTTGAACAATTAAGGAGTTGCTTGGGGGACACAACCTAAGGAACTAACATTAGGAATTAGTTATAGAAATTAAAAAAGTGGTTTAATGATGGACTGCAGTTGTGATTTATGTTTATTTGTTTATTTTAAGCCTTTTAAACAATACATGTTCATTATGGGAAAATAATAAATACAAACCAGAAAAAAACAAAAATTTTCAAATCCCATACAAATAGTGCCAACCAATGATTACACATGGGTGTCTGACAGCCTTCCTATGCTTTCTCTATGACTACATATGTCACTCTGCCTACCTTATGGTGTTTGGTACCTTGCACAATTTTTTAAAGCATCCATCAATTGTTGGATATTTGCATTCTTCTACTTAATTGCTGCACCCTTAGATTGTTTTAATCCTTCTATATTGTAAGTCATGCTTAACAGGAATAACTGGCTGAAAGTAAATTAGAAATAAAAAATTAAACTACTGGGTAAAGGCAGAATATGGGAAAAATATATAAACATGCAAAATGAGTTGCAAATCTGCCCGATAGTACTCTAAAATGACCAACTTTGAAATATCGCTGATTAGCATTATTCTCTTTTAACTAGATGATTGCTTTGACAGAATTGTCTTATTGACCAAATTGCTTTGTGTCAAATTGCTTTTAGCCAAATTTCTTGGAGACAGCAGTGTAAGGAAATGCAATAGACAAAGTTCAAATGAACTTCAGTGGGCATTTTATAAATCCTTCATGGTGTCATCGGAGTTAAGATGAAGAACTATGAACAGAGCACATGCAGTTTGGAGGATAATTAACTCCTGGTTGAGTATGCTTGTAGGATGCTTCTCAGCAATGTGGGGAGGAGGCTGGGTAGCTGGTGGGCTTGTAACAAAACTCTGTTCTTGGCCCTGTACTAATAAACATTTTTATCAGTGTCTGGGATAAAGGCATGCTTACCACGTTTCTGGGTATCAAACCAAAGAGTGTTCACAGCATCAGAATCCAAATAGAACTTAACACCTTGGGATAATGAGCTGAATCTACCTGGCAAAACTGCGACAGTGATCATATAAGATCATTTGCTTCAGTCCGTAAGAGTAGATACTCAAGTACCAGTTGGAAGAATTTGTTCTAGGGAAAAAAAGACTTTAGGATTGTGGCTGACGGTAAATTCCTTATGAGGTAGACAAAGAAGGTAGTTCAAGCTTTGGTGACATTATAGAAGTCTAAGGAAGGCGGGCGAAATGGGAAACAAACGTTTACTCAGCACCTGTAGGCTATGTGCAAACCTCCATGCTAGGTATACTACACACCTGGAGTCACAGTCCCACGCCCCATGTGGCCTCCATAACTGTGGGTGCACCTGCCTTCCCTGAGCTAACCCAGAACCCTGCAACCCAAATGACAGGTCAGACCACATCATGGCTCCAAGCCTGTCTTCTCCAGAATATCTTTTTATTTAAATGTTACTGAGGCATTTGTTGGGTGAATATGGGAAGTTCAGTCATTGGCTGACAAGCAATCTTTGGGTCTCTATGAATATAAAGAATAATGATTAGACTTGGTAACAAAGTGTGGTTATTTTAAAAAACCATAAATCAGAGGGAGGAGTTAAGATGACAGGATAGAGAGGAGTGGAAGCTAGCTAGTCCCCCTGGAACAGCTAATAAACAACAGGAACAACTAGTAAATAACCTGGAATACCTGCGGGGAGACAGACATGACTGTCCACTCATCATACACCAACATGGATTGGGAGGAATACCCAAGATCACAGCATAAAATCTGTAAGTAAAAACTGCAGAGCTGAGCTGAGAGCGTCTCCCTCATGAAAGCCTCATGGTGCTAGAAAGCAGCACTCTCTAAACAAGCGAATATACCTCAGCCCAGCTCCAACTGGGGTTTTAATGTTAATGACTCAATACAGACTGCGAATCCCCAAAAAGCAGACAGAGACTTTTGGAGACAACTGACCATGGAGAGTCAGGGGATGTATCTGTCTCAGGACAGGGAGCCCAAAGGATTGGGTGCTATCTCTGGGCAATGGGTGAATCTGGGGACTGAAGACTAACCCTGAAAAGGGGCTTTCTGTCCCTTTCTCTCTCTCTGTCAACCAAGTGGCTCAGTGGAGAAAGTCTCAGCCATTTTAAACTCACAGCACTCTGATCCAGACAAGGGTAGAGACAGAAGAATCAGAGAAACAAAGAATCTATTTATATGCAAATGACCTCTCTCTAGGGGGCATATCTTCCCAAGAGGAAAGAGCAGGGACCCAGCTCTACTACCTGCCTTACATACAGAACCAGACCCCAGAGCCTGGCAGAAAACAGCCACGGGCCACACCTCCTTACACCAGTCTGGAGCTACAGGCTGACAGGCACCACCTACTGGGCAGAAAAGCACAGGGTGTGTCAATCCTCCAAGACACACCATCAGGGAAACCGGATACTGAATATTTCCTCCTTCTGGGACCTGAGCCTGCTTTCTTCTGGGAAAACCTGATTGGGGTGGCCAAGGAAACCAGATGCCTAGACAACAGAAAACTACAACCTACACTAAGAAAAATGAAGTTATGGCCCAGTTGAAAGAACAAACTTACACTTCAACTGAGATACAGGAATTTAAACAACTAATGCTAAATCAATTCAAAAAGTTTAGAGAAGATATGGAAAAAGAGATAAAGGCTATAAAGAAAACACTGGGCACGTATAAGGCAGAAATTGAAAGTTTGAAAAAACAACTGACAGAATCTATGGAAATGAAAGGCACAACACAAGAGGTGAAAGACACAATGGGAACATACAACAGCAGATCTCAAGAGGCAGTAGAAAACACTCAGGAACTGGAGAAAAAGGCATCTGAAAGCCTACACGCAAAAGAACAGATAGAGAAAAGAATGGAAAAATATGAGCAATGTCTCCAGGAACTTAAGGATAAAATGAAATACAAGGATGTATGTATCACTTGTATCCCAGAAGGAGAAGAGAAGGGAAAGGAGGCAGAAGCAATAACAGAGGAAATAATCAATGAAAATTTTCCATCTCTTATGAAAGACATAAAATTACAGATCTAAGAAATGCAGCATACCCCAAACAGAATAGATCTGAATAGGCCTATGCCAAGACACTTAATAATCAGATTATCAAATGTCAAAGATAAACAGAGAATCCTGAAAGCAGCAAGAGAAAAGCAATCCATCACATACAAAGGAAGCTTAATAAGACTATGTGCAGATTTCTCAGCAGAAACCATGGAGGCAAGAAGGAAGTGGGGTGATATATTTAAAATACTGAAAGAGAAAAACCACCAACCAAGAATCCTATATCCGGCAAAACTGTCCTTCAAATACAAGGGAGAGTTTAAAATATTCTCTGACAAACAGACAATGACAGACTTTGTGAACAAGATACCTGCTCTGCAGGAAACACTAAAGGAAGCACTGCAGACAGAAAGGAAAAGACAGAAGTGAGAGGTATGGAAAACAATTTTGGGAGATAGTAGCACAGCAGTGTAAGTACACTGAACAAAAATGACTGTGAGTATGGTTGAAAGAGGAAGGTTGGTACCATGTGAGACACCAGAGCAAAAGACAAAGGATAAAGACTGGGACTGTAAAACTCAGTGAAACCTAGAGTGTTCAACAATTGTGATAAAATGTACAAATATGTTTTTTCACAAGGGAGAACAAATGAATGTCAACCTTGCAAGTTGTTAAAAATAGGGAGGTATTGGGGGAAAAATACAATCAATGTAAACTAGAGACTATAATTAACAGAATCCTTGTATTATGCTTCTTTTAATGTAGCAAAGGTAAATGCAGATAAGAGGGGGACATAGGGGAGGGGTGTGAGACTCTTGGCATTGGTGGTATTCTCTGACTCTTTATTCTACTTTGATCTAAGGTTATCTTTCCTTTTGCTGCTTCCTAGCTGTCATGTTTTTTTTTTCTTTCTTTCTTTTTTCTTTTTCTTTTGCCTCTCTACCTTCTTTGACTTTTCCTCCTGTTTTGTGGAAGAAATGTAGATGTCCTTAAATAGATAGTGGTGAGGGTGGTGAACACATAAATATGTGACTATACAGGGAACCATCTTAAAATAAAATGGGTTGATGACAAAACCTTGAGGGCAGTATGCTGAGTGAAATAAGCCAGACACATGAGGACAAATATATTAGGGTCTCACTGATAGGAACTAATTACAATATGTAAACTCATAGACATGAAATATAAGTTACCAAGATATAGAATGAGGCTACAGAGTGGGGAGCAGTTGCTTAGTATGAGCAGAACATTCAACTAGGATGAACTTAAATGCTTGGAAATGAACAGAGGTAATGGTAGCACATTGTGAGAATATCTAACAGTGCTGAATGGTGCGTGAATGTGGTGGAAAGGGGGAGCTCAGTGTCATATATGTCACCAGAAGGAAAGTTGGAGGTTAAAAGATGGGAATGTATAAAACAATAAACCTTGTGGTGGGCAATGTTTGAGATTAACTGTACAAATATTAGAAATCTCTTTCATGAACCAGAACAAATGTCTGACACTACAGCTAAAAGTTAATAATAGAGGGGCATATAGGAAATAAATATATACCTATTGCAAACTATATACTACAGTTAGTAATATTTCAATGTTCTTTCATAAATAGTAACAAATATACTATACCAATACTACAAGTCAACAATGGAGGGTGGTAGGTTAGGAATATGGGAGGATTTTTTTTCTTCTTCTTTGTCTTTATTTCTTTTCTGGAGTAATGAAAATGTTCTAAAAATTGAAAAAAAAATTAATTGTGGTGATGGATGCACAGCTGTATGATGGTACCGGGGGCAACTGATTGTATACTTTGGATCTTTGGATAATTGTATGGTATGTGAACAATCACAATTAAAAAATTTTTAAAAATACATAAGGAAAAAATCTAGTAATTGCTACTATTTATACAAGCTATATAGATGATGCTAATCTGGAGTGGACAGTCTTTAGAGTCTAACACGATGCAATTATTAATTAATTTTAAATTCTAAACAGCATAACTAGGAGTAAAAATCAAAGTAAAAAGCATTTTAACTTTCCAAACCAGCCATTTCCAATTTCCTGTGGCATGCAACTTGAGATTTCAAACCTTCTGTAGAGAAAAGAATATTAAAAATTAAATAGAAGTATCTATGAAATTAAAATAAATGTTCTTATTAAAATCGACATATCACCTATGAAGGACAAACACTAACCCTAAGTTTACTCCTTGGCCTAGTAAAGGTAGAAATAAATATGCAAAGTACCTCTTTCACACTAATAATGTCAAAAGAGCTTCAAGTTCTAAAACTGACAATATTTTTGAATGGGTAAAACTTACTCCCCAATTCTTTAATACCTTGAACTGTTGATTTCTGATTCAACTACTCTATTGTGAAGCATCACCACACTCAAAACACTGAACATCTCCATCACCAAAAGTTTTCAATGGCCCCTTTGTCATCCTTCCCTCCTCACCTCACCCTCAAGCCACCACTATCTGCTTTCTGCACTATAGATTAATTTGCATTTTCTAAAATTTTATGTAAGTGGAATTATACAGTGTTCTATTTTGCTAATGCTGCCAAAATGCAAAACACCAGAAATGGATTGGCTTTTATAAAAGGGGGTTTATTTGGTTTCAAAGTCACAGTCTTAAGGCCATAAAGTGTCCGAAGTAACACATCAACAACCAGGTACCTTCACTGGAGGATGGCCAATGGTGTCCGGAAAATCTCTGTCACCTGACTGGTGTCTGCTCCAAAGTTCTGGTTTCAAAATGGCTTTCTCCCAGGACATTCCTCTCTAGGCTGCAGTTCCTCAAAAATGGCACTCATAGCTGCTCTTGGGGTGTTTTGTCCTCTCTTAGCTTCTCCGGAGTAAGAGTCTGCTTTCAGCGACTATCTTCAAACTGTCTCTCATCTGCAGCTACTCTCTCAGCTTCTGTGCATTCTTCAAAGTGTCCCTCTTGGCTGTAGCTCCTCTTCAAAATGTCACTCACAGCTGCACTGAGTTCCTTCTGTTTGTCAGCTCATTTATATGGCTCCAGTGATTTAATTTGGACCCACCCTGAATGGGTGGGGTCACACCTCCATGGAAATTATCCAATCAGAGTCATCACCCACAGTTGGGTGGGGCACATCTCCATAGAAACACTCAAAGAATTACAATCTAATCAACACTGATAGGTCTGCCCACACAACATTACATCAAAGATAATGGCGTTTGGGGGACATAATACATTCAAACCAGCACATTCAGAATGTACTCCTTTCTGGGGTCTTTCTTAATTTAGATTCAACCAAGTTGTGCCATGTATCAAAAGTTTATTCCTATTTATCACTGAATTGAACTCCACTAGATGGATATACCACAGTCTATCGATTTACTAGTTAATGGGCATCTGGGTTATTTCCAAGATGAGGCTATCATCAAAAAAGCTGCTATGAACATTTGTGCACAAGTCTTTGTATAGATATATGCTTTTCAAAGAGTGGAATGGCTGAACATATATTTAACAGGTGTATGTTTAACTTTTTAAAGAAACTACCAAGCTGTTGTTGACATCAGCAGTTTATCAGAGTTCCAATTGCTCCATTGGAAGCGTTGGTAAGAGTTGGTGATGCTGGTCTTTCCAATTTTAGACCTTCTTATAGGTGAGTAGTGGTACTTCAATTTTCCCTTCCCTAGTGACTAATGATTTTAAACATGTTTTCATTTGCTTATTTGCCATCTGTTTATCTTCTGTGGTAAAGTATCTGTGCAAATCTTTGCCCAATTCTTATTGGATTGTTTTCTTATTATTGAGCTTTGCGACTTTATATTCTGAAAACAAGTTCTTTATCAGATATGCAATTTGTAAATATTTTCTCCCAGTCTATGGCTTCCAAAGAGCAGAAGTGCTGAGTTTTGATGAAGTCCAATTTGTCAACTTTTTCTTTTGTGAATCATGCTTTTGGTGTTGTATCTAATAAATCTTTGCTTAACTGAAAGCCACAAACACACACACACACACACACACCCATAAATCAGATTCGGAAGGACACTTGGAGTGGCCTCTTCTGAGGGTGCGAGATGCTCATTTATATTGTGTGATGTGCTGAGTGTGTTGGCCTCGGGCTCTGCTCCCAAACTAGTTTCTATGCAGCAGCTCCTTTAAAGTGGTCTGCCTCTGACAGACAACAGTGATGATCTTCTCTAAGGGAAAAAGAGAGTAGATGAGGAGTATAATCTTCTTTTTTTTCTTTCAAAATAAAAGAATCATGAAAAACTATGTGCTATTCAAAAGACAGTTTGAAGGAGAAAGAGCTCTAGAACTCATAAGACATCAAAATGAGTCTGCCATGCTGAACATTGACGAACCTTCCAGACCTGAGGGAACCCCATCCTATTCACCACTGTACAGACAGAAATTCTCTTCTTGTCCCTGAAATTTTCATTTTATTGAATTTATTTTTTAACTTCTTTTTGATACAAATGGAAGAGAATAGCATAATAAACAGCCTTCCCCTGGCCCCCAGGTCCTCAGAATCTACCTTGAGCCGCTGTCAGCTCATGGCAGGTGTTTTTTCATCTGTCCTCTCCCACAATCCCCACCCCCAGATTTTCTGAAGCAAATCCAAGACATCATCATTTCTCCCATAAATATTTCCATTTATTTATATCTTGGAAAGACCCAGGACTGGGCTTTAGCAGCACACTGTTTCCTCAGGCTCCATGTTTGATGGGTATTTGAAACAACCAGATTCAAAGTGTCTCAGCATCTGTTAAAAGATTATGCATCGTGTAGGAATCACAGGAAAAACATTTTACCAAGGAAGAGTTTTCAGACCCTTTTCACATTTTTACATCTCTGGAATCAGGATGCATTTCACAACTGATGGCGCTTGACAATTTAATTGGCAGTGTTATTTTTCTTTCTTAGTGGAGCATAACCTGAAGGTGTCTTAGAAATGAAGAGATGGAGTAGCTGGGAAGATAGGAAATGCACACACATAAACACACCTCAAAACTACCTTCTCAATGTCCTAGCAGGCTTTCCTATATGAACAAGAAGAAAATGAATTTAAAGCAAATTGGGTACATAAGTTCTTAGAGAGCAGAGTAGACATTTCTGAGTATCTCAGAATACAGCCTGGAGAGTATGGAAAAGACATAAAAAGGCACAGAGGGTTTTATCCCCCCTGGTACAGAAGCTAACCTAATGTGGAGTATGAAGCTGGAAATTCTCAAGATAAAGACTTCTCCCCTGTAGTTTGGTGGTCAAGGCTCTCCTTTGTCTTCACGGCCATCCTCGTTAGTGCCTTTTGCTTTCAGGAGCTCTAGAATTGGAGGGAAAAGAAAGGACATAGTGCAGCCACTGTGACAAGATGGGAAAGGAGGGCCATGGGGTGGACACGGGGTAGCCCTGAGGGGGTCAGATGGTTTCGTTGGAAGTGGAGGAGTTCGTGCATTCTTGTGGCCACACTGTTCCTGCTGGACGTTTTCAGAGCCGTGAAACACTGCATGTTTTGCAGCCTTGGAAACTGAGGTTAAGTGATGGAACCGGCATTTAAACTGAAGCAATCTGGCTGCAGAGTACCTGCTCTTAGCCCTTATGCAATACTGATATTACCAAGGGGTCCTCTTTCTAGCTCAGTCTATTAACTAGTAGACAAAAATGACATCCACGGTCCCTTCCAGCTCATAAATGCCGTGATTCTATGTAGTAAATCCTGATCAATATATTAGTAACATGAAAACAGCAGCAAGAGGTGAATTCAGAGAAAAATAGGCCATTTCTCCTGAGATCCATGGAGATGATGTACAAGTTTCCTCCTTTTGTAGATAAGGAAGGATTCAACTGTGACCTATCATTCTCAGAAATTTTTCTGGAGGTCCTGAGGCGAAAGGAGTGTGCAGACCTTACCTATTACTTCAGGGGCAAGTCAATGCCATTTTACACCTTGGTTAGTTCCAGGTCCCCACACATGCAGGGTCTACTGACAGCCCAGTGCTTGCAGTGCGCAAGCCGAGTGACAGTGACTCTGGCCTTCACCTTTGGGACACTCATTAACCAAAAGTCATGACACCCAAGAGACCCCTGGAGAGAGTCCAAGCTTGAAATCATTATATTTTAGCTTAATGCCTCCCTCTTCTCTCATTTTAGCTCATTTTTTTCTCAAATAGCTGCCTCTGAAAGCAGCCAGCTTCCACTTGGTTAAATAACATTACTTAGCCTCATTGCTGGAGGGAAAATAGGAAAACCAAAATAAAGAAGCACTTTCTCCTGTCAGAGAATAAAAAAATACCCTCAGTAGTAATTGCTCCATTGTCTGAAATGACGTTTTTAGGCATTGTCTTTCCATAAACCTTAACCAGTGCAAAGGAACTAGCAGGAGAAAGGAGCTGGTGGAATAAAACACTGTTTTCATTTAGCTGCTGGTCAAAGAGGTCATTTAAATGTTGTTATTCCCTACTTAGAGATTCCAAAGTAACCATTAATTCTGACCATAATGAGGTTGAGTATGTGTATTTTTTTCTTATTTGTTGTCTTCAACTTAATAGCCTCCTGCATGTTTTATAGCCTTAATCAGTAGCTCTTCACATTTGGGGGGATCATGTATTGTGAGAATCTGAAAAGTGCCACAGAGCCACTCCCCTGAAAATTTACACAAATTGCATAAAATTTCAAGGGGTTCAAGTATTCTCCAATTCCAACCCCCATCCAACAAGGGAACATCAGATGAAACATAGTCAAGAATTTACCTTAAATAAGAAGCAGGATTCTGCCTCAGACAAATCTGGGTTCTGTTCTTGGATGCTTCATTGATCCGTCTAAGCTCTTCAAGTGGCGGATAATGGGGTCTCCCCCTCCTCGGGTGTCTCCTTAGTTCTAATAGCTGTGTCATTGACAACATACTTTAGAAACAATTTAAAAATTCTGTCTCATTTGATCTTTCTAGTCAAGGCAAGTAAGAGTCAATTGTTTAAGGTGTGGTAACTAAAATTCAAAGACGGTAACTGACTTGCTCCAAATTGCAAGAACAAGAGAGATCAGGACTGAATTCTGGGTCCATCTGATTTCTTCAGGCTGACAAGGAGACTCGTTAAGAACCATCACAGGCAGCAAGCTGTGGGTGGGGTGAAGGGAATTTCACTAAATCCGGAGACGACCCGGTTCCATGCATTTTCAGAAAGTAAACCTCAAATGAAAGGTACTATTTATATGGAACCCCTGCTGTTGATTTTCTCCTTCTCAAACCATGACATCAAAAACCCAACAATTGTAAAAACAAATCGACTCTGCCGGCTACTGAATCCCGTTCAGTGGAGTGTGCGGTGTGAGAACCGGCCACAGGCAGGAAATGCGGAGAATGGAAAGAGCGTCCTGGGTGGCTCCCCTTGCTGGAAAAGGTGGTGGACTGGAAACGTGAAACTGGGAAATGAGTGCCTCTTCAACACCCCTAAGTTCTTCTCCTCCGGAGTGTCAACTGGAAAGGAAAGATGGGCTTGGGGTTGCTTGGGTCAGAGAAATTTCCGTTTTCTCCGGAGGGAGAGGGACCCAGCAGACACTGTTACCGACCGCTGTTCGCCCAACCCAGTTCCCAGCCCTCCCTCCCTGCTGAGGGGCCCTTGGGCGTTGCCCTCCTGCCCTAAAAAGTCGCCGGGCTCTCTTGGGAATGGCCAGGGAGACTTGGTCGTGGCTCACAGCAGGGAAGGAACAGGATTTCCGGCATCAGGGTTGGGCAAGTAAAGCAGACGCTGCTCTCCTCCTTCAGGGAGCTGGGAACCGAAGGCCTGGAGGTTTCCTGTTCGAGAAAGCTTTAAACTGTGAAGGGGCAAGAGCAGATCCAAGAGAACATGGGGATCTATTTGTGGGTAGTTAAGCATGTGCTGACTTCCTCTCTGGACTGACAGGATAGATCTTGAACACCGGGTCACAGAATTGCATCACTTTGTGATGGACACATTTCATTTTACGGATGTGTGTTCAAAGGGGGTAAGAAGTGGTCAAAATAACAGAGCCAGAGCTTGGGGGCTACAATTCAGGTCAGCTGTTTGTTAGTGATGTGGTTCCTCAAACACACCAAATGCCTCCCAGATGTCACTAACGGGAAGAGTGGCTGAGCTGGAAGTTATAAATGGGAGCAAAGAAATAAGCAAAGAACATCCAGATGCGAACAAGGAAAGTCCGCATATTCAGAGCTTGCTCTAACAAGGGAGTCGGCCACCATCATTGTGCTTGGCAGAGGCTCAAGGGCAGGCAGGGGGTGGGAAAGCTTTAGAGAGGAGAAAAGGGAGGCTTCAGGTGTGCCCTGGAGGGAGGCTCTTGGTGTGGGGAGGCTGGAGGTGGGCCGACTAGAACAGGGCATCCTATGGGACGTGTGGGAGGAGAATATTGGGATTTCTATGATCAGTCCTGAGCTGGAAGTAGGGCCAAAAAATAGGGCAGCCATCACTCACTGATAGAGTCCTGACATTATGGGCCAGTTGCTGCAGAGGTTGTGAGTCTGAGTTCTCTCTTCCTATACGGTGTGACCATTGTCTGTTTGTATATTTGTATATTCAGTCTCCAGGAGGGATTGCGAAGGAATGTGACCCTTCCCCAGTCTCCCAGAAGAGACTTATCCATGATATCTTGGAGTCTTACTTTTCCTTTATCCTCTGTGCTCCATCAAGCACAGCATTCTCTCCTTGAGAAATCTCTCTGATGTTTGTTCTGTTCCACCCACCAAGGCCTTATAGATAAGCACTGTTAACAGTTTGTGTATATTTTTCAGTTCTTTTCCTAGTATTTTGACATAAGTGATTTCAAGCTACATATAATTTGTATTACCCTTCATTAATTAAAAATACCAGAAAGGTAATTTCCCATGTTTTAAAAATTCATCATCAATATTTCATTGACTGCATGATCTTTCATCTTTTGCATGTACAAAATGTAATTAACTATATCCTAGTAACTGAACATCTAGTTCACTTACAACATTTCTGTTTTTAAAAACGCTGCTATGAATTGGTTTGTCCCTAATACATCTTGGATCATTTACTTAGAATAGCCCTAGAATTCTGAGCAATGAAAGTAATGTTGTTTGAATCTAGAAAATTATTTTCTAGACAGGTTGTGTCTGCATCTGCACCTCACTTCACTCTCACCAGTACTGACTTTGACATGTTCTTAAAATTTGGCTAATTTATAGGGAAAATGGTTCCTCGTTTTGCCTTGTATTATTATTGCCTAATACTACTAAGAATGAACATTCTTTCAAATGTTCATTGTCCCTTTATATTTCCTCTTTGGGAAAACCAGACATCTCTTGGTCTATTTGAGTAATGAGGTGGTAGCACTTTTCAAATTACTGGGTGTGGATGGGCTTTTAAGATGATTTTTAATCCTTTGTGATCTCTTCCTCTGAGACTCTAGAGGAGGTGCAGAGTATTTTGGTCCTGCCCACACCCACCGATTTGGGTTTGCGGTTTCTTCAGAAGGCAGTTAAAAACTGAGGGACAAGGTCTGTGTGGAGGGCGATGGTTTCTCTCAGAACTAGATTGGAAGGTCTTCAAGAACAGGTACTCTATATTCTTCATTTATGTCCTCAATAGAGAATAACCCAAACCTGGATTTCTTGACTTAGGAAAATGGGGGGAAACACAAAGAGAAGGTGCTTGATTTGCTGAGGGCCATAAAACAAGCTTTGACCAGCTTCACTTCACAATGATTTTGGACTTCTAAGCTCTTCTGGCCAAGGCTGTTTAGGAAAAGAATATTACTCCTTCTAGACAGTGCTTTTCCAACATTTCTAGTGGCTTCCAGTGACAAAATTTTTGAATTTTATTTAACTTCATTTTTATATGAAAAAATCTTAACAAAAATGTGATAAATCTAAACTGAGTGGGACTCTGTGCTACATAGTTTTGAGGTTGGGCAAGAACTACAATATTCCTCTAATGAGGAAGCATTTATGATCCTACAAGTGTATGAGAATATAATCAGACTTCTCTTCCTGTTGGGAGGGCCTATCCCCGTCCACTAGGTAGATATCTACAGTAAACGCCCTCTCCTAAGGCCCCTACCCACCCCACAGTTTTCAGGACTAACAAAACTTTGTATGTGTCACCTTTTTGATTCCTTTGCCTTGACTGTGTCACAAGCCCTGCTTTTCAGATCGGTGCTCACCTGGGAACCAGGTAAACTTTATCAACAGCTACATCGAAAGGAGACCAGAAGTTGAGAGCCAAATCCTCACTATCTCTTATGACTTCAGCAACACAATTTGGTCTCCAATTTAGGTCCCTCCGCAGCACCACATTCTGACCTATCCCCTTAACTGGCATTGGTGCCCTGATCTCTGAATCTAGGAGTAGTTAATCCTGTTTTTATAACTTAATGACTCTCTCTGAGTAACCTTCCTGACAGAAATCCAAAGTAAAGTGTCCAACACCTGGTTTAATTTGAGTTTCAGATAAACAATGAAACATTTTTTTTTTACTATGAGCATGTCCCAAAATATTGCATGGGGCATACTTATAAAAAATTAGTCGCCATTTATCTGAAATTCAAATTTAACTGGATGTCCTGTATTTTTATTTGCTAAATTTGACAACCCTATCCGCAACACCACGCCATCAAGAAAATAACGGTGCAAATCAAATAGTTGTGTAGTGTCCTCCCTCTCTGACAGGGCAACGTAAACCAGCCCCAGGTGTCACCATCAAAGAAAACCGCTTCACATTGACAAGGGTCTGTACCTAGTCAAAATCAACAGGGGAAGGCAAAAACAACCACCACCACCACAACAACAAAAAACCCAGGCAAACCCGAAGACTTGGGATCTTTTCCATGCACATAGCATTATGACAATTAGAAAAGTGTTAACACATGGAGAAATGTTCATAGCTAGGGAAGTTTAGCTGTTAGAAATCTCTCTTTAAACAGTGAGACTGTGAGAACTAGCAGAGTTAATAGGGCTGTTTCAAAAAACAAAATTTTGCTTAATGGTATTGATATAAAGAAACATGAATTCAGCTAAGACAATCAGCCCAAGTGCAAATCAGCTGAAATAGAAGACGGCCATCCTGCGTTGGCAGATCCCACTGGGAAACGCTTCGGTGGGCTCACAGCATGGCGGACCCAGCCCCACCTGCCAACCCAGACTCCTCAGCCCCTCTCCACGTTCTGCTGAGAACCGCTCCACTTTACAGGAGCTCTGTTCCAACAGCACTGGCATCTCTGAAATTTAATGAAGATTGTTCTCAAAGAGCAGCATGTTAAACAATATCAGGTATGATCTAAGTCCTTCAGGAATCAAGATTTAAATACTTTATTTTGGTTCCAGGTATGCCTTCCCAGTTTGTAGCATACGCAAAGTCTGAATTTTATCAGAAATGGTGTAGTTGGGAGGGGACTCGGAATGCCATTCTTCTGGAGAAAAGGCAGCCGCAACTCATGCCGGAGAGATAAAATGTAAAACTCTGTTTTACCCCAAATTTTTGGCCGACTGATTTCATTCTGCAGTCCCTAGTAAAAGAAGACCTCTCATCTGCCCCCCAGTCGTATCCCGATGTGGATATTTTTGTTTTGGTATCCCTGGTATCTTCAGCAGGTAAGAATCACCAGGATTGAAAGGCAGGTTGGAAAAAAGGTATTCCAGGCTAAGGGTCAGGAACTGCCCCTAAATCAGCAAGCGATTTAACATTTTGGTAATTTGAATTTCTTATCTGAAAGAAGAAAAAAATATCTCCTCCATTTGCCAGAGGTTTTATTAGGGTAAATGATATTATAAATGCAAAAGTACTTTGCGCAGGTAAAGGTACTTCATGATATTGTGATGGTCACGCCGCACCGGGACTATAATTAACACCGCTGAGTTATGTATCTGAATGTAGTTGAAAGGGGAGAGTTTAGGTGGTGTGCTGGTTTGGAGCTGTTACGGACCCCACAAAAACTCGTGTTCTGTTAATCCATTCCTGTGGGTGTAGACCTATTGTGGGTGGGATCTTCTGGTTAGGTTATTTCAATTGAGATGTGACCCAGCCCGTTCGAGGTGGGTCTTAATCCTCTACTGGAAGAGAAGGACCAAGGAGAGGGAGAGCAGAGCACACCTCTAGGGGAGATTTATGTCAAAGAATTTGCCCCCAGCTTTAATCTGCCCCAGATAAATGCTTTGTGCCAGACCTGACGTTACGGGCTGGGAAGACAAAGGTGGAAAAATCATTGCTTCTGTCCTGAAAGATCCACAGTTTGGTGCTATTGTTAGGGTGATCAGATCATATAATTTATTGCCCAAACCAGACATTTTTTAGCATGAAATGGGGCACAAATAACTATTATTCTTGGATAAGAGGCAGAAAATGGCAACTATCCCAGGCAAACTGGAATGATCACCACCCTAGTTTTTGGAAATGTTGAAGCTTAGGATATCAGAAAGGTTGTGCAAAGGTTAAATTTAGTGTTCTTGATATTTCACAACTCCCAGAGTCCATAAACTTACATTATTTGAAGACAGGCAGTTGGGAATGGTTTGAGACACCCACATGTACCAAAAGTGATCAATGAAAAAGATCACATTTCATTAGTAAGAAGAACAGATCTAAATCTTCTCCCTCTCGACATTTCTTGCTACATTCCTGAATTTTAAAAATAAACAAAAAAGGAGGTTGCTCAGTAAAGCACACCCTTGTGATAAAAGCCAATATTTGAGAAGATAAACAAGCTAGAATTACCCTTTATACAATCCACTGCCATCTGTGACATTGCTTCTTCTATTTTACCCCTGCAGCACCGATGACTGAATTTTATTTATGCATAACTTCTTCCTTAAAATAGAGTTTACTCTTAGAATTCAACCCTCAGAGCCCACTAATGGGTAAAAATAAATGGCCGCAAGTCCTGAAATATTAAAAGGTGTATTTTTTTTTTAACTGGACTTTCACAATCAGGTGTAGAGTCAATAAGAAACACCTACTTGACCAATGAGAGAGAGCGTTGGTCACTCCTCATCACCGTAAGAAGCAACTGAGGCTGGAAGCTTGTTCCCTGGGAGTCTCCAGATTTGGCACTCAAGTGGCAGGATGTAATTCCTGTGAACCTGGAAAACAAGGAATAAAAACCTTCCCTGGAGAATAACTTGCCAGGAATTTAAAATAGTATGGTAAAAATAAAATTTGAGATAAGCTGTATTTCATAATGACTGTTAATTCTTGGTTTTTATTAATTAGTATTTTATTTTATTTTGTTGCTTTCAGTTAAGCATTTTACAATTGAAGTTACTCACGGCAGTTGATCGTGCTGCCTTCATGTTCTATTTGGATGAGATACAGATTTTGTTTTTTACCTCTTTACCCTGACTATCAAGGTCAGTTATTTTTTTGGATGGATGGTTGGGTGGATGGATGGATGGTTGGATGGAAAGATGGGTAGATGGATGGATGGATGGATGGATGGATGGATGGGTGGATGGGTGGATGGATGGGTGGGTGGATGGATGGATGGATGGTTGGATGGAAGGATGGATAGAAGGATGGATGGATGGGTGGATGGGTGGATGGATGGGTGGGTGGATAGATGGATGGATGGGTGGGTGGATGGATGGATGGATGAGTATATAGTTAAATAGAGCTATTTGTTTTGAACCTCCCTTGCACCAGGTTCTGCTGAGGGCTGGGGATACTGCAGGGAACAAATGCTAACAGGATTCCAGCCTTCATGGTATTTACATGAGAAGCAGTAAACGAGTCAATTATAAACTTGATAATTAAAGATTATGATAAGTGTCTCTAAGGAACTACACAGTGTCACGTGGTGGAAAGCAACCAGGGGAGGTGGGAGAGTAGGAGGTGATTAAGGTTCTCAGAGAAGGCCTCTCTGAGGGGATTGTGTTTGTGCTTAAACCTGAAATATGAGACGGAGAAAGCCATGAGAAACTAAGGAAAGTGAATTTCAGACCAAGAACATAATTATACAGGCTCTTTCACGTAGTAGTAAAGACCCAATAAAGGTGTAAGTAGCCAGTGCCCCAGATGCAAACTGAAGGCAATAACTAGAAGTTTGCTCATTATCTAGAATCTAGATTATCTGGATCAAACCAGAGCCAAATCTCATTCCCCAGCAAAATAATTGCTATGAGAACACAAAGTACCTGCTGCCTAGCCATGGGAGCTAGGGCAAGTCTCTTCTCTAGGTCTTACTTCTCTTTATGGATCAAGAAGAACAAACCAGCCATTCTCTGGAAGTTTTTATGGTTAGAAGAACCTCCCTAATGTGGAGAGGAGGAAACCAAGGCCCAGGCAAGGAGGAAGGAAAGGAACTGTTACTAAGGGCCTGCTTCATGGCATTTGAATCTCCCAACACTCCAGGCTAAGTATTTTCCTTCCTGTTTTACGAACTGGAAAGCAGAACACCTGTAAGTGAGGGATCCAGGTGTGCCCAGCTGAGAGTGGTGGCCCGGAAGTCGGACCCCAGACCTGCCGGTGCTGGAGTAAGAAGCGTGGGCTCTGGGGCCATCCAGCTGCCCGTGAACCCGGGGACCTCACCGCGTGTCTCCAGACTCAGTTTCCACATTTGAAAATAGGGGTAATGTTGTCTACCTGGTGGGGCTGTCAAAAGATTCACACAGAATTCACATTAAAGCCGACCATGAGTCCCTAGGACAGAGCAAGGCTTTAGAAATAGCAGCTGTCTCTATTTTATCTCTCCAGAGTCACACACAGAGGGAACCAGGCCATGAGTCCCCTGTATCCTAGAGCACGCACTTCCCGTTGCCCCGACGGGAATGAGATTGCAGTGAAAGAACGAATATGTTCACTGAGTACCCGATTAAACATAAAAAGAATGAAATATTTGATTAGGAATGAAAATCATGAAGAGAAACATCAGTTTATTTTCTACACACATCAGGAAAAGCTTTTGGATCCTATTCTGCTCTATGGGACTGAAACCTTTGTTTGACCCTTTGCATTTATAGCTTCTTGAAGGCGTATTAGCATGAGTCGGGTAAACAGCAATCTAGATTCACTAGGTCTGTGGCTCAAGCTCCTCCAGGCTTGTTTATGGCTAATGTGGCTGTCAGGGTTGATATTAAGAAAAAAGGAGTTTGGGCAATTATCTGGGTAGTTTGAGCATCCACATAGGCAAGCTACCTGATTAGGGCCAAATCATTTACTTGGGACAGAGAGAAGTGGGGCAACGCAGGGGGAAGTCGGGGGCTGCTGACTGATCTTTACTGACCTAAATCATAGTTTCTCTCCCCAAACATCAAACGATTGGCAAAAGGGCACTATGGGAGCTATTTGTTAACCCTAAATATCGAATATATTCTTTCTCCACAATAAGGTAAATTCCAGGAATTACTAGTGGGACTAAAACAAACATTTTGAGGTAATTTTGTGTTTAATTTCATGAGATGTGGATGAAAAGAAAAGCATTTTTTTTTTTTTTAATTTTCAGTGTGAGTCCACCTTTCTTCCAAGGAGATCAAATACCTTTGCATCCTATCGAATCTTTATAAGGCAGATAAAAGCGAGACCCCTTTTACCATTAGACGCAAGGAAGTCTCAGGATGAACTGGACCAACATCAGTGACATGCAATTATATCTGAAATTAATGTTTGAAACTGTTGTAAAGCTCTTTTCCTTAAAGGGACATTTTACTCTGAATTACTGTTTTACTTCTTAGGTGGGCCACATACTTTTCTATATAATTATTAAATGCAAAATGAGAATCCACTGTGCATGAAGAATTTTCTTTCACTTCATTGAGTTATTTGCCCATGAAATTATCACTCTTTGGAAGTTGTATTTAAAAGTAAAGATGCAAATAAGATATTGTATTATATGATACCTTTTATTTTTTAAAAGCACTTGCAACATTTTCACTATTTTGTATTCTCACCACCACCCTGAGCCTCACCTTAAGCCAGAATTTTGGAACAGTCATAGTTGGGCAAAATTTAATTTTTTAAAAAAATTGAACTTAGTGTGATTCCAATCTGGCAAAATGATGCCCCATGACTCATCCCTATTGCAAAAATTAAACCCTTTGTGTGACAGCAAAACCGGCAAATAACAGCTTTATCCCCCAAGATACTGTATCTGAGTTTTCCCATTGCCGAGGTCCTTTAGAGAAAAGACAGCACCTGAGCAGCCCATAATAAGATGAGCTGGAGTTTGCAGAACTTCCAGGAGCTCTCAGATTCCACACTGAATCTAAGCGTTCTGTATACTCTTCTCCACCTATATGTTCTGCCCTGGGGCCGAATCGTTTTCCCTCCAAGGAGACCACTGATATAAGATGCAAGAAAAAGAGCAACAGCATATTTGTTTCACAGTGCTGATGGGAGATTTTATATGAACATCATGGAAATTATTCTTCTCAGCCACAGATGAAAATTGTTTGGATAAAGCCAAGGTGCATTCCAGTGAAAGAACAGGACCTAGCTGGCTGGTAGGCAAGTGCCTCACCTGGGACATCCTCCTTCGTGAATGCAAAGCCATTGCAGCAGTTTTCTTCTTGCAGTCGGGCATAACTGGATTAACCAGTTTTACATTTCTCTTGTTAAGCTTCAAGTCCATTTAAAAAGTCTTTGCCAAACCATTACCATCTCTCTGCCAACAGCTGTTAGCAGTTATTACCCAGATTCAGGTTCAGATTCTGGGTAATATTCTCCAGCTGAAGAAATACCTAAACACAGAATTCTCTATTAGTTGCAGTAGTTGGCAGAAGAGAAACGAAAGGGAACACTCCTCCATGATGTAGCTCTGACCCATGCAAGTGGGATCAATCTGGAAGGTGGAGTGGGCCCAGGCAGTCCTTTGAGCCAGCTTTTTCAGAGATCCAGTACAGCCCAGAGAGACTGTCATGCCAGCCACACAGCAGTGAAGCCACTTGCTTCCAGCTTTGGAAGTCAGAACTGCAGGACCTCCCCTGCTCTCTGCATTGATTAAAAGTAAAAACTTTTTCATGATGACAAGCTCTGAATAAGGTAAGCTCCTAAGGCTGAGACTTCTCCACTTCCATTACTGGTTAATTGTGTTAGTGACTCCATCTCCTTTCCTACTACACAGACAAGTACCTGCTTATGAGGAAAATAGTTTATCTTTCTTTGTAATATTGATTGCTTTCAGCGTAACAAAGCACCCCATGATTTTGTGGCTTAAACATACTGTTTATTTGCTAACAATTCTTGAGTGAGCGATTTGGGCTGAGTTTAGCTGGGTGATTCTTCTGCTAGTCTTGCCTGGAGTCACTTGCAGCTAGCAGTCATCTGGCGGCTTGGCTGTATGTGGATTGTCCAATATGGCCTCACTCCCTGGCAGCAGGGGCTAGATGTCAGCTGGGCCTCCCTCTGCATGTGGCATTTCATCCACAAGGCTTCCATATACGGAGACCTCAAGTCCACAAGAGGGCAAAATTGGTAGCACTAAGCCCTCTAGGGCTAAGGTTTGCAAGTTGTACAGCTTCACCTTGGGCCCTTCCTACTGGTCAAAGTGAGTCACAGTGCCAGCCAAGATCCCAAAGGAAGGAAAAGAGCCCCGTCTATTGACGGAAAGAATGGCAAAGCTGCACAAGGTTGGCTGCATTTGACTTTGCAAACAATCTACCACGAAGAGCTAAAGTATTTGTTATAAAGCCGTGGCAAGATTCTGACAGAAAGAAAATCTCCACATGTTTCAATTTGGTATTTCTGATTTGAAGGTTTTGTTCTTTAATGATGCAAATGCAAATCTATTACATGCATATTATTATACTGGAGCCATCTGAACATTTGAGTGTCATTATCCCTAGAAACGCCCTTATTTAAATTGCTATGCACAGCACAGATAATGTTGTACATTGTCTGAAATAGCTTGAGGATCAATCACTCAGGCACTGATGATTGACAGACACAAACTACCTTAAAATGGCCTTTTGTCAGAATATAACTCTCCCTTTCTCCTCTTATTTTTTGGAAAGATTTTTATTAAAGTCTGAATTCAAGAACAGCTCAGATGGAAAGGCACCCAGAGTTCTGGTTGCTTTTATCAGTTCTAAGTGTGGTGGAGAGTGGCTGTCCACAGACCCATCCAGAGAGACCCCTGGGAGGGAGTGGGACGTTCTGGGGGGCACAATCAGTCTTTTCATTGGGCTTTTTTGGAACAGAGACTCAACCAAGTCACCTCAAGTAGTTAGTGGGTTTTTGTTTTGTTTGCTTTGCTTTGCTTAGAAAAGAATACACTTGGATTGGAAAAACAGCTGGAATTGGAGAGTGGTCAGCAGTCAGCTCTGGGAATCGACTTCCCTCCCTCTTGGGACCCCATGGCCTCAACACTCACCCTGATGTAACATCTGTCTGTTTCTGTCTCCTCCCTGCCCGTTGGCCCCTCAGAGCCACTTCAGTACACACACTGCACAGCCCCACCGGGAGCCATTTGCATCAGCGCCTGTGGGGACAGCGCCACCTAGAGGCAGGGCTCTCCCCACCTCCATAGCTGTGACAGTTAATTTCATGGGCAATTCCTTAAAATAAATCCCATAATGTACATATACATATATCCTGTTGACTCTGTTTCTCTGGAGAACCCTGGCTAAAAACAACCTTTGCTTACATGTAGTAATTGACACTTATTTACCAGTTATTATGTCACTAACTGCTTTACAACAATTATCTTATTTAATTTTCACAACCACCCTGTGAGACATGTACTAATGTTTCCCCCATTTTACTGAAAAAGAAATCCAGGCTAGGAAGGTATTAGCCTTCTCCCAAGTCACACACTTAGGAAACTGTCAAACCAGGACTGAATCCAGGGCTGTTTGTCATAACCCTCTTCCATTGTCCTGAGCTTTGTCTGGTACATGGAGACCCATCACTGCCCCCCCAGCTTTCCCACCTTTCAGGTTCAGCTCCCATCATTATGTAAAAAGATGGTGGCTGGGAATGTCCCCATTTCTCAGAACTTTACCTAAAGTCTTGCAACTGAGGCTAAAAGACACTAAGAATCCCTAATTTATTTTCACTTCTCTGTTAATGATATTTAGTGAGAAAATTTTTTATTGTGGTAACATATATCTACAACACAAACTTTGCCATTTTAACCATTTTTAAGTGTACCATTCAATGGCATTAATTACTTTTACAATGTTGTGCTATCATCACCACCTTCCATTACTAAAACTTTTGCATTACCCAAAACAAACTCTTATCCATTAGCAATACCCTCCATTCCCCTCTTCCCCTAGCCCATGGTAACCTCTAATCTCCTTTCTGTTTCTATGAGTTTGCCTATTATAGAAATTTCATATAAGTGGAATCATACCATATTTGTCTTTTGTGTCTGGCTTATCTCACTAAACACAGTATCTTCAAGGTTCATCCGTGTTGTCGCATGTATCAGAACTTCATTTCTTGTTATGGCTGAGTAGTATCCTATTGTATGGCTAGACCATGTTTTGTTTATCTGTCCATCTGTGAATGGACATTCGGGTTCCTTCTACCTGTTGGTCATTGAAAATAATTCTGCCAGGAATGTTGATGTACAAGGATCTGTTTGAGTCCCCACTTTCAATTCTCCAGTCTATATATCAAAGAGTGGAATTGCCAAAGATTCCCGATTTTCAAAGAGAGTGTAGAAGGGACCAAGCTGGTTTTTTTGACCCTTATCCCCCCACACCCCACCCAGCCTCACTAAGAGAAGACTAGAATTTTGGGGGAGGGGTAAGGTGAAGCATTCATTGATGTAAAATGGTAACTTGAATTAGAAAAGTTGTTGGAGACTTGTTGGGGAGAGTGTGGTGCGTCCTTGGAGGATTTTCAATGACGTGCTTGCATTTCTGTTTTCTCTGCCGTTCCCAAGTTCCTTGAAGGTAGGAGACTTCACTTCATATTAATCAGTGAACTTGATGAGGGCAAAGGCCACGACTGTTTTGCACCTTGGAATCTCAGTGTCCAGCCCAGTCCCAGCACCCAGCAGGCGCCTTGGACCTGTGTTTCCCTCAGCATTCCCACGATGGCTGGATCTCCGCTCCAGCGCTCCTTCAGAGGCCTTCCCTGACCCCCGATAAAGGAGCCTCCTCCACAGAACTTCACAGAATAGAATGGATCTTTGGACTGAATTGCTCAGGCAGCTCCAATTCAAACACTATTTTTCATCTACAGTCTCTGATTTTAGGAAAAGGATAAGTGGTTCCCTTCTATGGAATATGTGGGAAATGCCTGGTCTCCATAGAAGTCTAAAGAAAAATGTCTTCAGGGAGACACTGGTGACTCCACTAGTCGTGGTTCTCTAGAGAAATAGGACAGGATATATGTACATTTAAATAGTAAGAGATTTATTACAGAGATTGGCAAGTCCACATTCCGTAGGTCAGGCCTCAGGTTGGGAACTCCAACGAAGGTTTCAATGAATTCCTCAGGAGAGGCTGGCCCACTAAAGTAGAGATGGAAATCCTCTCTGCTGGAGTCCTCAGGTCTCCCCTCAAGGCCTCCAATGATTGGATGAGGGGCCTCCTCACCTTGCTGAAGGCCATCTCCTTTATGGATTCTAGGTGTCATCAGCCATCGATACTGTCAACTGACTAATGATTAAAATACATGAAATATGCTCAGGGCAACAATCAGACCAGTGCTTCCTTGACCAACACTTAGCCAAGCTGACCTGTAAAATTAACCATCACAATGACTTATTAAGATATTTCATGCTGTTTGAAGTAGCCTGCATGGAATGCACTTACTGCCAATGTTCTGTACCATCTCGTCACTGAGTTGGACATAGGAGCACATCTGTATTTCTTAGAAACACGTAACAGTTGCTTATACAAAATATTATCAGCGCAACTGGATTTCATATTTAATTATCTTTTTGCCATCTCACTACCCCCACTGCTGCAACTCTGCCTGATTTTTGAGAGTAGAGTTACAGGGGGGCACTCAGAGATAGAGTCAGGGCAACAATACGATCAGGTTGGCTGGAATCTATGATTTGAGCCATAATGGAAACACCAGTCTAATGGAATTTCTGCAGGCTGGAATCTTTTCTTATGCTAAGTATTTCAAATAAATGAGTTGCCACACTAGTTCAGACTGGTCTGGCAATGTCTGTATCTACCCTACTTTCAAAGCAGGAGCCATGAAGACCTTGGGGGCTTGGGGGAAGCAACCAAGTACCATTCATCCCACATCAAGTTTCCAGATTCAAAACAGGGAAAAATTACAAATTCATTCAAACACATAAGAACTTGTTAAAAGAATACGACAAGGGGAATTATGGAAAGAAATCATTAGATTCCAAAAAAGATTAGCTAAGTAAAATGAATGAATGAATGAATGAATGAATGAATGAATGAAAACCCTATAGGTGTGATAAGAAGTTAAAAATTTATACCTTGGAATATATGACTAAATCAAATGAAACTCCTATTTAAAGAAGTCTGGAAAACTGATTTCAATGCCTGATGTTTCATGAACATAATTTTTGAACAGTTAATCAAATTGACTCATAGCATCAAGATCCAAAACTCAGACCCAACTTCTTTAGAGCTCGTGTGAATCTTATGTACCAATGTAATTCAAATCAATTCATCTCATACTTTTAAATTACTTCCTGGATGCAAATTATCTGGGTTAGTCTGTGTGTTGTAACTTCCTTGAATTTCTTTCCATATGATAAAATGTGTGAGATGATTAGAAACTGTCTTTAGTCTTCAGCAAAATAATCACCAGAGCTCTTGAAAGAGCTGCAAAACAGTAAGTGTTGACTGCTAAGAAGCTCAGTAGAAAATGCCAAACAAGTTGAAAGTTTGGTCATGTGTTTGTGTTCAGCTCAGATTTGTGAGACCTTGAGATGAGTTGGCAGTTCGCACAGAGCAGAATCAGAATATTTATGCTCCAGGCCTCTCAAATTATACCATGGAAACAGCATCTCCCTGAAGGCTGTGAGTTAAAATGCAAATACTCTAGGCAGACGTTAGCGTTGTTGGGCTGTGGGCCACCAGCACGACTTCTTCACCTAAAAGCTAAATAAATTCTGTTTTCCTGTAACCCAGTGGTGGAAATCTCTGCCTCTCTTGAAGCTCACCACTTTGCTTAATGGCACCGGCTTAAGAGAACACCTCTGAATTCACTCTCCATGCAAAGTCACCCTCCAACTGACAGTTGCAAGACCTTGATTAGTTGCATAACTTCTGCAAGCCTCAGTTTCCTCTCTACAGATAATGGCAATACCAACTACAGGGATTTGCTGTGGTGATTACATGAGTTAATGGTGTCTGACACATAAAACATTCCCAATAAATGCAAGAAGACTATTACTCTTTCCTCATGATGCTTTCTGAGTTCTGCCTTGCTCATAACCTAAGTTGAACTCTACTTTCCGAAGGTGTTCTAGTTTGCTAATGCTGTGGAATGCAAAACACCAGAGATGGATTGGCTTTTATAAAAAGGGGGTTTATTTGGCTACACAGTTACAGTCTTAAGGCGATAAAGTGTCCAAGGTAACACATCAGTAATCGGGTACCTTCACTGGAGGATGGCCAATGCCATCCAGAAAACCTCTGTTAGCTGGGAAGGCATGTGGCTGGCATCTGCTTCAAAGTTCTGGTTTCAAAATGGCTTTCTCCCAGGACGTTCCTCTCTAGCAAGCTTGCTCCTCTTCAAAACGTCACTCACAGCTGCAATGAATTCCTTCTCTTTGAGTCAGCTCATTTATATGGCTCCACTGATCAAGTCCCACCCTGAATGGGTGGGGCCACGCCTCCATGGGAATATCTCATCAGAGTCATCACCCACAGCTGGGTGGGGCACATCCCAAGCAAATCTAATCAGCACCAAAATGTCTGCCCCACAAGACTACATCAAAGATAATGGCGTTTGGGGGACACAATACATTCAAACTGGCACATTGTACCCCCTGGACCCCAAAATGACATTATCTTTCCAAATACGAAATACATTCATTCCATCACAATATCACAAAACTTAAATCATTTCAGTAACAAAAGTTAAGTACAAGATCCTATCAAAATCAATTACAGGCGTGTTGGGTCCTAAGGCATAATTCTCCTTTAGCTTTGGATCTGTGAACTTAGAACAAGTTATGTGCTTCCAATATACAAAGGAGGGACATTCATAGGATAAACATTCCCATTGCCATAAGGAGAAAGAGTAAGGAAAACAGGGTTAACAGGACCAAAACAGTTCCTAAAACCTGCAGGACAAACTCCATTAGATTTCAAAGTCTGAGAGTCATTTACAGAACAATGTTGCATCCTTGGGGCTTGAGAGAGTGGGAGTCTAACGCTTCCTAAGGGCCTTTTCGGCAGCCCTTTCCTCTCCAAATGCTTAGGTGAGTGCTCCAACATATCCACACACTGGGGAGACCACCTTCTCGGCCGCACCCTCCTCAAACATCGGGGCAGCTCCCAGATTCCCTTCCATCTCCGGGGCACACGCTCAACCCCTTCAGAACAGTGTGGTGGCAGCCAGGCTCTCCCCAGTTCCCTGGGAATGTGCTCCAACCTCTTTGGGACCTCGGGTGGCAAAACTCTTCCAGAGCATCGAGGTGGAATGCCCACCCTCGACCTGTGGTGAGGGGAGATCCTCCCAGTGGGCAGAACTTCGAGCAGTGCACCTGGTTGTTCACTTTGCTTGGAAGGAGAACTGGCCAGAGGTGCATCTGTATACTGATTCCTGGGCTGTTGCTAATGGTTTGGCTGGATGGTCAGGGACTTGGAAGGAACATGATTGGAAGATTGGTGACAAAGAAGTCTGGGGAAGGGGTATGTGGATAGACCTTTCTGAGTGGGCAAAAAACATGAAGATATTTGTGTCCCATGTGAATGCTCACGTGAGGGTGACTTCAGCAGAAGAAGATTTTAATAACCAAGTGGATAAAATGACCCGTTTGGTAGATACCAATCATCCTCTTTCCCCAGCAACTCCTGTCATTGCCCAATGGGCTCATGAACAAAGTGGTGATGGTGGTAGGGTTGGCGGTTACGCATGGGCTCAGCAACATGGACTTCCATTCACCAAGGCTGACCTGGCCACAGCCACTGCTGAGTGTCCAATCTGCCAGCAGCAGAGACCCACACTGAGTCCCTGATATGGCGCCATTCCCCGAGGTAATCAGCCTGCTACCTGGTGGCAGGTTGATTATACTGAACCACTTCCATCATGGAAGGGGCAGCGATTTGTTCTTACTGGAATAGACACATACTCTGGATATGGGTTTGCCTTCCCTGCACGACATGCTTCTGCCAAAACTACGATCTGTGGACTTACAGAATGCCTCATCCACCGTCATGGTATTCCACACAGCATTGCTTCAGAACAGGGAACCCACTTCACAGCAAAGGAAGTGAGGGAATGGGCACATGCTCATGGAATTCTGTGGTCTCACCATGTTCCCCATCATCCAGAGGCAGCTGGGTTGATAGAACAGTGGAATGGCCTGTTGAAGACTCAATTATGGTGCCAACTAGGTGGCAATATCTTGCAGGGTTGGGGCAGTGTTCTCCAGGAGGCTACGTATGCTCTGAATCAGCGTCCACTCTATGGAGCTGCTACTCCCATAGCCAGGATTCATGGGTCCAGGAATCAAGGGGTGGAAACGAGTGGCACCACTCACTATCACTCCTAGTGATCCACTAGGTAAATTTTTGCTTCCTGTCCCTGGAAGCTTAAGCTCTGCTGGTCTACAGGTCTTGGTTCCAAAAGGAGGAGTGCTTCCACCAGGAAACACAACAATAATCCCATTGAACTGGAAGTTATGCCGCTGAATCAACAGGCAAGGAAGGGGATTACTGTACTGGCTGGGGTGATTGATCCTGACTATCAAGGGGAAATAGCACTGCAACAACACAATGGAAGTAAAGAATTTTCCTGGACTACAGGAGATCCCCTAGGGCATCTCTCAGTACTATCATGCCCCGTGATTCAAGTCAATGGAAAACTGCAACAACCCATTCCAGGCAGGACTACCAATGGCCAAGAAACTTCAGGAATGAAGGTTTGGGTCACCCCACCAGGCAAAGAACCACGGCCAGCTGAAGTGCTTGCTGAAGATAAAGGGAACATGGAATGAGTAGTGGAAGAAGGTCGTGATAAATATGAACTATGGCCATGTGACCAGTTACAGATATGAGAACTATGATGACATGAATATTTCCTCCTCATTTTGTTATGATAATGTTTGTATTTGTCTGTAAAGGAAATATCTTTGCTTTCTTCTCTGTGTTATCCCCTTATCATATGGCATAAGCTGTAATGTTCATTTTGAAGGTATGGTTTTAGGTGATGTGTATAACTGCCAAGTTGACAAGGGGTGGACTGTGATGGTTAGGTTCATGTATCAACTTGGCCAGGTGACCCAGCTGTCTGGTCAAGCAAACACTGGCCTAACAATTGCTGTGAGGACATTGAGGCTGGTTGATATACCAACAGGCTGGTTTATTGGATCATCAGTCAATTGACTGCAGCTGTGACTGATGACTCATCAAAGGGTGTGACTTCCACAATGAGAGAATGCAATTGGCTGGATTTGATCCAATTAATCAGTTGAAGATTTATAAGCAAGACAGATAGAGGACCTTCACTTCTTCTTCGGCTGCCCAGTGAAGCATTTCCTGAGGAGTTCGTCAAAGTTGCCGGTTCGTTTCCTGAGGAGTTCATCGGACATCTTCCTTGGAGTTGATAGTTTGCTGACTGCTCTACAGAATTTGGACTCGTGCATACCCACAGTTGTGTGAGTCACTTTTACAATTTGATAATCAGAAACACCTCTCATTGATTCTGTTTCCCTAGAGAACCCTAACTAATACAGAAGGATACAAATTCTTGAGTTTAGAAAAGATTATGGTACTGAATCAGTTATGCAATACTACTCCACAAGACTGAAGACAATACAACCAAAGAACTCTGGGGCCACGACACAATGGCCTGGCTGTGTGGGCGGAAAAACCAGGACCGAGACTGGATTCCACAGCTGCCGAGCAGGGGGAACTGGGGTCCTGATCTCAGCCTGTGTTTTTGATGCAGGCATATTTTAGAGCAGTTATTGCTTGGTTGTCTTTATTCATTTTTTTGTTGTTGTTGAATTTCCGGATAAAATAGCAGGTGCAGTGATCCTCTCTTCTTCTTTAAATAAGAGAATCGACTTGAGAAAATGAGCATCTTCCCTCCAGCTGCAGCAGGAAGAAGGTTTAGTATCTCAGCTTCCTGATCACCCCAAAATTAGGGGGCCAAACTCCAGTTTTGCAGGGACAGCTCCAGGTTGTGCCTATTGTCCCAGTGCCCCTCACATGAGGCTCCAGTTCACCCTCAGAAGCGCCCTCGTTTGGAGGGTGGATTTTATGGTTTCCCCAAAGGCAGCAGAAGCGGCAAGAGAAGTTAATGAGCCTCCAAATCCTCCTTTCTAGAGAACAGGGAGAAACCCTAGTCCTGTTCTGCAAGAAACATGACTAAGGAGAAAGCATGTGTCCTAGTCAGGATTTTCTAGGGAAACAGAACCTGAGATTTATGGAACTAAATATTATGAGATTTATTATAGGAATTGGCTCATGCTACCATGGGGATTGGCAAATCTGAATTTTGTAGGGCAGGTCACATGTTAGGAGCTCCGAGGAAGGTTCTTATGACTTCCCCAGAGAAGCCGGCTGGCTGAAGTAGAGATGGGCACTCTTCCTTCTGACTGTGGAATCCTCAGTTCTCCCTTGAAGGTCCCCAGCTGAGCGGATGAGACTCTTCTCGTTGCTGGAGCCCATCTCCGGTGATCAGAGGTGTCATCAGCCATAGCTGCCACCAGCTGACTGATGATTTAATCCAGAATACTCTCATGGTTACAATCAGGTCAGTGCTTCCTTGACCTCAAAACTGGACACCATGACCTGGCCAAGCTGACACAAGAACTTCACTGTCACAGCAAGTGTGGGGGAACCCAATCACCAGTATCACATTTACTGTCATGGATCAGGCCTTTCCTGTGGTGAGCGTTACACTCATTTCCTGACAACGCCATGAGGTAGGTGTTCAGTCTCCATTTATTGAGTGAGAAAACAGAACCAAGGCTACAGAACAGCTGTGGTAGGAGCAGGATTTGAACCCAGGACAGACTGGGCTTCGCTCTACTGTCCTAATTGTCCCCACAGCTTGCACATTGTGTGAGGGTTTAGAAAGCAGGCATGTAGAAGGTTCCACCGAACTTAGGGAAACATTTTCTAAATCAATGGGAAGAACTGGGCTTAATTCTTCAGAGTTCCATATTCTCCGTGATTTTTCCTATAATTTGTAGTAAAATAACAAATGCCCTTAAAGAGAGCTGAGTGAGTCTCAAATGTCCCCACTAGTAGTATCCCCAGGGAGAGCTGGGATAACCTGCATTGCTCTGCCCTCCACTGCAGATCCTCCACACCCGACACTGAAGGGGAACTTCTGGAAAATTCTGGGGAAAATGATCAGGCCAGAGCTTTTGTGACCAGTGCTGGGCACACCCCCCAACTCACCTCCTCACCCCAGCCCTCATTGCCCTGACACTGCTTCCCCAGGGGGCTGAGTATTGTTTCTCTGTGTGTCAGTGGGGTAATCCAATGGGGTGAAAGAGTAACAGAAGGAAGGAAGTGCTGTGGGTGTGTGGGGCAAAGGGTGCCTGATTGCACAGGTGTGAGGCTGTTCAATGAAAGGCAAAAGTCATTTGCCAGAGGTAGTTCAGGTTTGATCCCCCTAGAAGCAAAGAATTACCTCTCATGGCTCCTTCCGGGATTTTAGAACTATGGAAGGGAGGATTTTGGTGACACAAAATGGCATTGAGCATCAGTTTAAACCTAACCTGTGCAAAAAAAAAGCTTTAAAATAGAAAATCTTTTGTCTATCACTCTTGTAAGTCAAACTTGGTAAACAACATAGACTGTGGGTTTCCAGGCAGTTCTGAGGTTCTAGGAGATGCCCATGGAGGACGAGAAATGCTCCATACATTTACTGAACAGCCACCACCACTGGCTCATTAGGGCATACGTTTCCCATGAGGTCACTGAAGTCACATAAGTCTAGAATTCATGGGGCGATTTGGTCCTTAAAGGGGTCTTGACATGACTTTGGCAAAAGCTTTCAGATGCGTGGATCGGTGCCACTCAAAATTCTTAGCTCATGGGTATAAATCAGGTAGCAGCAGGAATAATGACCATTTGAAATCTAACTTTCTGATAGAAAGGTAAGAGGGCATGAGGTTATTTCAACCCTCCTTGCTTATATGGTAGCCATCTTTTTACTAAAACTTTTCTCATCTATGAAAAACTAGCATCACATCATCAAATGTAGTTTTGTCCTCTGATAGTGTTCACACTATCTGAACGCACTTGACTTTACAATGGCAAACAAAGGTGGCCTTGTTACCTTCTCTGGGTCCTGCCAAGAGCCCTATGTCAGCGTTCAGTTAGGGGCCCCAAGAGGGGGGTCCAGGGTGAGGGTGAGATGCCCCTGTGCCAGCTCATGTAGCCACACAGCCCTGGGCCGAGAGGCAGGGCTGTTACTGCCGTCATCCTCTCCGTGTGACCTTGGACGCTTGGCTGAATTCTTCCATCCTGCAAGTGGCATTCACATCAAATAGCTGAATAATGAGACTTTGAACCAGCTCAAGAGGAAAGTATATAATAACAGCTGCCTATTTTACTTTTATTACATTATTCTGAAGATGCAATCAAACATAACCTAGCTGTTATGTGCAGTGATTATATTTTCAAAGAGTTCCAATTGTCTGTGCAGTTTGCAACACAGAAAAGGAGGTAAAGATGTCTTGTATAAAGGACATTCAGCAAGGGACTTACATTTATTTTCTTTCATGACTTTTTCACAATATAGCATCCAGTAAACTGGATAATGACAAACTAATATATATATTACTGAATATATATGCACATATGTATGTGTTTGTGTGTTTATATGCATGTGAACATGTATGTGTAGGTACCTATGGGTGTGTGTGTATATACATAGATTCAGAGTCAGATTCAGATTCAGATTTAGATTTAGATTTAGAGGCCAGTGTACTTTGTTTCTTGGTGTTAGGGACACTTGTCCCATCTTATGAACAGACATATGGGGTATGATCTGTGCTCCAATACAAGAATCTGGTATAAAAAGGGGATATCATATGAGTAAAGTTACCATGACATCCTTTGGTAAATGGCATTAGGCAGTGTGTGGATGACAGGAGGAGACGAGAAGATAAGGGTTTTCTAAATGCCAGAATGGTTAGGGCAATGAATGGCAAGGCAGAGTAGCGTAGCTGACATTATGAAGCACGAACTGTCATCAATGTCACTTATGATTCAACACACACCTCTTCATAGGAATTACATGGATTTGGGGAGAATGTTCAAGATAAGTCCAGGTGTTGACATGAAAAACAACCCCTTGGATCCAGTGACAATTTTGCCCTTTTGAAGTAACTGATTGACATTTTCTAGCACTAACATGATGTTTATTCAGGCCAAGGTTATTTCATTGATCATTATTCAGTTCTGGGGATGATTACTATGCTTTTGTAAGAAATTATGCCTTGCCTGTTGCCTCTCAAAAAGAAGTGAAAAAAATTACAATACAGAACATCATGACATTCTGATCAATATTCAGGGAAACGGTGAGACTTCATCCATGTAGAAAACTAGGTAGCTGATTTATTTCTCTCTGAGATATATTGTTCTAGCAGAGTAAAGCCTGCAAATAAAAAGATTGGAAAATGAAATATACTGCAATGCAGAGGAATGATAAAATTCAGTGATTATGTGGCCGATATATTTTTTTCTTACAAAAGCTTTGCCTGCCATTTTGATTCCAATCTATTTTCTGGACTTGAGGGATAAAATACTTCCACTTTGTAGCAACATTTCTTGTTGTGTACGTTCAAGTTGACATAAAGGTATGTGGTTAGACTGCAGAGGGAGTGGAACGGAAACTAGCCTACTAATGGTTTTCTGAAGATGAATTTAATTAACATCAAAAATATAATTCTAGACCAACTCCCAAGGTTCTCAATAGTACACTTGGTCAAAGCGGTGCTGGATATGCTGATTATGACTCACTAAGATGCAGGAGCCTTGTCTGGAGTGAGCGAGCAATTGGATTACACTGGGAAATGAGAGGAGGAGAGCTGAGGAATTGAAGTCTGAGCCTGGCTTCCATAAGTCACAAATGTTCTTTGGCTTTAAATAAGTTGTCTACAATGTGTTGACAACATATTAACTACAGATGAACAATATCACTATCAACTCACACCATGAGTGCCGTTTGCTAAATTAAACTAGCAAGTGCACACAGTGCTGTTTCCATTATAATGACAAAACCAGTTTCCTTCAGCAGTATTATGGTTGGGAATTTTTATTGTCACCATTGTCTAATAAACTCTATTTAGACTTTTATGATGGATGATTTTCTTTTTACTTCAAGTCTAATGAAAATCTGTTACCATGGCAGCATTCTTTCTTCCCACTCTTTTAACCATAGTTTCTGCCACAAATTACTTTTAGCAGCTCACCAGGCCTCATGAGAAGATTTTAAGCTGAACTCTAAGTATGGCATTTTGAATACTGGAAGTGTTCATATTTGCATAGACATTTAAAGAAATGTACTAAAAATGAGCAGCTCCTAGCATCCTAATTGTCATTCTACTCCAGAAATCTAAAACGTCTATTAATCAACATGCAGCAAATGGAATCATCACAGAGATTTGATTCCAATAAACAAGAAAACACAAATCACAAATATTCCAGGTTATTTCCTAGCTCCAGCAGTTTTTAGCTTAAAGCTCATAGCTGTTGCCACATATATTGTACAATGAGGCATAGGAGTCAGCATTATAATGTCAACGAAATGAAATCATATCTGTTGTACACTGTCCATCAAAGTGAGAACATGAATAACATATTTTAAATGCTTTTAGAAAGGAACGTCGAAATCACACTCCTTAATAAGTACCTTGTTTTATGGGTACTTCAGATAATCACGGTTTTAATTCAGCATAATAGCTGGCTCATTACAAGAACTCAGTAAATATTCTTAGGGTAGATATTTGTCACCTGGTGCTCCCTTGACCAGGAGGGGGATATATTTTGGATGATCACTGAAACTGCGTGCAGTAGTTTTAATACAGTAATACACAAAATACAATGGTACACTAAAGATGCCTAGTGTGTACGCTAGCCAAGGACTATTGTGTAAGAAAGGGCCTCACCGATGTCACAAAAACAGAGGGATTTATTTAGCATGACCCCGGACTGGGCTGAGTTATGATAACTGCAACCAGTGAGTAACATCCTGGGATGGGAACAGGGACTTGGGGTCCAATTTTACACGGTTGGAATCATTTTTTAAAATGCAGGTTCGTATCTCAAAGGGATTCCTAATGAAAGGCAACCAGCGGAAACTTTTTGCCTGAGATTGGAACATTGCTGCCTCAGGGGCCAAACATCCTATTAGCTACAGCCTCAGGAGCGTGACGACAAGGGGGTAAGATGAGACAGAAATTCCTTTCTCACACACTCATGTCACACCCACTGAGGTGATGAGACACGATGATGAGTAACCAGGAGTGGAAATTCAGAGATTCTCAGTCTGGAATGTGTGTTTCAGCACGTAGCGGTACAGGCCAGCGGGTATCCAATATTGGGAAAAACAAGATAAAATTCCATAGACTCTGGCCTTTTCAAAAATTCTTCCTCATTTTGTGCATTTAGGTGCAAATTTCCCCTTGGATACGACTATGTTAGCAAGGAACTGGGGGTCGTGAGGGACAGGACAAAGGGGTAAGGTGCGAAATGCTGCTCAGAACCCAGCAGCTCGTCCCGGAGAGTGGGGACGTTGAATCTGCGCGGGAAAGACGCACAGAACAGACACCTGCGTGGCGGCAACAGGCCAATTTTGTCATCGGTACCAGCAAATTAACTTTTCCCCGGGCTTTAGAGTAAATCCCTCCTGGGGGCTCGAACGTGGTGCGAAGGAGGACCCAAAGAAGTCTCAGGGGGCCTCGTTAAATAGGCAGCGTTCATGGATGTGAAGAAATGAGAAGAGCTGGGACCTCGTGGCTGATGAGAGGCGACAAGGGACAGAAAACGTGCAGCCTGGATCTGCTGCGGCTCTGCCAGGCCACTCTGGGAAGCGCGTTTCATTTCTCTCTTCCTCCAGACCTTTCCTTTAAAGCAAGCTGCTCAACTCACCTCGGGGGTGGCTGTGAGAAGCCCATAATAAAAGCAGGCTTGGAGGCTTTGCAAATAAATTAAAATCACATAAATGTGAAAGGATAACAGGACTGGCGAACATATTTCCTAAGGTATATTCAGTGGCACACATTTTATTGCTTTTGTATTCGTAGCCAAATGATACTGAGCTTGTATTACTTATCTAAAAGACTGCAAATCTTCTGAGATTGTTGCCACATCGGAAGCAAGTTAAAGATTTATGAGATAGTGTTTCTGATAGAATGGGGCCAGGGAAAGAGGCAACGAGACAGTATTGATTTTTTTGTCCAACAATTCCTGGGCTCTTGAGGGTTCAAAAAGTGATGTTAAAATTTAGCAGTCTTTTTTTTTTTTTTTTTTTTATTCTTACCCATATAAAGGTACTGGCTTGGAAGGTATATGCTTAAAATAAAGCTGTCCTATATTTTCATTCATCATTCTCACATGTGTCACTTATATAATGTAAAATAGATTTAACCCAGGAACTATAGTGTTTCCCTAGAACACTTGCATATTAGCTTCTAGATTTTGACCAAATGAAATCCCAATAAAAAAAATCATCGTGAACCCTTTGAATACACATGTTAAGGCCAGGCCATAAAAGGGCTCCATCTAGATATCTCTAACAAACAAGCTGTAACGTACAAAAACATCTGACAGAAGCGTTGTTTTCATTTCTAATTAAGACAACACATAGAGAAGCTCTTAGCATGCTCATTAGTAGTTTAAATGGATACACACTTACAGCCGCCTCTTCCAGAACATTTGAAACATAGTGACTAAGTCATTTCAAAGGTTTAATTTGAACATTTTAAACGTTTAGTTTAAATAATTAAAGCATGGATTATTTGTTAACTTTCTAATGAACCACCTTTGTGGTTTATCAATGAAGCACAGTTAGACGTGAAATCAGCTCTTCCAGACACAGAGCCTGCTCTCCTTTGTGTTTGGCCATCAGAGTTGTGCAAGCCTGACCTTGAGGGGGGTTGACTGGGGTCCTAGCCTACAACCCCTCCAATGCTTGCCAGAAGTAGAATTATCTGCTTAGACAACTTTACCCAAGCTCCTGCATCCACAGACAGTCTTAAGCTCAGTAACCCCAGAAGTTGCATGTCCCTCTCCTTGAGTCCCCCAATAATCAACCTCACCTAACAGCCACCATCTATTGACTAATGGTGTCAAGCAGACATCTCACATAAGCCTACCCTAGCAGCTATTCCCACCCCTGTTTTACAGAGAATAAAGTTCTGGCTAAGAATCTGGCAGATTTTCCAAAATCAAAAGCAAGTAGGGAACTGGTCTGGGATTTTAACTCAGGTCAGTCTGACTCAGAAGCCCCTGTGCAACCCTATAATGTTGGGTCTCCCTCGGGGAGATCTGTGCTCAGCCATGTCAGTAATTTCTGTCTGATTTCTTGCCTTGGAGGTTCAGGGTGGCAGCTGTGGTTAGATAGTTAGCTAAAGCACCTCCTTCTTAGCCTTCCTGCTTCAGTGCTTCAGAAAGTCTTGGTTTCTCTAAGGGGCCCCTTCTTCACACAGAATGGGTTGAGTTTTGCCTCATTTGACTCTGATTACATGAGCTTCCTGCTGAGTGAAGCTAACGTTAGTTATTATGTGCCTATTAGAACAGGGTCATTTCAATATAATTCTGAGCAAAAGAGAAAGGACCCATTCTGACTCACACTAAAGACCTCAATTTGAACTCTCAGGTTGCTCTGAAGAGTCATTGTGAGCCAGAGGGAAAATGCCTGTAGCTCCAGATGCAGAAGAACTGGAAGAAAATCTACCAGGCTACTTGTAAACGAATCAATCCACTAGTGCAATGTACAAAGGAGAACACATAAAGAAAGGGACATCCCTGATTCAATTTCTGGAATAAATAGAAGGAAAACATTGGAAGTGTGTGTGTGTGTGTGTGTGTGTGTGTCTAGGAAGAGAAAATATACTGGCCCAAACTCATTCCCTTGTTAAACTGAAAGATAAGTGTCTTAGTAATAGCCTAAAATTATGCCAAATAAGTATAGGTTAATTTAAATTGTAGTAGCAGAGTCTGTCAAGTAACTTCCACATCCATCTCTCAAGAGCAGGCCAGGGTGCCCCATGGATCCTGGAGGATGTGCCACAAAACTCAAAACTCACACACAGAAATGAAGGTCTAGGCCATGGGCAGGTTTTAGGACCACAGCAGCCCCTCCACCTGTTGGGTCCCATCCACAGCTCTAAAGGACACTGTGTTGGCATCTTCATCTTTGGGTAGGAAAGAAACTAATACATACATTATGGCATAGATTTGCCCAACTCAGTGGATGGAGAAATCCTGTCTGGATTTTGAGGACGTGCCTTAGACACCACCCCCCCCCCCCCAGCACAATGCTTTCCTTAAATAAAGCTTGTGAAATGAGAGAATAAGTGCCCTTCGCTGTCATTCAAAAATCAATAATTCTGCCACTTGGAAAAGTAAATGCCGAATTGACACTGTCAAGATTTAAGCAGAAAATCACAATGTACTATTAGAACATATTTGTGAAAAAAGTGGTTTCGTGATTCTGACATAGACACAAACAATACTGGGAGGGTTGTAGCATGTCTATTAGGATTTCCTTTATCACAACCAATTCCAACAGTCCTGACTTTCTTAAAACTAGGCCAATCTAGTAATCTACAGATAGGCAAGCATGTACTCAAAAGTGTAGATTTCTCAAATGGACTGCACTACAAGGGAGACTTCACACCCCATCCCCAACCTGGGACACGTGTCTGACTGACCCACACTCTTTCTTTAGGTAATGATGACACTCTGGTGGCGTACAGCACCATTTGCAAAGATGGGTAGCATGTTGGTTAGGATGGTTTTGTAGTGCAGGCAAGGAGAATTCTGTGATCCTCCTGATAACAAATATGTCCTTGTACATTCCAAAATTGGAGACTCAAGTTGAGTAATAACTCCTCTTCGGAGATACAAATAATAGCTTTATTTGCTTTAGCGTTCACCAAGCACTTTCATAGATACTGAGGGACACCAAGTCCATTGGTCATTCATGTCTTGCTGTCTTTTCTTTAATCAGACTCATGTGTAACTAAAGATCAGCTAGAGAGAAAAGCACATTTGATTGGGAGTGAGGGGTGAAACAAATCTCAACTGGTCCTTTTCTCCCTCTTCATCTTTCTTGTGATCATGTCTGATTTCAGGTGTCCCCTGGGATAGCCACAGCCCATCCTAGACAATGCCAAGAGCCTCCTGTATAAATTGTTTGTGATTACAGTCTATAAGAAGCAATATCTAAGGCCAAACCAGAACAGAATAATTGTTTCAAGGGAATTGTTAATGACTAAGGAGGGATTATACATTTGAGGATTCTTTTGGTAACATGAGTTGAATGAAATTACCTTCCAGCCAAGAGAACTAACAAAATTGCTAAATGTGTTCTTAGATACTATTATTATCTAATTTTCCATGTCATGTCAGATGCCTATGTTTGGGTCATCTTTTAGATTATGGTGAAGATTGTACTTGTAGTTAAGGATACGCTTGGTTGCCACCAACATTCTCCCCTGGGAAGATGATTCCTTATTGCTCTCCAGCATGAAGAGGCTAAAAATGTCTCCTCCCACCCGGTCCCTCCTCTGCTCACCCCTGGCTCAGGCTTGCTCCCACCCAGCTGTCAGGAAAGGAGCTCTGCCTGCCAGGAAGCAACAGATCATGACTGCTGCCCCAGGAGGGCACTGCCCACGTCACCTACCCCTTCCACCATGTGCAGCACAGCAGCTCCCGGAAGGGATTGCGAAGGCCTACACTTGCCCCTGCGTGGAAGGAAATGCCACTTGTCGGCACTTCTTCCATGAGACCAACCTAAAGGAGGCAGCCGTAGGGAGGTGCAAAGAACAGTTTCCAACTCTGACGCCTTCCTAGCTGGGTGACCTTGGGCAAACTGATTCTGATTAAACAAGGTGTCCATAAGTAATCTGGCCAAACTGGTGATAAAAACCAATACTG
Source organism: Choloepus didactylus (assembly GCF_015220235.1). NCBI lineage: Eukaryota > Metazoa > Chordata > Mammalia > Pilosa > Megalonychidae > Choloepus > Choloepus didactylus. The sequence continues at coordinate 6,377,771 of NC_051318.1, forward strand.
AGATAGAAACCTTATCCAGACCCCTGGTTACTGACAACCAAGTAGTAAGACTCACGTGTTATTTAGCAGACATGACTGAATGACAATTGAATGGGCCTTAGGAGACTCAAAGGAAATAAAAGCTGCATCTGTAGCGTCCCCTTTATTTGTTCACAAATATTGATTGTGTTTATCCTCTATGTCAAGTGGTGGGGCAGGATGCTGGGGCCTCAGTGATGGGTAAGACATCATTTCATGGAGCTCTTGGTCTGGTGAGATAGTTGGAAAAGAAAGCAAATGCTCACTTATGACACTTAGTTTTTTGACACAGGTGGGCACAGGTGATACCACCTTGGACCAGCCAGGGTAGGGGCACCTGCTTGGCTGCAGCAGGCTCCTGGGTGCCAAGGGCTTCTCAGGGCAGCAGACACTGGGGCAGAATCTTGAACGAATGGGAGGATGTTTCCACAACCACTTATGGCGTCTCATTCAGCACATGCACCGGTAGTTCTCTCTATTACTGAGTAACATTTCACTGTATGAATAGGCCGCACTTTGTTTATCTGATTTACTGCTGCAGGACATTTGGGTTTATCTAGTTTGGGACTATTATGAATAAAGCAGCTGTGAACATTCTTGAGTAATTCTTTTTGTAGGCACACATTTTCAGTTCCAGAAGTGGATTTGCTGGGTGGGGTGGTGAATGTAGGTTGACTTGATAAGAAATTGTCAAACTTTTGCCAAAGTGATTGCAACATCTTGCACTTCCATCAGCGATGTATGAGAGCTCCAGTTATTGCACATCCTCCCCAAAAGTTGGTGTATCCTTCTTTTTTCAATTTTAACCCTTTTAGTAGGGATGAAGTACTAGCTCAGTGTCTTTAATTGTATTTCCCTGATAATGAATGATATTGGGCATCTTTTCATGAGTTTATTGACTATTCTTATATCTTTTATTGTAAAGTGTCTTTTCAAGTATTTTGCCTATTTTTATTGGTTTGGCTGTCTTTTATTTTATATATGTGTGTGTGTATGTGTGTGTGTATGAAGCAACTATTTTTCTCCCAGTCTGTGGTTTGCCTTTAACAATATTTTTTGATGAGCAGAACTTTTTAATTTTGATGAGATCCAATTTATCATTGTTCTGTGTTTGGGGATTTTTGTGTTCTTTCCAAGAAAATTTTACCTACTTCAAAGTTGCAAAAAATATTCCATGTATTTGTTTCTAAAAGATTCATTGTTGTAGCTGGTATATTTAAATCTCAAAATAATATCTGTGGGTAGTGTGATATATTGTAAATAGCCTTTTGAAATTCATTAAAATTTCATATTCAAGCTGTCTTGATGCCAGAATATAGAAATAAAATTTATTTTATTGTATTGACCTCATATCCTGGAACCCTGCCCACCTCCTTATTATGACTTGCATCAGCTTAGGCTTAACCACTCTGAGCCTCAGATGCTTTAATAATGTCTCCCTCTAAAAGTTGCACTGGGTGATAAATAATTTTTGTAAAAATTACTTGGAAACTATAAATGCAAAGTATTCTTACTCCTTTTCCTAGAATTAGAAGCTTGATGGCGAGCCCCGGCCCCCATGCTTGTTGGTGTCTGGCAGAGTCCACCACCTATGGTAACTATTTTACAAATTGATTTTTATTTGCACAACAGATTTTGGGTGTAGGTCCAGGTGAGCTCTGACAGGGTAGATGTGAATTTAGGACAATCCTTGTGTCTTTTGTGATCTCTGAGCAGTCCAGCCTCCAGCAGTTTATAATCCTCTTGAATGTTCTGGAACACATAAACAGATATCCAGCTGCATCCTAAATTTGCATGGGGTCCAAAACCTCTCCCCCCTCTGCCATGAGACTCACATTTAGATTAAGATATGCAAAAGCCAGTCTGACAGCTGGGTGGATGGGCGCCTTCCCTGAAGGTAGCTAGCCAGGAGGCAAAGAAAATGGGGCCCCCAAAGTGACCCTCCATGGAGGAATCTAGAAGGATGGTTTGGTCTCTGCAGCAAGGCTTGGGCGGTGCAGGGAACAGGTTGGGGTGAAGCTGGGCCTGGCTTTCTCTGACACAGTCCCTTTCCCTTCTTGTCATGCTGGATCCCCATGTCTGGTCGTTCAGATTGTGCACTGAACAAAGGCACCACATATGAAGATATCATTCACATCGTAATATTTTGCAATTTTCTGACAGAGGGAAGTCAAGTGTCTTAAAGAAGGGGTAACTTCTAGTTTGCCAAGGCACTCTGTGGGCACCTTTGGCAGGAGGGGTCAGTTGTATAATGGAAGCCCAACAGTTCTGTTTTAGGAAATCCATGTAAAAGAAATGGAAAGAGCTTCCCTGCTGATCACAGGGGAGAAAAGCACCATGATCTGCAGAGGCCAGGAGGCAGGAGAGCAGAGCAGAGGGCAGAGGCACAGGCAGGGGTCTGTGGAGGGTGTGGAGGGAGGCAGGTGAGGGCAATGGTCTGCCCACTCTGCCCTCCCATGGGGCTTCGGGCATCACTCTTGGGTCACAGTTACTCGTTTCTTCCTGTCTGGGCTGCCCACTCCAAATCAAGGGCAAGGACTGTGTCTTCATCACACACGTTCCCTGAGAACCTCGCTTGTGGGCTGGTACATAGTAGTTGTTCAATAAATCTCGTTGTTGGATCAATGCCTCTGGGTGTTTAAATTTTTATCCAAGTCTCCAAATGCCCAACTTTTAATTCATTACTTTTGCATTTTCTTACCAGACTTTGGGTTTTGTCGTAAGGAGATAATATGTTCAACAAACAATGTAACCCCTCCCTCTTCTCACAAGTTGGTAAAGATTTTGGCAGTAATCCCTGCAAGAAAGCCACAGTTCCTGGCCACAGGATTTCCATCCCCTCCTCCCTTTCTAAGTTGTCATAAGTTCTTTCCCACAACCTAAATTTGAGGATACTGCAATCAAATCAGTTAAGATTTTATGTCAAGCCTGCTAGGTATAGTGTCTGCACTTTTCTCTGGGAAGGGATTCAAATCTTTCCAAGTAAGGGGCCTGCTTGTCAAGCTGTCAAAATATGGGCTCCACAGGCACCTTCACAGTGTGGGTGCTGGAAGCAGATTCTGCCTTCAGATCCATCGGGGTCTCCAGCCCACCAGCCCGTCCTGCCTGGCACAGGCCTATTATTACAGCCACTAAGGGTATTTCCAACGCAATGAAACAACACGGTGCAAAGAACAGGAGGCTGGAAAGGCTGGCAGGGATCTGGAAAATTGACTTCCATAAATCTAAGGCTGAGAAAATGCTGGTTGTGTTCAAAGGTTGGAAAGAATTGCCCTCACCTTTTTGCTTCACTGGAATTTCTTGACATTTTCCTGGTAACCAGACATAAGTTTCACAACTCACATCCCATTGGGCTTCTGTTTCTGGGAGAGAGGGGAGGACACTGCTATTTCAGGACCCTGCTGGGGTGTGTGTGCACTGGGCTCCGGGGCGCCCCAACCCCAACAGGAAGCAGTGTGGATGGCGCGAGACCAGGAGGCAGCAAAGAGGGTCCTGAGTCCAGGGTGGGGAGCCACATCGGGCACATTTAGAAGGGGTGTCTTCATCAGGTCCCCAAGCAGTCCCTTTAAGAGCTCGAGGATTTTGCTGCTTCACCAAAAGCCCTCCCACCAAAGACCAAAGAGTGGAGTTGAAACAAAACGCTTTTTCTCCTGGAGCTGCCCGTGTGCCTTTAGAGTCCCCCTTGAGTCTCCCCGCCAGCACCACGGCCCTCAGTTCGCGCCGTCACAGGCCACGCAGCAGCCCTCGCCGTCCTCCCCAGGAGAAGATGCGGGCCCAGCTGGCACTCCCCAGCAGGAACTCTCCGTCTTGGGGTCTGAGGTTACTGCCTGGGGGTCCATCACCTCTTCACCGCTGCCATCTCCACCTGTCAGGGAGAAGAAATAGCAACAAAGCAAAAGTCAAGCAGAAAAACAAGGTAGACCCTGCAGGTAGAATTGCTGGGCCGTCGTTCAGTTTCAGCTTCCCCAAATGTCAACAGATGGTTCTCTAAGAAGACTGTACTGTGTACAAGCCCACCAGCAATGTCTAGCATTTTCACCAAAATCTGATGTCCTCAGATTATTTTTTTGCTGAGTTGATGGTATCAGAAGTCCTGACAACCAGTGAGGCTGAACCCATCCGTATATGCTGAGTGTCCATTCTGGCTTCTTGCTTTTTTAAATAGCCTGTCTGTGTGCTTGGCCCACATTTTCACTATATAGAGGGATGGGGTTCTTTATAAATTGGGGGTTTATGTGTAATTTCCATAGCTTTTCCCAGTATATGACTTTCCTTTTCACTTTGTGGAATCTTTTTATTTTTAATGTAGTTGAGGTTTATTTTTTAAGGTCATTAATCTTATCAATCTTTTGTTTCATTTTTGATTATGAAATTTAGAATAGATTTTAACAGATACCTTTTAGAAATTTCCCTTCTATTTTTAGTGGACTGAGAATTTTTTTCTTTTCAGGAATGGGTATTTTGGGGGTTTTGTTTTTCTAAACTTGCTTTTCTGCATCTATTGGAGTGATCATTTACTTCCTATTTCTCGCTTTATAATCACTTAATGTGGTGACATACTAATAGAATTTCCAAATTTGATGCTTGATGATAATATATGCAAGACTTGATTTTCTAATATTCTATTTAGAATTTTGGTATCTATCATCCTGAGTGAGATTGACCTATAATTTTCTTTTCACACAGTATCCTTGTCTGCTTTAGGTATCAATATTATATTGGTCTCACATGATTTGGGGTGCTTCTCCTGCTGTTCTGATTTCTTGGAGAGTTTATATAAAATAGATTTGATCCTTTCAGTGAGCTTTGGAAAAACTTGCATACAAACCAGTTGGAACTGGAGGGTTCTTGTGGGGTAGATTTTGATCTATGATTTGGTTTCTTAACTGGCTATAGGTCTGTTTATATTTTCTATTTCTTTTTGAGTCAGTTTTGTTAACTTAGAGTTTTCAACGATGGAACATCTCAATCCATTGCAGATCAATACTTTTGTAAAACACAAAAAAACCATGTGCTTGGCTGTTGCAGCAAGGTAAAAAATTGCTTTAAAGGTGTGATGGTTGTGTTCATGTGTCAACTTGGCTAGGTGGCCTAGCTGTCTGGTCAAGTGGGCACTGGCCTGACAATTGCTGTGAGGCTATTTGAGGCTAGTTAATAAACCAACAGGCTGGTTTGTTGGATCATCAGTCAATTGACTGCAGCTGACTGATGACTCATCAAGGGGCGTGCTTCCACAGTAAGAGAATGCAATTGGCTGGATTTGGTCCGGGTGATCAGTTGGAGGCTTATAAGCCGGACGGTTAGAGAACCTTCACTTCCTCTTCAGCTGCTCAGTGAAGCTTTTCCTGGGGAGCTTATCGAAGTTGCCAGTTCGTTTCCTGAGGAGTTCGTCAAAGTTGTCGGTTCGTTTCCTGAGGAGTTCGTCAAAGTTGTCGGTTCGTTTCCCGAGGAGTTCGTCGGACGTCTTCCTTGGAGTTGACAGCTTGTTGACGGCTCTGCAGAATTTGGACTCGTGCACTCCCGCAGTTGCATGAGTCACTTTTACAATTTGATAATAAGAGACATCTCTCATTGATTCTGTTTCCAAGGAGAACCCTAACTAATACAAAAGGGTTCTAAGCATTTATTCTCAATTTCCATGCTCGTTTCATTGCTGGCTGGTTAACAAGTAGTTTGCATTACAGCATGTGTCAGCTGAGCCCACTTTGACTTGCACTGCTCTGGGAAATTATCCATTATTCAAAGTTCTTAAATACATTAGCATAGAGTATTGTTCATAATATCCTCATATTATTTTTAAGCACTGCTTTCATATGTATCGTTATGCTGCTTTTTCTAATCCCAGTATTGGCTGTATTTTTTTGGATGATCTTCTTAGTTTTGTCTATTACACTAGTCTTTTGATAGAACTCTTTGGGTTTGCTGATTCTCTCAATTGATTTCTTGCCAGATATACAGTAAGCTCTTGATCCAGTTTGCTAATGCTGCCCTTTTGCAAAACACCAGAAACACCAGAAATGGATTGGCTTTTATAAAGGGGGGTTATTTGGTCACAAAGTTACAGACTTAAGGCCATAAAGTGTCCAAGATAAGGCATCAACAAAAGGTACCTTCCCTGGAGAAAGGCCATTGGCATCCAGAAAATCTCTGTTAGCTAGGAAAGCATGAGGCTGGTGTCTGCTTGCCCCCAGGTTGCGTTTCAAAATAGTGTTCTCCAAAATGTCAATGTCAGCTTCCAACAGCTATCTTCAAAATGTGTCTCTCAGCTGCAACTCTGAGATTCTTCTGTTTGTGAGCCCCTTTATAAGATTCCAGTGAACTAATCAAGGCCCATGCTGAATGGGTGGGGCCATGACTCCATGGAAATTATCTAATCAGAGTTATCACCTACAGCTGGATGGGTCACATCTCCATGGAAACAACCTAATCCAAAGGTTACAACTTAATCAACACTAATGCATCTGCCCCCACAAGATTGCATTAAAGAATATGGCTTTTTCTGGGGGACATAATATATACTAACCAGCACAGCTCTCAGTAAGTCTTACTTGGTTATCAGTATTGCATTAATTTCTACTCTCATTTTAATGATTTCTTCCTTCTACTTTCTTTGTATTTAACTCTATTTTTCTCTATCTAACTTCTTGAGTTGTATTCTTTGATCTTTACCTTTGTTTTCTTTTCCTCCATATATGCATTTTAAGGCTATACATTTTCCTCCAAATACTGCCTTGGCAGCAAGTCAAAAGTTTTGATATCTAATATTTTCATGATAGCTATTATTCCTTAGATTTTTAACATGTTACTAGTATTTCAGTTAGGATTCATGAATTTTTAAAAATTTATAAATATGTGTGAGTTTTATGGTTCAGTTTTGGATGTCGTCTTTAATTGTATGTCACTGAGGTAAGAGAATTTGCTTAATATCATTTCTTTGGCAGATGGTTCAATATGTGGGTAATTTTTATCAGTGACTTATATGTGCTTGAATAGACTACGTATTGTTTCACTGTTAGGTACTTGTACATAAGGTCAACATTATTAATTGTGTTGTTCTATATATTTATCAAATTTTTTGTCTTCTTGATCTATGAATTACTGAAAGAGCTATATGTGCCATATTCCACTATGATTGTGTATTGTCAATGTCTCCTTGTAATTCTATCAATTTTTGCTTCATATTTTAGGAAGCTGTGTTACAGGTACTTGGAATTTTTAAATTGTTACATTATTCTAATGAGTTATCCTTTTAATTTTTTTGTATCAATCCACTATGTCACTGAGAAAGCTTATTCACTTAAAATCTCTTAGGTCTAAAAGAATTTTCATCATGTCAGTTTTCTCTACTTTCAACTTTTTTGAGCCTTTTGTTTTAGGTGACCTTTGCATAAACAGCTTATAGCAAAATTAAAATCTAATCTTGGTGGTAATAATAGGAGAGGCGGGGCAAGATGGCAGACTGGTGAGCTGTATGTTTTAGTTATTCCTCCAGGAAAGTAGGTAGAAAGCCAGGAACTGCGTGGACTGGACACCACAGAGCAATCTGACTTTGGGCATACTTCATACAACACTCATGAAAACATGGAACTGCTGAGATCAGCAAAATCTGTAAGTTTTTGCGGCCAGGGGACCTGTGCCCCTCCCTGCCAGGCTCAGTCCCGTGGGAGGAGGGGCTGTCAGCTCCGGGAAGAAGAAGGGAGAACTGCAGTGGCAGCCCTTATCGGAAACTCATTCTGCTGATCCAAACTCCAACCATAGATAGACGGAGACCAGACACCAGAGAATCTGAGAGCAGCCAGCCCAGCAGGGAGGAGACAGGCATAGAAACAAAACAACACGAAAAACTCCAAAATAAAAGCGGAGGATTTTTGGAGTTCTGGTGAACATAGAAAGGGGAAGGGCAGAGCTCAGGCCCGAGCTCGGGCCCTGAGGCGCATATGCAAATCCCAAAGAAAAGCTGATCTCTCTGCCCTGTGGACCTTTCCTTAATGGCCCTGGTTGCTTTGTCTCTTAGCATTTCAATAACCCATTAGATCTCTGAGGAGGGCCCTTTTTTTTTTTTTTTTTAATCCTTTTTTCTTTTTCTAAAACAATTACTCTAAGAAGCCCAATACAGAAAGCTTCAAAGACTTGCAATTTGGGCAGGTCAAGTCAAGAGCAGAACTAGGAGAGCTCTGAGACAAAACGCAATAATCCAGTGGCTGAGAAAATTCACTAAACACCACAACTTCCCAAGAAAAGGGGGGTGTCCGCTCACAGCCATCATCCTGGTGGACAGGAAACACTCCTGCCCATCGCCAGCCCCATAGCCCAGAACTGCCCCAGACAACCCAGTGTGACGGAAGTGCTTCAGATAACAGGCACACAGTACAAAACTGGGTGTGGACATTAGCCTTCCCTGCAACCTCAGCTGATTGTCCCAGAGTTGGGAAGGTAGAGCAGTGTGAATTAACAAAGCCCCATTCAGCCATCATTTGAGCAGACTGGGAGCCTCCCTACACAGCCCAGCAGCCCAGAACCGCCCTGGGGGGACGGCACTCACCTGTGACATAGCACAGTCATCCCTCAACAGAGGACCCGGGGTGCACGGCCTGGAAGAGGGGTCCACTTGCAAGTCTCAGGAGCCATACGCCAATACCAAGGACTTGTGGGTCAGTGGCAGAGACAAACTGTGGCAGGACTGAACTGAAGGATTAGACTATTGCAGCAGCTTTAAAACTCTAGGATCACCAGGGAGATTTGATTGTTAGAGCCACCCCCCCTCCCTGACTGCCCGGAAACACGCCCCATATAAAGGGCAGGCAACACCAACTACACACGCAAGCTTGGTACACCAACTGGACCCCACAAGACTCACTCCCCCACTCACCAAAAGGGCTAAGCAGGGGAGAACTGGCTTCTGGAGAACAGGTGGCTCGTGGACACCACCTGCTGGTTAGTTAGAGAAAGTGTATGCCACGAAGCTGTAGATCTGATAAATTAGAGATAAGGACTTCAATTGGTCTACAAATCCTAAAAGAACCCTATCAAGTTCAGCAAATGCCACGAGGCCAAAAACAACAGAAAATTATAAAGCATATGAAAAAACCAGACGATATGGATAACCCAAGCCCAAGCACCCAAATCAAAAGATCAGAAGAGACACAGCACTTAGAGCAGCTACTCAAAGAACTAAAGATGAACAATGAGACCATAGTATGGGAGACAAAGGAAATCAAGAAGACCCTAGAAGAGCATAAAGAAGACATTGCAAGACTAAATAAAAAAATGGATGATCTTATGGAAATTAAAGAAACTGTTAACCAAATTAAAAAGGTTCTGGACACTCATAGTACAAGACTAGAGGAAGTTGAACAACGAATCAGTGACCTCGAAAATGACAGAATGGAAAATGAAAGCATAAAAGAAAGAATGGGGAAAAAAATGAAAAAATCAAAATGGACCTCAGGGATATGATAGATAATATGAAACGTCCAAATATAAGACTCATTGGTGTCCCAGAAGGGGAAGAAAAGGGTAAAGGTCTAGGAAGAGTATTCAAAGAAATTGTTGGGGAAAACTTCCCAAATCTTCTAAACAACATAAATACACAAATCATAAATGCTCAGCGAACCCCAAATAGAATAAATCCAAATAAACCCACTCCGAGACATATACTGATCACAATGTCAAACACAGAAGAGAAGGAGCAAGTTCTGAAAGCAGCAAGAGAAAAGCAATTCACCACATACAAATGAAACAGCATAAGACTAAGTAGTGACTACTCAGCAGCCACCATGGAGGCGAGAAGGCAGTGGCACGATATATTTAAACTTCTGAGTGAGAAAAATTTCCAGCCAAGAATACTTTATCCAGCAAAGCTCTCCTTCAAATCTGAGGGAGAGCTTAAATTTTTCACAGACAAACAAATGCTGAGAGAATTTGCTAACAAGAGACCTGCCCTACTGGAGATACTAAAGGGAGCCCTACAGACAGAGAAACAAAGAAAGGACAGAGAGACTTGGAGAAAGGTTCAGTACTAAAGAGATTCGGTATGGGTACAATAAAGGATATTAATAGACAGAGGGGAAAAATATGACAAACATAAACCAAAGGATAAGATGGCTGATTCAAGAAATGCCTTCACGGTTATAATGTTGAATGTAAATGGATTAAACTCCCCAATTAAAAGATATAGATTCGCAGAATGGATCAAAAAAAAAATGAACCATCAATATGTTGCATACAAGAGACTCATCTTAGACACAGGAACACAAAGAAACTGAAAGTGAAAGGATGGAAAAAAATATTTCATGCAAGCTACAGCCAAAAGAAAGCAGGTGTAGCAATATTAATCTCAGATAAAATAGACTTCAAATGCCGGGATGTTTTGAGAGACAAAGACGGCCACTACATACTAATAAAAGGGGCAATTCAGCAAGAAGAAATAACAATCGTAGATGTCTATGCACCCAATCAAGGTGCCACAAAATACATGAGAGAAACACTGGCAAAACTAAAGGAAGCAATTGATGTTTCCACAATAATTGTGGGAGACTTCAACACATCACTCTCTCCTATAGATAGGTCAACCAGACAGAAGACCAATAAGGAAATTGAAAACCTAAACAATCTGATAAATGAATTAGATTTAACAGACATCTACAGGACATTACATCCCAAATCACCAGGATACACATACTTTTCTAGTGCTCATGGAACTTTCTCCAGAATAGATCATATGCTGGGACATAAAACAAGCCTCAATAAATTTAAAAAGATTGAAATTATTCAAAGTACATTCTCTGACCACAATGGAATACAATTAGAAGTCAATAACCATCAGAGACTTAGAAAATTCACAAATACCTGGAGGTGAAACAACACACTCCTAAACAATCAGTGGGTTAAAGAAGAAATAGCAAGAGAAATTGCTAAATATATAGAGACGAATGAAAATGAGAACACAACATACCAAAACCTATGGGATGCAGCAAAAGCAGTGCTAAGGGGGAAATTTATAGCACTAAACGCATATATTAAAAAGGAAGAAAGAGCCAAAATCAAAGAACTAATGGATCAACTGAAGAAGCTAGAAAATTAACAGCAAACCAATCCTAAACCAAGTACAAGAAAAGAAATAACAAGGATTAAAGCAGAAATAAATGACATAGAGAACAAAAAAACAATAGAGAGGATAAACATCACCAAAAGTTGGTTCTTTGAGAAGATCAACAAGATTGACAAGCCCCTAGCCAGACTGACAAAATCAAAAAGAGAGAAGACCCATATAAACAAAATAATGAATGGAAAAGGTGACATAACTGCAGATCCTGAAGAAATTAAAAAAATTATAAGAGGATACTATGAACAACTGTATGGCAACAAACTGGATAATGTAGAGGAAATGGACAATTTCCTGGAAACATATGAACAACCTAGACTGACCAGAGAAGAAATAGAAGACCTCAACCAACCCATCAGAAGCAAAGAGATCCAATCAGTCATCAAAAATCTTCCCACAAATAAATGCCCAGGGCCAGATGGCTTCACAGGAGAATTCTACCAAACTTTCCAGAAAGAACTGACACCAATCTTACTCAAACTCTTTCAAAACATTGAAGAAAATGGAACACTACCTAACTCATTTTATGAAGCTAACATCAATCTAATACCAAAACCAGGCAAAGATGCTACAAACAAGGAAAACTACCGGCCAATCTCCCTAATGAATATAGATGCAAAAATCCTCAATACTTGCAAATCGAATCCAAAGACACATTAAAAAAATCATACACCATTACCAAGTGGGGTATATTCCAGGCATGCAAGGATGGTTCAACATAAGAAAATCAATCAATGTATTACAACACATTAACAAGTCAAAAGGGAAAAATCAATTGATCATCTCAACAGATGCTGAAAAAGCATTTGACAAAATCCAACATCCATTTTTGATAAAAACACTTCAAAAGGTAGGAATTGAAGGAAACTTCCTCAACATGATAAAGAGCATATATGAAAAACCCACAGCCAGCATAGTACTCAATGGTGAGAGACTGAAAGCCTTCCCTCTAAGATCAGGAACAAGACAAGGATGCCCGCTGTCACCACTGTTATTCAACATTGTGCTGGAAGTGCTAGCCAGGGCAATCCGGCAAGACAAAGAAATAAAAGGCATCCAAATTGGAAAAGAAGAAGTAAAACTGTCACTGTTTGCAGATGATATGATCTTATATCTAGAAAACCCTGAGAAATCGACAATACAGCTACTAGAGCTAATAAACAAATTTAGCAAAGTAGCGGGATACAAGGTTAATGCACGTAAGTCAGTAATGTTTCTATATGCTAGAAATGAACAAACTGAAGAGACACTCAAGAAAAAGATACCATTTTCAATAGCAACTAAAATATCAAGTACCTAGGAATAAACTTAACGAAAGATGTAAAAGACCTATACAAAGAAAACTACATAACTCTACTAAAAGAAATAGAAGGGGACCTTAAAAGATGGAAAAATATTCCATGTTCATGGATAGGAAGACTAAATGTTATTAAGATGTCAATTCTACCCAAACTCATCTACAGATTCAATGCAATCCCAATCAAAATTCCAACAACCTACTTTGCAGACTTGGAAAAGCTAGTTATCAAATTTATTTGGAAAGGGAAGATGCCTCGAATTGCTAAAGACACTCTAAAAAAGAAAAACGAAGTGGGAGGACTTACACTCCCTGACTTTGAAGCTTATTATAAAGCCACAGTTGCCAAAACAGCATGGTACTGGCACAAAGATAGACATATAGATCAATGGAATCGAATTGAGAATTCAGAGATAGACCCTCAGATCTATGGCCGACTGATCTTTGATAAGGCCCCCAAAGTCACTGAACTGAGCCATAATGGTCTTTTCAACAAATGGGGCTGGGAGAGTTGGATATCCATATCCAAAAGAATGAAAGAGGACCCCTACCTCACCCCCTACACAAAAATTAACTCAAAATGGACCAAAGATCTCAATATAAAAGAAAGTACCATAAAACTCCTAGAAGATAATGTAGGAAAACATCTTCAAGACCTTGTATTAGGTGGCCACTTCCTAGACTTTACACCCAAAGCACAAGCAACAAAAGAGAAAATAGATAAATGGGAACTCCTCAAGCTTAGAAGTTTCTGCACCTCAAAGGAATTTCTCAAAAAGGTAAAGAGGCAGCCAACTCAATGGGAAAAAATTTTTGGAAACCATGTATCTAACAAAAGACTGATATCTTGCATATATAAAGAAATCCTACAACTCAATGACAATAGTACAGTCGGCCCAATTATAAAATGGGCAAAAGATATGAAAAGACAGTTCTCTGAAGAGGAAATACAAATGGCCAAGAAACACATGAAAAAATGTTCAGCTTCACTAGCTATTAGAGAGATGCAAATTAAGACCACAATGAGATACCATCTAACACCGGTTAGAATGGTTGCCATTAAACAAACAGGAAACTACAAATGCTGGAGGGGATGTGGAGAAATTGGAACTCTTATTTATTGTTGGTGGGACTGTATAATGGTTCAGCCACTCTGGAAGTCAGTCTGGCAGTTCCTTAGAAAACTAGATATAGAGTTACCATTCAATCCAGCGATTGCACTTCTCGGTATATACCCGCAAGATCGGAAAGCAGTGACACGAACAGATATCTGCACGCCAATGTTCATAGCAGCATTATTCACAATTGCCAAGAGATGGAAACAACCCAAATGTCCTTCAACAGATGAGTGGATAAATAAAATGTGGTATATACACACGATGGAATACTACACGGCAGTAAGAAGGAACGATGTCGTGAAACATATGACAACATGGATGAACCTTGAAGACATAATGCTGAGCAAAATAAGCCAGGCACAAAAAGTGAAATATTATATGCTACCACTAATGTGAACTTTGAAAAATGTAAAACAAATGGTTTATAATGTAGAATGTAGGGGAACTAGCAATAGAGAGCAATTAAGGAAGGGGGAACAATAATCCAAGGAGAACAGATAAGCTATTTAACGTTCTGGGGATGCCCAGGAATGACTATGGTCTGTTAATTTCTGATGGATATAGTAGGAGCAAGTTCACAGAAATGTTGCTATATTAGGTAACTTTCTTGGGGTAAAGTAGGAACATGTTGGAAGTTAAGCAGTTATCTTAGGTTAGTTGTCTTTTTCTTACTCCCTTGTTATGGTCTCTTTGAAATGTTCTTTTATTGTATGTTTGTTTTCTTTTTAACTTTTTTTTCATACAGTTGATTTAGAAAAGAAGGGAAAGTTAAAAAAAAAAAAAAAGAAAAGAAAAACAAGGAAAAAAAAAGATGTAGTGCCCCTTGAGGAGCCTGTGGAGAATGCAGGGGTATTCGACTACCCCACCTCCATGGTTGCTAACATGACCACAGACATAGGGGACTGGTGGTTTGATGGGTTGAGCTCTCTACCACAGGTTTTACCCTTGGGAAGACGGTTGCTGCAAAGGAGAGGCTAGGCCTCCCTATGGTTGTGCCTAAGAGCCTCCTCCCGAATGCCTCTTTGTTGCTCAGATGTGGCCCTCTCTCTCTAGCTAAGCCAACTTGAAAGGTGAAATCACTGCCCTCCCCCCTACGTGGGATCAGACACCCAGGGGAGTGAATCTCCCTGGCAACGTGGAATATGACTCCCGGGGAGGAATGTCGACCCGGCATCGTGGGACGGAGAACATCTTCTTGACCGAAAGGGGGATGTGAAAGGAAATGGAATAAGCTTCAGTGGCAGAGAGATTCCAAAAGGAGCCGAGAGGTCACTCTGGTGGGCACTCTTACGCACAATTTAGACAACCCTTTTTAGGTTCTAAAGAATTGGGGTAGCTGGTGGTGGGTACCTGAAACTATCAAACTACAACCCAGAACCCATGAATCTCGAAGACAATTGTATAAAAATGTAGCTTATGAGGGGTGACAAGGGGATTGGGAAAGCCATAAGGACCACACTCCACTTTGTCTAGTTTATGGATGGATGAGTAGAAAAATAGGGGAAGGAAACAAACAGACAAAGGTACCCAGTGTTCTTTTTTACTTCAATTGCTCTTTTTCACTCTAATTATTATTCTTGTTATTTTTGTGTGTGTGCTAATGAAGGTGTCAGGGATTGATTTGGGTGATGAATGTACCACTATGTAATGGTACTGTAAACAATCGAAAGTACGATTTGTTTTGTATGACTGCGTGGTATGTGAATATATCTCAATAAAATGAAGATTAAAAAAAAAAATCTAATCTTGGTATCTTTGTTAACTGTTGAGTGCAGTCTGTTTAGAATTATTGTAAATATATATATATATTTAGACTTACTTTTACCACTTTAGTTTGTGCTTTTTATTTGCTGTATTTTTCTCTGCTTCATATTTCCTCCAATCCTGCCCTATAATTGTTCAATCATCTGTTCCTTATAATCATTTTTCCTCTCCACTCAGTTAAGTTATATTTGATTAAAATTTTAGTATATGCCCTCAACAAAGTTTCAAGTTTTTCAATACATCTATCTTTTATTTGAACAAAATAAGCATCATCAAGGATCTTTAAGCAACTTAAAATAATTTAACTCCTATTTCCCCTCCCTCCTTTTTATGTGTTGCTGTTGTAATTTCTTCAGATACATCTTTTGTTTAATTTTACTCGTATCTCAACCATCATTATTATCAGTGTTGTTTTATTATATCAGTGTTAGATGGGACTTACTAACATTTGTTTACCATTTTCCCTGCATTGTACTAATTCCTTCTGGATTCAGTTTCTTTCTTCTGAAAGCACAAGTTTGGTATTTGTTCAAGTAAGGGTCTATGAGTGGAAAACACTACTTTGGTCTGGAGCGGTGTGTATTTTAGCCTCATTCATGGATGACTGTTTAGTTAGATATGGAATTTGAGGTTTTCAAATATTTTCTTTTAGCATTCTTAAGGTATTCCGTTCTTTTCTGGCCATCACAACTATGGTGGAGAAATCTCCTATTGATATAAGTTTTGTTCTTTTTCTTTCTGGTTTCCTCTAAGAACTTCTCTTTGTCTTTGGTGCCCTATAATTTCACTCTTAGATCTCTAATTGTGTTTCTTTTTATCATGCTCAGCATTCATTATACTATGTAGATCTGAGGATTTATGACTTTCACTCATTTTTGGAAATTTTTTAACCATTTTTTCTTAGAATAGTTCTCATCTCCCAATATCACTATTATTTTTTTCTGAAATTTCTGTTAGACATATATTTTCATTCTACCCTCCATGTTTCTTAATCACTCTTTGAAAACTTTCATCTGTTTCTCAGTAGTCCATTCTTTATAATATTTTCTCGTTCACAAACTCTCTCCTTAATTCTATTTTTTGTTTAATCTTCCCATTGAATTTTTAATTTAATGATTTTTTTTATTTCTCAAAATTCTATTGGTTATTTTAAATATGTCTGTTTAATTTTAAGAATGTTACTTTCTTGCCTTAGGGTTTTTTAATGACTTTAATTGTTCTAAACATATTTATATTACAGCCTATAGGAACACTAAGTTATCCAAAGTTTTAGGAACTCTAAATGTGCTGCTGCTTTGTCTTCTAACCCTTTCTACTGGAAGATTGCTTCTTCTTAAAAGTTTTAAAAGTTGGCTTGTGAGGTCACACAGCACACACAGGTCTGAGACCAAAAGAAAACAGCTCCAGCAAGACTTGAATTATGGGCATCCAGGAAGATTTATTTCTAAAGTTTGCTTTTGCTTCTGAAAGGCACCCTTCTAGATTTATCACTGGCCTGGGCTCAATTTTTTTTAATTGATTGATCAGCTCAGAGGTTTCCCATAGGGAGTGAGAATTTGCCATCTAAATCTGTAAGGCCCGTGCTTGTGAATTCTCAGAATAGAACATTTTTTTTAAATGCTCCTACTTGAAGCCTGGGCCTAGAGAGAGACACTTTCTGGTCTTCACTCTGAGCTTTTGTCCCTGGTCTACCCTTTTGTTGTCAGATTATATAGTCCACAAGGTTGCTGAGCCAAATCCTCCCATTCTGAGGAACAGTTTCTCCCCAGTTGCTCACAACCACAAGAAGAGGCAGAAACATTTCTATGTGCCAACCTGAAGAAATCCACACTCTCTGACGACCTCTTGGGAAAACTGCCAGGTGTTAGGTAGAGATCTAGCCCTTGGAGGAAAGTCTCCAGGGTCACCAGCTTTGTGCCCCACCACGGGTCCCTCCCGGAGCTGCCTCCTAGCTTCCGGGCGCAGAGTCAGGCCATGGAGCCCCCAGACCACGCTGAGGGCAAGGATCAGGCCGTTTCCCCGCTCAGCAAGGCCCCTCACCACCTCCTTTGTCTCCTTCCCACTTGGGAAGCTCTGCTCCATTCTTAAAAATTGAGGCTCCCCCGAGTATAGGATATTGTGGGTGGGGAGTGAAAGGTACATGGTGTTCAAGCTTTCTGATAGAATGCATCTGTTGGAATTGAATCTTCTCGGACTGTGTCTTCCCAAGACATTTCTTCTAGTGAAAGGACAATGGAAATTGATGCAGGAGGCTCTCTCAAAACCTCCGCCTGTCTTACCTGGTACAGAGGCCTGATTCAGATGTCCCGTCTTATGGTAGGGTGTATTTCAGCATCCCCATGTATACTGGAAATCACATATTTGATAATTCCTTATGACTTCTTAAACATTAGGAAAAATGAATCCATTATGAAGTTAAAATATTTAAATCCGATGAGGCACCATGAAATATGGCCTGCAAACAAGTGGGATAATATTGAAACAGCAACATTGGGAAATTGTTCACCAAACCTCGTACATTGAGCTTAATTTTATTTTTCCTTCTTTGCTTTAGGTAAGGAATGATGAGGAAAGGTAGGAAGCTTGGTGTAATGGAAAGAGATTGAGTCAGAAAACTCAATTTAATCCCAGACTTGGCAGTTACGAGCTGTGTGATTTAGGACAAGTCACTAAGCCTCTCTGGGATTCGATTTTGTGTTAGATCAGGTCAGGGCCCTTCAAAACGGTTTTTATACTCCCTGCAGCCTTGGTGGAACATTTCCTTCAGACAGAGGAATACATTAAAGCAGACACAAGTGGCATTGCCCTCTTGCCCAAGAAACCCCTGGGGCACCTCCACAAAGACCCTACAGCTAGCAGTTGGAAAGCTGCTAGATTTAACTCTCAAGGCTTTGAGGAGCACCTTCCTTGGGTTGGCGTTAAGCCAAAAAGCCAGTAAGGCATCAGCCAAAGTGATTGCCTTAAACATTGTTTCCAGAAGGAAGAAAAGAGCCTTCCAGGTTTCCTAGCAACAGAAATCAAGGTCTGTTAGCCACAGCAGAAAAAAACATTGTTTGAAACCATGGGGAAAAAATAGGTAATTGCATTTAACCTTTAGCCCCTAATGGGATGCAACTATAGAAACGATCAGAAGTGGCACAATGGTTAAAGAAAAAATATATATACACACACAATTTTTATTAAGGTATTAATTGACATAGAGTGCTTTGGATTAAGTGTTTATATTCCATTTCTTTTATCACCCTCCTTTTAATTTTGAAAAATTCAAAGACTACAGAAAAGTTGAAAAAAAATAGATTATGAATATCCATATAAGCTTCACCCAGATTCACAAATTAACATTTTGTCACATTTCATTTCTTTCTATATATAGTTCTGTGTGTATTTATGTTGAATGTGTATATACACATACATATATAAAAGAGAGAGATTGAGAGATATGTTTTATTGCTGAGCTATTTAGCTGCTTAAGAATAAGTAATTTAATAAGAATAAGGACTTTCTCCTCTATAACTACAATACCGTTATCCACTCATGAGAATTAAATAAATTTAAAATCATCTAGTATAGTCTACATTTAAATTTTCTTAATTGTCCTAAACTGTCTTTTATAGACTTTTTTAACCTTGGATCCAATCAAGGTCTACACTGCATTTGCCTTTTTTTCTGTCTGTCTGATCAGGTTTAATCTGGAACTGCCCCCTCCATTTTTTGTTTTTCATGATATTGACATGTTTTGAGTCCAGACCAGTGTCTTCTACAGTGTTTCACATGCTGATTTGTATGATTGTTTCTTCATAATTTGATACAGATTAAACATTTTTAGCAAGAAAATGAAAAGGCGATGTTAGACACTTATTGCATCACATCAGGCAGCAAATAGTCAGATGGATCCCTGTTGTGATCACCAGATCCCTTCATCATAAAGACACATTTTCCAATTTTCATTAATTAGTAGTCTGTGTCCTGAAATTGAGACCACGTGAATATTCAGTTTCGTAACAACCTTTCACCCAGTGGTGTTTTCATTGTTGATCCTGATCTTGCTGAAATCATTTATTACTATTGAAGGCTGCAAAAGGGTGATTTTTTTCACTTCTATCATTCCTTCCACATTAATTAGCTGGCATTCTGTTTATAAAGGAGAGCCTTCTCTCTCCCTTTCTCCTTCCCTCTCTCTCTGATTGCTAGTTCAGTAGTCACCGTGTACTGCCTCTTTAAATTTTGTTGCTTTTGACCTCAGTTGATCTCTTTAAAAAGTCCTTCTTGTGGAAACTGTTTGCTATTGGCAAGGCACAGTAATTTACAATTATTTGCTCACATTTTTTTCCAAAAGCTTAGCAAGTAGGGTAGAGCCATTTGTCTTCTAGAAATGAAGTTTTTACTTATTAATAAGAAAATTTTTAAAATAATATTATTAAGTAACTAATGAAAACAGAGAAGTGGCAACAAAATTCTTTAAAAGTGTAGGAAATTTGTTTTTTTAAATAGTTGCTGAAATCCTCAAATTGCTAATTTGATTTCAGGTTAAAGAATAGAGTTTGAGATGTTCTGTTTTTCCTTTGGAACCCTCAGAGCTCCATAAGGAAAGGTTCTAGTTCTACTGTTGTAAGTATAACCAGTGCATAGAAGTTCACAGAATATGTGAAAAGTTTCAAGACTGAAATGCAATGCTTTGTTAATTTCCACTCTTCAAATAAGCTAATGAAAGCAAAGCCACTTCCATTTGGGTCACGATGCTTGAAATAAAACCAGAAACAATATGATATAAGGATAGGACTGCTTCTCTGAGAGAGTTAACGACTGGATCATATTTTTAAATTGAAGTTCCTACAACTGAAATTCCCTCTTTATGGATATCACTCCCAGAAAGTTTCTCAGATTGTGGCAAATGATGAATGCGGGATACTGATTACGTGCTTCAACCTGGCGGGCCTGGGCTGGGGGACCGGATCCACCCCTGGGGAGGGTAGTGGGTACGGGTGACAGCGCCCTCCACAGCCCCCCGGGCCTGAGAAGGTGAGGCCGGAGGCAGGCCCCAATTCCTCACCCAAAACCAACCGTTGGAGGAAGCTTGCCGGGTAAGACCGCCTCCCTCGTCTAATCACTCAACCCCTCCGTTACAATGCAACGTCCCCTACTGCCAGTGCGCATGCACCAATCATTGTACAACACCCAACAACCAACCTCCACGCCTTCTCAGAACCAATCCAAGCCTTTAACCTCTACAGCTACCCCGCCCTCTAGACCGCCCGTTATAAGCTTGTACTCTCCCCTAATAAACTCTCTTGGTTTCTTCACCCAAAAAAGAAACGTGTCCCGCCTGTTCCTTTCTCGCCGCCCTCCATACTTTGCACGCCTCCGCCGGGGACCGGGCCCAGTCCCCCGCCTCGCCCTCGCCTCCGGGAAAGAGCCCCCGCCGCCGGTACCCTCCTAGCAATCCTGAGAGCCTAGGATTTAGCAACCGGCCGCCACCCCCCCCCAGACGAATTAACTGCGACCGCAACTGGCGCCCAACGTGGGGCCCGAACCCACGACCCTGGGATTAAAAGCCGACCTTGGGATTCAAAGTCCTCTCCACGCAGCGGTCCAGTGAAGCCACCCGCTCGCCCGGACGCCTCTCCAGCTCCCCTTCTCCTCGCCTGCAAAGTAAGGGCCGCCTCTCCCTCGCCGCCCCGCGGAGCCGCCTCTCCCTCGCCGCTCCACGTCTGGAGCCACCTCTCCCACGCCGCTCCGCGCCCGGGCCGCTCTTCCTTTCCCGCATTAACCTAGCTTTTGCCCCCGACTACCTTTCGTCTTCTCTTCCTATGTCCCCCCATTCCTCCTAACACTCTTCCTCCAGTAGCTTTCCCTCTTCCCCTCCATTACTTTGCTGTGGTCCTTTGTGTCTTTGTTTCTTTGTTTGGCGCGGTGTGCCTCTTTGCGACCGCCCCCCCCAAACTGCTCTCGCTACTAGAGGCTCCTGCCTTCTATTCTCACCGTCTCCTTCGGCCTCGCGACCACGGTTTACCTCATTTTCCTTACTCAATAATCAACCCCCCTCTTTTTTTTCTTTTCTCCCTCCGCTATGGGTAATCGTCTATCTGCACGCCAAGCACCCCAAGTTCGCACTCTGGCGGGTCTCCTAGACACACATCGCTGTAAAGTGTCTGTCCGGCAGCTGCAAGTATACTGGGACCTCCTGCTGCCCTTTAACCCATGGCTCACCACTTGCCACCTTTGGGACCCCGTCACTTATGATCGCCTTATTGATCGGGTCACCAACGCCATGGAACATGAGAGCAAGCGCTTCCCTCCCGGCTTGCTCCCCACCTTAATAACCGTCCGCTCCTGCCTTCAAGGCTCCCTCCCCCCTGATCGAGGCCCCATTAAATCCAAGGAGGCCCTATCAACCCAGTCAACAGATTCAGACAGCGATACTAATGTAGACCACGATTCGGACACAGAATCCTTAGTCGAGCAGATTAACAACGCGCTCGAAGTCGCCCCCCAAAAACAAAGCAATACTAAGCCTCTCCAAAATGGCGAACTTCCTCCTTCTTCTTCCATCGAGGGGAGGAAGTGCTCCGGCGATGACGTCAGCCCTAAGCTGGGCCGGAAACCGCATGCGCTTTACCCCGCCCTTCCACAGGGCGGAGCTAGTCCACCATTTTATACCTTAGCCACTCCCACTGCGCCGCCGTCTTGCGACGCTTGGGGCCTCCCACTCCCGCCTCCCCCTTCAGCGAGCTCCCCCTCGGAGCCGCTACCGGCAGCTGCCGCCGCTCCTCCCACCCTGCCGACTAACAACCCCTGGCTGCCTTCTACACCTCAAGGCAACCCTTGGGGCAACGCTCCCCCTACCCCCACTCCCGCGCCAAGCCCTCTGCAAGCGCGTCCTCCTTTCTCTCGTGCCTTTCGCTGCTTTCCTCTTAACCTTACCCCCACACCACAGAAACCGTACGACTGGTATCCCATTGACTCAGATACTATCAAGCAGCTTCGCAGGGCCGTCAAGGAGGACGGGTTAGGTAGCCCATACGCTTCCCAAATACTGCAGGATCTCGCCATGGACTTTTGCCTCCCCCAAGACTGGGCCTCGCTTGCCCGTTCCATTCTTAACCCCGGCCAGTTTATTGATTGGCGTGCTCACTTCCAGGCGGAAGCAGCTAAGCAAAGCGAGCAAGACGCAGCCACTGGTGTCTATCATCACCCCGAAGCCTACTTAGGCACGGGAGCGTTTATAAATGCATCTGCTTATATTAATGTACCTGCCACCTTTTGGCCTATCCTTCGGGTAATCGCCTTGCGAGCATTTGCCAACTGTTCCGCCTGTCGGCCTACCAAATTCACCAAGCTCCTCCAAGAGCCAAATGAGCCTTTTGCCACCTTTGTCTCCAGGGTTGAAGAAACCTGCGCCAGGAAGGTTAGTGATCCCCAGGCCCAACTGGCTCTCACTCGAGAACTCATTCTCGAGGGAGCCAATCCCCCTTGTAAGCAAGCTATTCTCCCCTTGCGAGAAAAAAGTCTAAACGACTGGGTACTTGCCTGCAGCGCCTTTGACCCAGCTGCCGCGTCCCTAGCCCAGGCTGTCTCTGGCGCTGTCACTGCCGCCTTAGCCGCCACCACAGGTTGCTTTAAGTGCGGGCAGAGTGGCCATTTTGCCCGGGAGTGCCCCAATGCGGAGGTCAACCGCCCGCCTTTCAGGCAACGCAATGGGCGCCCCCCTCCCACTCCCTGCCCACACTGCCAGCGTGGCTATCACTGGGTGCGCGATTGCAAGAGCAGCCCCAGAGATATTAGCAAGGATAGCTTAAAAAACCTCTGCTATCCCTGGTGCCCTGACGGCAGTCAGCGCCAAGGCACTGAGCACGCTTTAAACTCCAAGCGGGGCAAGCCTCAGCCCCGCCCCTAAGAGGCAGCGTGCCGGCCGGTTCTAATAAAACTAATCACTTCACCGGCAGTAAAACGCTTCTCTGGACAGTCCCTATCACTCCAGAAAAGCCTACTCGTAAATTAAGAATAGGGGGGCAATGGTACACGGGCACGCTCGATTCAGGGGCAGAAGTCTCTTGCATGCCCGCTCAGTATGCCACCATGTGCATGGTTCTTGATGGTCCCTCAGTAGTGGGAGCCACTGGTACCTCCACCTCTCTTCAGGCCATAGGGCCCATTAAGTGGGAGGATGAAGAGGGCCACTCAGGCACCTTCCGCCCGTTATTTCTACACACCATAGACCAAATTTTATGGGGCCGTGACATCCTCGCCGCCTCTGGGGCAGTGCTTACCACGCAGCCCCCCCAATAATGTGCGCCACTGCTCGTTTAACACCTCCAGCGCCCGTTCCTCTGCAGTGGGATACTGAGGAACCTATATGGGTGGAGCAGTGGCCCCTTCCCACACATAAATTAGTAGCACTCCAAGCCCTTGTCCAAGAACAATTGGACGCTGGCCACATAGAGCCTTCTACTAGTCCCTATAATTCGCCAGTGTTTGTTATTCATAAAAAAGCCACAGGGAAATTTAGGCTCCTCAATGATCTGCGGGAGATCAATAAGCATATTCTTCCCATGGGTTCCCCGCAGCCTGGCCTCCCCCATCCGGTGGCAATCCCGGCCCACTATCATGTAGCCACCATTGACATCAAAGACTGTTTCTTTTCCATCCCCGCTACATGAGCGAGACCGCCCGCGCTTTGCCTTTACAGTCCCCGTCCCCAATCACGCGGGCGCGGCTAGCAGGTACCAATGGAAAGTCCTCCCTCAAGGGATGCGTAACAGTCCGGCCATCTGCCAAATGTATGTTAATCACGCAGTGGCCCCCCTGCGAAAGCGGGCCATGCTCATCCATTACATGGATGACATCTTGGTGGCCTCTGAGGACGCCGAGGCGCTTCCTCTAATCCTGAAAGACCTCA
Source organism: Choloepus didactylus (assembly GCF_015220235.1). Classification (NCBI taxonomy): domain Eukaryota; kingdom Metazoa; phylum Chordata; class Mammalia; order Pilosa; family Megalonychidae; genus Choloepus; species Choloepus didactylus. Next base: position 6,401,968 of record NC_051318.1, read on the forward strand.
CCACTAATTTAGCTGACCTCGGCCTTACGGTTCAGCCCGATAAAGTTCAAATTGTGCCACCATTAGCCTTCTTAGGGTTTAGTATTGATAAAACCATTACCCCGTCCGCTCCCCAGCTGGACATACCGGATCGGGTCACTATCACTGAGCTCCAACAGCTCTGCGGTCAGATCAATTGGCTCCACTCTGCGTTGCCGATCACCACCGCCCAGCTCCAACCACTCTTTATGCTGCTGAGTGTCCCTGAAGCCCCGCTGCTAGCAATCTCCCGGCGCATTAAGCTCACCCAGGAGGCAAAGGAAGCCATTGTCGCAATTAACAAGGCACTCACCGCCTGCTGTCTCAACAGGTTCAGCACTAAAGAGGGCAATTTTATAGCACTCATCCTTCCTACGCCCGGCACACCCATGGGCTGCCTGTGGCAGGAAGGCCCTCTACTTTGGGTGCACCCTGCTAAAAGCCGGCTTAGAAAAATTTGCCCCGCAGTGCGGCTCTGGATCAGCCTAGCTTCAGATCTAGTCACCCTGGCTGTTCATGTATTCGGAGAGCCGCCGGAAAAAATTGTTTGGCCCCTAGACGCAGGCCAAACCCGCCTGCTTATACGTGACAACCCGGACATGCAAATCCTTTTAGAAGGATTTCATGGGGAATTCAGCTGCCACTATCCTAGCCATCGGCTGTTACAGGGACTCACCAAGCTTCCCTTCCGCAGCCCCTTCCATCCTTTCCCCTCCTCTGCACCCATCCCGGGTGCCACTACCGTCTTTACTGACGCCTCCAAAACCCGTTTCGCCTTCCTCTCTTATTCGCAGGACCATCCAGAACCACGCCTATTCAGTTATGTCAACCTTCATTCAGTCCAAGTGGGGGAAATTCTGGCAGTGTCATACGCGCTAAACGCCCACTGCAACCACACAGTAAACATTTTCACTGACAGCCTCTACACGTATCAGGTCTGCCGAGTCCTCGCATTTTCCACCTTTTTCCCCGGGAACTCGGCCATCGATAAAGCACTTTCTGACCTCAGAAGCATCTTAGAGCATAGACAGGATCCTTGGTTCGTTAGCCACATTCGTAGTCACTCAGGCCTTCCGGGGCCCTTGGCTAATGGCAACAGTATAGTAGACCAAGCGGTCTCAGCTCAAAATACCCAAGCTATGCTGACCCACACAGCGGCCCCTCCGGGGGACGCTGTTAACCAGGCCAAGTTATTACATTCCAGGTTTCACTTTTCGGCTACGTCATTGCATCATTTATGTGGCCTCCCCCTAGATACCTGTAAACATCTTGTCCGCAATTGTGCAACTTGTGCGCCCTTTGCGCCACTAGGCCCCTTGCAACCTCAGGGAGTCAACCCACGAGGCCTAAAACCCAATTCTAGATGGCAAATGGATGTAACTCATGTTCCGTCCTTTGGGCGCCTCAAGTATGTACATGTAATGATTGACACCTTCTTGGCCATGTGTTATGCAGTCCCCCTCGCCGGGGAAACGGCCAAACACTGTATCAAGGCCCTGAGACAGGGAATTCTCTTCATGGGAGTCCCCTGGGACATAAAAACGGACAATGGCCCTGCCTATCGCGGTGCCTCCTTTGCGGCCTTTCTTCAGTTATATAACATCACCCATCATTTCGGCATCCCCTATAATCCACAGGGGCAAGCCATTGTGGAAGCAGTCCATCGCCGCTTAAAAACACAAATTGAAAAAGAAAGGGCAATGCTCCCCCAGGCAACTCCAGGGGACCTTGTTATAGCAGCCCTTATTCACCTTAATCTACTCACATTCAATAAGGAAGGGCTTTCGCCCCTACATAAACATTGGGGGCCCTCGTATAGGCCCACCCAGGCCCCGATGGTCTACTGGAAGGACCCAGAAAATAATGCCTGGAAGGGTCCCTCCCCACTCCTCGCCCAGGGGCGTGGGTTTGCTTGTGTTTTCCCAGATGATGCAGCACAACCAATCTGGATCCCGGGAAAAGCAATCCGACCCGCCACCAGCAGCCAAACGGCTGACAAGACGAGAACGCCGCCGTCTCCGCAGCCTAACGCACCATATGACAATAGTACACCTGAGCCTGGACCCCAGTCCGAGTGAAACCTCGGAGAAACAAGAAATCAGAGAGATTATACGCCTCTATAGACAGGCAAAAGCCAGCCCCCTACACCTCCGCAACACTCACCCCAGCATAGCTTCCCTTCTAATAATCATGTTAACTCTCGCCTCTTCCACCCAGGCCAACCCCCACCAGCCTTGGAAATGGATCTTAACACAATGGGAAGATTCCAAAATTGTGCAAACCAATACCACCGCAGGGCGACCCTCTTTTCTCGTCAACGCCTCTAATCTATTTCCCAACCCTCCCGTTGGCAGTAATGAACACCAATATTATATGTGCCCAGCCTCCAACCCTGGAAAATCGTATTGCAATGCCCCCAATCAATATTATTGTGCCTATTGGGGCTGCGAGACACTAGCTACTGGTTGGAAGCCGTCTAGCGTTGATCACTATCTTACCCTACACTGGGCCCCCTGGAACTGCAAACCCCGTGATGAGCCCGTTTATTTCAGCACGGACGACAGTTCCCACCTTCCACCCACAGGTACCTGCACTCACCTTAATCTTACCGTGCAACTCCCCACTGATCCTTCCTGGTTAACCGGTCGAACTTGGGGCTTCAGAATCTATAAGGACGGAACCGACCCAGGATCACTTATTCTCATAAAAAAAGAGGCTGCAAACCAACCAGGCCAAAATACTGCATTAAGAACACCCTCTGGCATAGGTCCCAACCAAGTCATTAACCCCCTTTTTCCACAGCCCCCCAGCCGCACCTCGAGTACAAGCAGCACACCCGGAAACCGCACCTCAGCTGCAAACGGCGCGTCGCCAACACCACCACCCCAACCTCGTCCGCCCCCCGCCCGTTACTCCTCTCCCCTCCTCAGCCTTATCCAAGCAGCCTTCACCTCAGTGAATTCCTCCAACCCCAATCTTACCTCCTCTTGTTGGCTTTGCCTCTCCACTTCCTCCCCCCTGTATGAGCCAGTAGCCTCCAACCTCTCCTTTTCAGAAAACACAGAGGACAGCCCCTCGGAATGCAATTGGAATACCTCTGCCGTCCCCCTAACCTTTCATTCAGTCTCCTTTACAGGAAAGTGCATCCGCCCTCGCTCAAGTAACTCTCCCAACCTCACAGCTTGTGCCGACTACTCATCTCCCAGCAGCTCTGCAAAATTTCTCATTCCTCATAACTCCTCCCAATGGCTCTGCTCCTCTACAGGGCTTACCCCCTGCCTTAACGTGCAAACCCTCAATACAACTAATGAAACTTGCCTCCTAATTGTCCTTATCCCTAGGGTCCTATACCACAGCGAGGAAGACTTCTTCCTCCGCCTGGAAACAACTGCAGTTCCTGCCCCTCTGCAAAAGCGAGAGCCCATCACCGTCCTCACGATTGCCTCCCTCCTAGGTCTTGCAGGCGCCGGCACCGGAATCGCTGCATTAGCCAGTCAAAGCTCCGCCCTAACTCACCTCCGGGCGGCTGTTGACGAGGACATTCGTCACCTACAAGACGCTATTTCCCATCTTAAAAATTCTGTCAATTCCCTCTCTGAGGTCGTACTCCAAAACCGCCGAGGTCTCGACCTTCTCCTCCTCAAAGATGGAGGCCTTTGCGCCGCCCTAGGAGAAGAGTGCTGTGTATATGCCAATTCCACAGGTCTCGCCGAGGACAGCCTAAAGAAGGTCCGAGAGGGACTGGAACAACGCAAAAGAGACCGTGAAGCCACCAGCTATTGGTCCCACATCTTTACCCCCCTCCTCCCTTACCTCCTCCCCCTCCTCGGCCCCCTACTAATGATTATTCTAGCTCTCACCCTAGGGCCCTGCATTATCCGCAGAATTGTCCAGCTTGTAAGGAAACAAACGGATGCTATTTTTTCCTCGTTCGTGCAAGTCCAGTACCAGCGACTCGCCACCTCTGACGCTCCCTACTCCGAGATGACAACCAACCCTCCGCGACCTCACCGCCACCGGTCAACCCACTGACCGCGAGGCCCTTCTCGATCACCTGAACATCGCACCAACCTCAAGCTCCAGCTTCTCTGAACCTCCAACTTTAAACCCCCCACCCTCGTCCATCCCGCAAGCAGCAAGGCCCCTGTCGAGCGCCCGGGCGCCACACCAACGCCGAGCTCCAGCCTCGCTGAGCCACCGTCAACCCCTTTTCCCCTCCCCGGCCTCCCCCTTCCCTCATCCCTTAGCGGACCTCTCCGGTAAGCTTCTTCCTTTAATTAGAAAAGAAGGGGGAATTGCGGGATACTGATTACGTGCTTCAACCTGGCGGGCCTGGGCTGGGGGACCGGATCCACCCCTGGGGAGGGTAGTGGGTACGGGTGACAGCGCCCTCCACAGCCCCCCGGGCCTGAGAAGGTGAGGCCGGAGGCAGGCCCCAATTCCTCACCCAAAACCAACCGTTGGAGGAAGCTTGCCGGGTAAGACCGCCTCCCTCGTCTAACCACTCAACCCCATCCGTTACAATGCAACATCCCCTACTGCCAGTGCACATGCACCAATCATTGTGCGACACCCAACAACCAACCTCCGCGCCCTCTCAGAACCAATCCAAGCCTTTAACCTCTACAGCTACCCCGCCCTCTAGACCGCCCGTTATAAGCTTGTACTCTCCCCTAATAAACTCTCTTGGTTTCTTCACCCAAAAAAGAAACGTGTCCCGCCTGTTCCTTTCTCGCCGCCCTCCATACTTTGCACGCCTCCGCCGGGGACCGGGCCCAGTCCCCCGCCTCGCCCTCGCCTCCGGGAAAGAGCCCCCGCCGCCGGTACCCTCCTAGCAATCCTGAGAGCCTAGGATTTAGCAACCGGCCGCCACCCCCCCCAGACGAATTAACTGCGACCGCAGATGAACATTTCCTTAATTCACTACAAAGGAAAAGAAAGCTCTTGATATCCAGCTTTCTTAGAATCATGAATCATTCAGGAAATATTTGTTTGTTTGTTACTCGTTTCAACAGAGCCATCTTGCAGCAATTTGTAGACTATTTTAGGATCTGATTAAATCATGGAGCTTAAAAGCTGGCCGTTTCATAATTGCTAAAAACCATGTCATGCTTACAAAACAAGACTTTTCCAAATCGCTGATTTATTATCTACAATCAACTGTGACTTTGTATTCAGTTCCCCAGAGTGGATCTGTTCTTTATGGTGCATGTTAAGTCATTTGTTTTGAGTTCATCTTCAAATGCACATCTCATTTATTCTTAGATTAAAGACTTTCATTGTGTATTTACAAAGACCAAGTTAAAATTGAAATTAAGGGTAACTTTTTTATGATATTAATAATTTCCTTTAACCATTTCATTTTCAACTCACAATGCCCTTATCTAAAACATTATATTGTGCTGGTGGTAGAATGTAAAATTGTTTAATGGATAGCTACTGTTGGGTTATTCTCCTGGTGACCCACATTTTCAGATCTTGCTGGATAGGGATTTGCAGTTTTTAATTGGCTATCATGTATTTTATTTGCCCAAACTTCAACACACTTAAGTTTTCTTTCATAGATGAATAAATAATATTCTCTCTCAACCCCAATCAGTATACATGCATTCAAATGCATTTTATCATTCTCTCTGAAGTACATATATAGGAAGAGATGAGAGTGGCAAGATGATGTTATTATTGTTCAGTGTCAGATTTGGAATGTACTCATATCATTTTAGAATGGTGTGGTGAAAGACAAACTCTAAAAGTGACTTCTTTAGTGATCCATAACCAGAAGCTATTTTAGCTTTTATGGGTTCTTGTAATGCAACTAGAAATGAGATGGTCAACTATAGTGGAAAGAGCCTTGGCAACGCCATACTTGGAAGGACACCTCTAATGGGGCTTGTAGGAAGGTCTGGCTGAATCCCATGATCTTTGTGCAATGCTAGAATATAGAGATATCTTCGTGGCTAGATGGAGCATCCCCAGTGGAAATTGGAATCAGATACTCTTTGAAGAGCCCAGTCAACTGCCACCAGGGAATTCTTACCACCCATGGGTGAGGGAGATGGAGACTGACCCCATCTCTAGAGGGATGAGAAATCCAGGGACCCAGAGACGGGGACACACATAGGGGTAGTGTGCCGGTTTGAGTGTATTGTGTCCCCCAAATGCCATTATCTTTGTGGTCTTGTGTGGGGCAAACGTTTTTGGTGCTGGCTGGATTTGCTTGGAATGTGCCCCATCCAGCTGTGGGAGATGATTCTGATGAGATGTTCCCATGGAGGTGTGGCCCCGCCCATTCAGGGTGGGCCTTGATCGGTGGAGCTATATAAATGAGCTGACTCAAAGAGGAAACGGAGTGCAGCTGTGAGTGACATTTTGAAGAGGAGCAAGCTTGCCAGAGAGGAACGTCCTGAGAGAAAGCCATTTTGAAACCAGAACTTTGGAGCAGACGCCAGCCACGTGCCTTCCCAGCTAACAGAGGTTTTCCGGACGCCATTGGCCATCCTCCAGTGAAGGTACCCGATTGCTGCTGTGTTACCTTGGACACTTTATGGCCTTAAGACTGTAACTGTATAGCCAAATAAACCCCCTTTTTATAAAAGCCAGTCCATCTCTGGTGTTTTGCATTCCACAGCATTAGCAAACTAGAACAGGTAGCAAAGAGTTTAAGAGGGGCTGGTCTCAAGAACAAGGAGAAATGGTTACTGGTATTTGAGGTGTAAAGTCAGAGAATGTCCCCTTAGGAGTGAGCATAGCCTCTTAAATCATTTCTCACTCAGGCAAGACTGGCATGGGGCTGAGTCTGCAGATGAATGTCAAGTGGGCCTGGTTATTGCAGAGAAGAGTCTGGAGGCTGTGGGTGAAGATGGGGTGGGGCAGCATGGGTAGGAAGGTAAACATCTTCCACTTCCATAATGTGGGTTGAAGGTTGCTGGCTGTGGCTTCTAGGGACGTGTCAGACCCTCAGCCCTGGCGTGTTGGCCTCCTGCACCTCCTGAACTTCTCCATAACCTTCCCAGCCCTCCCTCAGGCTGCCTGTCAGCATCCCTGCCTCCCAGTGGCCTACCCAGCCTCTCCCCAGGACGTTTTGGCTTCCAGAACCCCCCACCCTGGTCCTCCTGCCTCTCTCCTGCCCACTCCCACCCACAGTGAATATTCGTTCACTCCTTGACTTTTGAGAGGGCCAGGGTTTTAGGGCTGCCCGAAACCTACTTGGTGGAAAATATTCAGTAACCGTTTGTTGAATTAGGTTGAAAATTCCTCAGCAAATAAAAACATTTCAGTGCATGAAGTGCCTCCAGTTCTCAGTGTATTCTGGAGCCTGTAAAATTGGTGTAGTAGAAAGAACACAGGCTGGGAAGGAATCGGAGCTGGTGCTTAACAAGTCCGATGGTTTTAAGTGAGTTATTTAATCTCCTCGTTACCTTCCTCGTAAAATAAAAGGATTTAAAAAAGCCTCCAATCCTTCTAGTTCCAAAATGTTGGGTTCTCAGGGTCCACGCTGCACCTCTGTCTCTGGGCTTCCCTATCTCCTGTAACCTATGGCTCCCCGGCCAGGGTCGGGGGATCTAGAAGGCCCTGGCAGCGAGAGCCTCCTAACAATTCGCTGCCCCTTCCCATCAGCTGTGACCCTTGGTCCCTACAGTTCTCAGGCGAGAATAACCTTCTGGGGCTTGGTGTGTGTTGGGGGGGGGTAAATTATGGCTATAATAAATTAATTAAACACATGGCATAATACAATAATGCCTTGAAAAATGATGCAAACTTAAAAAAATAATTTTTATTTTTTAAATACCAATGGCAATTTGACTCTCTTGAATAAATAACTAAAAATGTATCTTTTAAGGCTGGACTTCCAAATCTATACACTTGGTCCCAAAGCTAATGAAAACATCAACGGAATATCCATTGGGTTTTGACAATTTTTAACTAAAGTGATCCTAACTGATTCTGGTTAGGTTTTGGGCCAAAAGGAAGAAAACCTTCAGTGTGAATGACAAATTGTATGCCAGATTTCGGCCTCCTATGGTTCAAAACCATGTTGCTAAAAAGCAGGCTATGGACAGTCTTTAACTACTAATATTAGTGCTAGGGCCATACAAGCCGATAATAGGGAATACATAATATGAATATAAAATACACAATTAATGTAAAATGCTTACCAAAATGATCTTAATTAATGAATGAATATCCTCTTGTATTAGCTTTCCTAAGGAGGTCACAACTTAAAATAATAGATTTTGATGTTTCTTTTTATTTCATGTATCTCAGGGCAAGAAATTAATTTTGTGCTGTTCAAATGTCATCACTAGATTAATTTGCTGGTTTGGATCTATTATGACCCCCAGAAAAGCCAGATTCTTTAATGCAATCTTGTGGGGGCAGACTTAATATTTTTGATTAGGGTGTGACCTCTTGATTGAACGTTTCCTTGGAGATTTGACCCCTCCCATTCAGAGTGGGTCTTGATTAGTTCACTGAACTACTTAAGATAGCTCAAGAGCTGACACATGCTGATGCTTGGAGATACTTAAAGTTGAGGACAGAAGGAGGTTTAGATGCTAAGCTAAGAGATGAAGCCCAGTTTGCCCCAGAGATGCTAAGAGAGGACTCCCAGATGCTTAGAGAGAAACACCCTGGAAGAAAGAAGCAAGGACACACAGGGATTAAGAGTGAGGAGCTGAAACACAACCTGGGACCGGCAGACACCAGCCACGTGCCTTCGCAGCTGACAGTTTTTCCGGATGCCATCGGCCTTCCTTCAGTGAAGGTATCCTCTTGTTGATGCCTTAGTTTGGACACTTTCATGGCCTTAGGACTGGAACTGTGTAACCAAATAAACCCCCTTTATATAAGCCAATCTATTTCTGGTGTTCTGCGTAATGACAGCATTAGCAAACCGGAACAATTAATGACTATCTTATGTGAGCCCGACCACAGGGGGCTTCTCAAGTGTGTGTGGTTCCCAAATAGTGACTGGACTCATTTATCTCAGAGCATCTGATTACCTTGGATAGCAAACAGATTACTTTTTTTTCTCAGAAAAGAAGGAATGTTAAATTTGTTCTCAAATAAGTAAGGAAATGAGAGTTAGAAATGGAAATGCCTCTTGCCGCTGTCGTGCCTGGTTTCCGCTGTAGTAGATGCCATTTCAATTTAGAAAACTTCACTGAGCACATGGTGGGGTACAGTGCTGGAGAAGACAAGGTCCCTGACCCCAGGAACCTAAATTCTCACAGGGGACATGTGACTCCACACCACCAAGCCCACCGATAGCTGCAAATGCACTGGAAAATCTGCATTTTTACTGAAAATGAGTTTCCAAATTTGGATTTCTAGTTTTTCTTTTTTACATAATAAATAAGGTAGAGTTCTGATGGAGAGAGTTTTCTTTAATAAAAGTCTCTAATGTGACTCGAGGCAATTACTACCAGCTGGACCTTCCCGCCTTGAAGACACGGCAGATGGATGCTTGGAAATGACAGGCCCAAGTTCCCAGAGACGTGGATTCTCACCATGGATCGCACTTGGCCTCTGCCTTGCAGTGAACTCAAATTTCTTGGAAGGGAGGGGATGAGACTATGTATGAAAGTTCTTGATGGAGGATGCTACCAGCTGGAGGCAGATGTGTCTTAAAAATAAAATAAATACAAAACTTTATTAGAAAACAAATTACATAAGTTAAATTTTTAATGATGCTTTTCCCTAATATTGCCCTGTTATGTAAGTGGTAAGAAACTTTGTTTTTTTGATGGGGTTTGGAAAAAAATAATTTTAATTCCTCACTAGCTGTGTCCAGTGCTCTGTAAAATGATACTGATGTATGAATGATTGGGTGGAATAGTAAAACAAATCACAGGATTCAGTTCAGAGCTTAGTAAGGACAGAGAAATTCCCTTTTATTTAAAAACTTACACGTGGCTGTCTCTCATATTGGACTGCTATAAAAATGCTGGGTCCCAGGCCCCTGGCTTATGGTACATGCCCGAGAAATTGTTTGTTGAAGGAGTGAGCCTATGAATTCAGTGAGGGGATGAATAAGCTAGCAAATAATGAATGAATGAATGAATGAATGAATGAATGAAGATGTACCAGGAGGTGCATTTAATTAATGCTAACAGGCAGCGCTCCTTGAACCTCACGTTAAAGACAAGAGTAAATGCTTCTGAAACCCTGTTGGGTGGTAACACGACACTTGTGATGTGCCCCTTACTTCCAGCCAAGGTCCTTCTGAAGTTTCTCATTTCAATCACGAAAGAGGAGTCACCTTTATTTTTAAGCAATTCTCTTTCAATCAACTTTTAATTATCCTAAAAGAGGAGACCAGTGGTGCAGATAATCCCCCAAATCCATTTTTGGAATGCATTATATGATGGCGTTTTTACAGTAGCTTGCCTTCCTAATTATGTTCTGATGAGGTTTCTATTTTAGTTACTGGAAGTCCCTTAGCGTAGGGGACAGCAGTGAGGCAGGCTGTGGACACGGGGGCAGGGAATGATGAGCCTGGCTGAGACCGAGCAGATTCTTAACCTTGGACCTCCCATGTAAAATGTGTTGTGCTAAGCACTTTCAGGTGTAGGAAGGCATGTCGGACTTCCAGGGCTCATAATTTATTCAAGGGTCGTTATCAAGAACCTACTAGAAATTAGGTACTTTTCTGGGAGCTGATGGGACAAAGAGGAAGAAGAGGAAATCTTATACAATGAGGAATGAGGTCTAATCTCTGGATTTCAGGAGCTCACTAGCCAGCCAACAAAATATAGAAACGTGACCTTTAGCAACCCAGGGCAATGTTTGCCACACAGTGAGGCCGTGAGGGCCACAGTTTTGGGGAGAGGAGAAGCCATCTGAGGTGAGACAGCGGGAAAACAGCCGGGAAGGGTGGCTTGCGCCGGCCAAAGGCCTGGTTCTTGAATGAGAGGAGAAGTGGCAGGAGCTTTTAAGCGCCATCCAACAGAAACATAGTGCAATTTAAAATTTCCTGGTAGCCAATTTACAAAGTATGAAGGAACAGGTAAAATTGATTTTAATAATATATATGACTTAACCCAACATATTCAGAATATTATTTCATCATGTAATCAAGATTAAAAAAAGTAGACATTTGCATTCTTCTCCTTACAGTAACTCTGCAAAATCCACCATGTATTTTACATTTACAGTGCATCTCACTTCAGACTAGCTATGTTTCCAGAAATGAATTGCCCCATGGCTAGCGGTTGCCATTTGGAACACAGTTCTAGAATCTTGCTTCTCGAATGATGGTCTCGGGATCGACCACGTCTGCAGCATCTGGGAACATGTTACAAAAGAGGATGTCAGGCTCCACCCCAGACTTGCTGCATCAAAGTGTGCGTTTAAACCAAGATGCTCAGGTGATTCTTGTGCCAATGAAAGCTTAAGAAGCCCGTCCGGTCGGGGGAAGGTTTGAAGAACCACCTGGCCCTAGGGGTGCTGGGGGAGTGTGTAAGACCAGCCGTGATTAGAATGTGGGTGAAGCAGCAGGACTTGAGGGTACACGAGTAGCTATTGATGTGGAATTGGGTGAAACCATTCTAATCAAT